>NC_074682.1:40144988-40473471 GCF_029448725.1 Salvelinus fontinalis
ATACGGCTGTAACGTAACAAAATCTGGAAAATGTCAAGGGGTCTGAATACTTTCTGAATGCACTGTACTTCCCTAAGCTTCTGCTTTTCTCCTCTCCTTCTCCTATGCATTCTGTTTTCTATGTTCATTAAGTTTTTACCCTCTAGACATGGCCCTATACCCTGCTTTTAACACAAATACATCAGGAATACATCAGATGTCCATACCAAAGGATAACAGCCACAATTAACTATTAGTCAGAGAATCATATGTTCTAACCATTGCATTTACTGGATTCAACTGTTCAATCTAACATACACTGCTCAAAAAAATAAAGGGAACACTTAAACAACACAATGTAACTCCAAGTCAATCACACTTCTGTCAAATCAAACTGTCCACTTAGGAAGCAACACTGATTGACAATACATTTCACATGCTGTTGTGCAAATGGAATAGACAAAAGGTGGAAATTATAGGCAATTAGTAAGACACCCCCAAATAAGGAATGGTTCTGCAGGTGGTGACCACACACCACTTCTCAGTTCCTATGCTTCCTGGCTGATGTTTTGGTCACTTTTGAATGCTGGCGGTGCTTTCACTCTAGTGGTAGCATGAGACGGAGTCTACAACCCACACAAGTGGCTCAGGTAGTGCAGCTCATCCAGGATGGCACATCAATGCGAGCTGTGGCAAAAAGGTTTGCTGTGTCTGTCAGCGTAGTGTCCAGAGCATGGAGGCGCTACCAGGAGACAGGCCAGTACATCAGGAGACGTGGAGGAGGCCGTAGGAGGGCAACAACCCAGCAGCAGGACCGCTACCTCCGCCTTTGTGCAAGGAGGTGCACTGCCAGAGCACTGCAAAATGACCTCCAGCAGGCCACAAATGTGCATGTGTCTGCTCAAACGGTCAGAAACAGACTCCATGAGGGTGGTATAAGGGCCCGACGTCCACAGGTGGGGGTTGTGCTTACAGCCCAACACCATGCAGGACATTTGGCATTTGCCAGAGAACACCAAGATTGGCAAATTCGCCACTGGCGCCCTGTGCTCTTCACAGATAAAAGCAGGTTCACACTGAGCACATGAGCACATGTGACAGACGTGACAGAGTCTGGAGACGCCGTGGAGAACGTTCTGCTGCCTGCAACATCCTCCAGCATGACCGGTTTGGCGGTGGGTCAGTCATGGTGTGGGGTGGCATTTCTTTGTGGGGCCGCACAGCCCTCCATGTGCTCGCCAGAGGTAGCCTGACTGCCATTAGGTACCGAGATGAGATCCTCAGACCCCTTGTGAGACCATATGCTGACACATGCACATTTGTGGCCTGCTGGAGGTCATTTTGCAGGGCTCTGGCAGTGCACCTCCTTGCACAAAGGCGGAGGTAGCGGTCCTGCTGCTGGGTTGCTGCCGTCCTACGGCCTCCTCCACGTCTCCTGATGTACTGGCCTGTCTCCTGGTAGCGCCTCCATGCTCTGGACACTACGCTGACAGACACAACAAACCTTTTTGCCACAGCTCGCATTGATGTGCCATCCTGGATGAGCTGCACTACCTGAGCCACTTGTGTGGGTTGTAGACTCCGTCTCATGCTACCACTAGAGTGAAAGCACCGCCAGCATTCAAAAGTGACCAAAACATCAGCCAGGAAGCATAGGAACTGAGAAGTGGTGTGTGGTCACCACCTGCAGAACCATTCCTTTTTTGGGGGTGTCTTACTAATTGCCTATAATTTCCACCTTTTGTCTATTCCATTTGCACAACAGCATGTGAAATTTATTGTCAATCAGTGTTGCTTCCTAAGTGGACAGTTTGATTTGACAGAAGTGTGATTGACTTGGAGTTACATTGTGTTGTTTAAGTGTTCCCTTTATTTTTTTGAGCAGTGTATAACCTCTACTGATTAAGTAAGCAGAGAACGGCTAGCTTTGGCCAATGGGTCAAGCTTTAAGACCCTGAAGTTAGAGTCATTGGTTGAGGGATGTTTAACTGACAGAAGGCACGTGTCCCTGATTTACACAGCAGTGAAAGTGTACCCCCTGCTCCACCTCTACCTCCACTCAACCTGTCAGCTACACTCAATCAACCAACTAATCCTATAATGACCGACCTCTAAGAGAGAGGGAGGGGGAGAGAGCTAGGGAGCAAGGGAGAGGGAAGGCAAAAGAGGCTACAGAAAGCAGAAGACAGAGAAAGAGAGAGAGCAAAAGAGAGGGAACTGTCCCGGAGGACTGATGAAAAACTAAGTAGTCAAATTTCCCATGTCTGTAGGGACCAATTGAAAATGGTTTTCGGTCAAATGAAAGGTCTCTCTGAGCAGAGTGATGGTGATGATGAGGAGGATGGTGGTGATGATGGTGAGGAGGAGAGTGGTGAGGAGGGAGTCGAGGAGGATGGTGGTGGTGATGATGAGGAGGAGGATGGTGGATATGATGATGAGGAGGATGGTGGAGGATTGCATTGATGATGATGAGGAAGAGGAGGAAGAGGAGGATGGTGGATATGATGATGAGGGGGAGGAGGGTGGTGGTGATGGTGATATGATGAGGAGGAGGTGGAGGAGGAGGAGGAGGATGGTGGTGATGTGATGATGATAATGATTGATGATGATGATCAAAATTGATCAGGATGATGATGATGATCCTTTGGCTGCGCTAGGCAGGTCTGGACTGGAATAGAAAGGGTTGGGCCGTTGCCCTCTAGTGCAGTTCAACCTCTCAGGAATTGAAGAATTCTAACCATGGTGTTTTTCCATCAGCCTTCAGCTCAGGCAGCTGAACACTACCACTAGATACAGACAGAGAGAAGGAAGCATGGAGAAAATACAGGGATGAAAGGAGAGAGACAAATAAGAGCAATAGAGTGAGGAAGAGGAAGCGAGGAAAATATTGAGAGAAGTGTGTGTTGTGTGAACTGCTCAGAGGTAGCGTGTATTATCTAATTGTGGGTTGTGTCCCATGGTTGATATTGAAAGTGTTCAATGTGTGTTGTGTGTGTGTTAAGATGTTTAATACTGTTGTGTGAATAGAGCAGGAGAGCTGCTGGAGTCAGACTGAAGCAGCCCGGCGCCTACACGCTTATCAGGGGTCACCCAGGGGTCGTCATGTGGCTATTGTGCCCACTGCCAAATACATAAACACACACACACACACACACACACACACACACACACACACACACACACACACACACACACACACACACACACACACACACACACACACACACACACACACACACACACACACACACACACACACACACACACACTAAATAACATACACACAGGCATGAACACACACACATACATAATCACACAGGATATAACATACACACAATCACAGGGGCATGAACTCTCACATGAACACAAAGTATTCACACATACGCACACATACTTGAGCGATTGATTTCATAAAACTGGAAAATCAGAACATTATTACCTAATAACATTTCATTATGCTTCTTTCCCCTCCTCCTCCCGCTTCTCTCTTCTATTGCATCCCTCTCTCCCCCTCGTTTCCTCTACTGCCCCCATGTTCTTCTCTCCTCCTGTCCCAGTCCTTTCCTTCTATTTGTCCTTTCTTGCCTCCCTCTTTCTCCTGCCTCTCTCCCAGGTCATGTAAAATGAGAAGTCAAAATTCTGTTCTTTCTGCTAAATATCCCCAGCCATTAGTGGCATCAAATCAGTACAGATGCAGGGGGAGGGAGAGGGGGAGGGGAGGGACAGCGGGATGGAGTATAGAGGGACAGGATGATAAGGACAGAGCAGAGTGGGAACAGCAGAGAGAGAGAGGGAGAGGGAGGAGGAGGATAGAAGGGAAGAAAGGAGAGGGAGATGAAGATGGGATGGAGAGAGAGTGAATGAAATGGAACGATGGAGTGCAAATTGAGGTCTAATGGCAAAGGGGGGCAGGGAGATAATGATAGAGGGGACAGAGGAAAGAGAGGGAGAAGTAGATTTGGTTTCAGTGTGTTTTCATGCTCCCTCTCCATTACAGTAATGTCCTCGGTCCATTTAACTAATGCATAAAAGCACCATGATACCCACAATAAACAGCATTACATGATGAATTATGGGGAGAAAGAGAGAGCAAGAGAGAGAGAGAGAGAAGGAGAGGGGCACTGAAACATATCCCACAAACACACATACAGTACAGGAGAGCTGGAAGAAGTGAGATGATTAACTTCATTACACAGCCCATTCCTCTTAGTGAGAGGAGAGAATTTAAACCCAATTACCACACCAGAGCCAAATTAAAAGCTTTTTCTCTCAATGGCTGCAATCAGTCTGCTGTCATACGAACAGTGCTACGTTCATCTGTGTTAATGGTGCCTTTCTCTGCCCCGAAACTCCAACATCCTTATTCACAATGACTCACCTCCTTTCAAACAACATTTAAAACCAACAGTTTGACACCATAATATTGCAATGTCCCCGCACCCATACACCCATGACCATGAGACTCAATACATGTATTACGAACATTTACATAAAAAGCTTCTCCCAATCAAAGTGCACTAGAACAAATTCCTCACAATGATACATTTTTGAAGCATGTTTTCTTATATACCTCAGTATTCTCCATCCTTCTCCCTCTTCCATCTCCCCGTCCTCTCCTCAGCACACTAATCCAGTTCTAATGTAAACAGGCTCTTCATTCCAGTCTAAATTGTATCCAATGTATCAAAGCTGAGCTCTGTGCTGGCCTATGCTGTTGGGGCTCCAGAGAGGTCAGATTTGAGCCAGCAGGCAGCTCAACCCAGCAACCCAGAGATAGAGAGAGGGGAGCTGGGTAGGAGGCCGCCCGACGCTGGGTGTCTGGATGAGCCATCCTGGAGCTGTAGTAGATGTGGGGTCTACTCAGTGTAAATAATGTACAGTTGAAGTCGGAAGTTTACATACAATTAGGTTGGAGTCATTAAAACTCGTTTTTCAACCACTCCAAAAATGTATTGTTAACAAACTATAGTTTTGGCAAGTCGGTTAGGACATCTACTTTGTGCATGACACAAGTAATTTTTCCAACAATTGTTTACAGACAGATTATTTCACTTATAATTCACTGTACCACAATTCCAGTGGGTCAGAAGTTTACATACACTAAGTTGACTGTGCCTTTAAACAGCTTAGAAAATTCCTGGAAATTATGTCATGGCTTTAGAAGCTTCTGATAGGCTAATTAGGTCAATTGGAGGTGTACCTGTGGATGTATTTCAAGGCCTACCTTCAAACTCAGTGCCTCTTTGTTTGACATCATGGGAAAATCAAAAGAAATCAGCGAAGATCTCCGAAAAAAAATGGTAGACCTCCACAAGTCTGGTTCATCCTTGGGAGCAATTTCCAAACGCCTGAAGTTACCACGTTCATCTGTTCAAACAATAGTACGCAAGTATAAACACCATGGGACCACACAGCCATCATTCCGCTCAGGAAGGAGAAGCGTTCTGTCTCCTAGAGATGAACATACTTTGGTGCGAAAAGTGCAAATCAATCCCAGAACAACAGCAAAGGACCTTGTGAAGGTGCTGGAGGAAACAGGTGCAAAAGTATCCGTATCCACAGTAAAACAAGTCCTATATCAACATAACCTGAAAGGCCGATCAGCAAGGAAGAAGCCACTGCTCCAAAACCACCATAAAAAGGCCAGACAACGGTTTGCAACTGCACATGGGGAAGAATATCTTACTTTTTTGAGAAATGCCCTCTGGTCTGATGAAACAAAAATAGAACTGTTTGGCCATAATGACCATTGTTATGTTTGGAGGAAAAAGGGGGATGCTTGCAAGCTGAAGAACACCATCCCAACCGTGAAGCACGGGGGTGGCAGCATCATGTTGTTGGGGTGCTTTGCTGCAGCAGGGACTGGTGCACTTCACAAAATAGATGTCATCATGAGGGAGGAAAATTATGTGGATATATTGAAGCAACATCTCAAGACATCAGTCAGGAAGTTAAAGCTTGGTCGCAAATGGGTCTTCCAAATGGACAATGATCCCAAGCATACTTCCAAAGTTGTGGCAAAATGGCTTAAGGACAACAAAGTCAAGGTATTGGAGTGGCCATCACAAAGCCCTGACCCCAATCCCATAGAAAATGTGTGGGCAGAACTGAAAAAGCGTGTGTGAGCAAGGAGGCCTAAAAACCTGACTCAGTTACACCAGCTCTGTCAGGAGGAATGGGCCAAAATTCACCCAACTTATTGTGGGAAGCTTGTGGAAGTCTTCCCCAAATGTTTTACCCAAGTTAAACAATTTAAAGGCAATGCTACCAAATACTAATTGAGTGTATGTAAACTTGTGACCCACTGGGAATGTGATGAAAGAAATAAAAGCTGAAATAAATAATTCTCTCTACTATTATTCTGACATTTCACATTCTTAAAATAAAGTGGTGATCCTAATTGACTTAAGACAGGGAATTTCTATATAGATGAAATGTCAGGAATTGTGAAAACTGAGTTTAAATGTATTTGGCTAAGGTGTATGTGAACTTCCGACTTCAATTACTGTGCATACTTTTGGTGCTATTCATGTACACATGTACCTACTGCAACATAATTTTACACATGTTAGGGTAGTTAAAGTTCACAGTGGGACTACATCTGAGCCTGGAAATCATTTCAACCCATGACAATAAGATATTCTCAATAATAAATTACATTTGTAGAGCGTTTTTCATTTAGAGCGACCCACAGAAGAAACCAGGATCAACGCCCTGCCCAAGGGCACGTCCACAGATCTCCCTATAGGCCTCCGGCACAAGCTCCCAGTTCGAAGACGTGTTTCTTGAGCTCAGACTTAAAGGTGGTGGTCTGGGGCATGCAGAGGTGGAGGGGAGCTCGTTCCAGAGCTGGGGGCCGAGACAGCAGAATGCTCGGTCACCCATTGTTTTTAGTCGCGTCTTTGGGACTGCAAGGAGTCTTTCATAATTTGACCAGAGTGAACTTGAAGACTGTTTGGGACTGAGGCGTTCACTGAAGTATTTGGGACCGCAGGCATTGAGGGTTTTGAAGAATAACAGGAGGATTTTGAAGTTGATGGGTGGCCAGTGGAGGGAAAGTAGAATGGGGGTGAATTGGGCAGATCTCTGGGTTCCTGTGAGGACCAAGGCAGCACTGTTCTGCACAAGCTGCAGCCTGGGGATCCCTTTTGAGGGGACACCACCAAGGAGGGCATTGCAGTAATCAAGTCGGTAGGTGGCGAGGGAGTTGACCAGGTTTTCCAGATCAGATTTGGAGAGAACAATACAGAGCCGGGTGATGTTTCTCAGGTGAAATAATGTTTTTTTTTGCAGACAGATTTTATGTGGACGGAGAAAGTGAGTGAGGGGTCCAGTAACACTCCAACGTTGGAAACCGAGGAGAACCATGGGATGGAGTGGCCGCCAAGGGTAAGGGTGGTGATGGGACTGGTTTTGATGTAATGGGGAGTGCCGATGAGGAATGCTTCTGTTTTAGTATTGTTGAGTTGTAGGAAATTGTCTGACATCCAGGCCTTGAGGTCATCCTGACAACTGGTGAAGGTATTTATGGGAGAGAGTCCAGGGTTGTTTTTATGTAGATCTGTGTGTCTTCAGCATAGCAGTGGAATTGGATGCTGTGTTTCCTGATTAGGAGACCAAGGGGGAGCATGTAGATGATGCATAAGATGGGGCCTATGACAGAGCCTTGAGGGACACCACAGGTGATCGTGGTGGGTTCTGACTTGGCATTTCCTTTGGCAACATTTTGTGTCTGGCGCTCTGGATCAGAGGGCCAGGCATTTATGATTCAGTTGATTTTACTCTACTATTGTATTATATATTTTACAGTATTATCTATAAATAGGGCTGTCACTCAGACAGTGAGATCAATGAACCCACTGTGAGAATAGGGCAGATCTGTGGATCTCAGACACACAGGTGACCCCCCTACACATATTCCTGCCCTGTCTTATAGCCTGTCCCTCCCTATCCTGCCCTGTCCTATCCCAGCCACATAGCGTGAGAATGGGCCACAGCACCTCCTCCCAGACCCCACTCATAACCCCCTGGAGACCAACAGCATCATCCCCCATCATTTACATTCAGTATACAGCCTTGCACAGGACTTACTAGTTCTATTCTGATCACTAGTTCTATTAATGAGCGGCAAAGGACCAACATGTTTAACACACACATGCACGCACACACCTACACACAAACACACACCCACACAGCCACGCCCATGTCTCCTGTAACCCCCAGCCCATCACTCTGTCTCAGTCACCCAGTCAATATGGTCCCTCTCTGGGAAGAGTGTTTTATCTGATCCCCCACCACTCTCTGGGGAGTCATCCATGTTACCCTGTTCCCTGTTCTCCTCCTCCTCCCAGACCAAGCCAAGCCTCAGGACCCCTCACAATCAACACACATGCCCTTACTTGTAATTTCACACGTTCCAAAATGTCCTCATTATGGGGTACTGTCCGTTTTGTGACATTTTCACCTTCTTACTCAAAGTTTCACAGCCTTGCCTACAAAATACTGACTGTATGCAGACAAAACGGACAGTTCAATACATTTGAAACCCATCTTTAACTCCATCGGTCCGTCCGTCCGTCCGTCCGTCTGTCTGTCCCTCTGACCAGAACACACAGCAGAGTGACTGTGACCCACTAATGTGTTTTAGTCTAATTGGTGGCCATCAAAACTTAATTGCACTCTGTAATTAATATTCATGCTTATCGGCTGGAGATCTGATGTTGTGTGACAGGGTAGGTGCTTGTTAATCTAATAAGGTGAATTTCTAACTGATAGAGGAGGCTTTCAGACAGCAAGGTTATCTCTGTCTCTATGTGACACTGTCACTTACTGGAGCTCCCACCAGATACCATCACACGGACACACTTTTCCCGTTACATTTACCTTTCTCTCCCTCTCACAAATGGAAAATTCTCCCCTTTCCTCACATGAAATGTTGTGTTCCAAGGGAGGGGAGGGTACGCCAGTTAGCTCATCAATCATTGTAACCAGTGAGTGTGTTGTGCAAAGCCAAAGTAAGTCTCCCAAACCCCTTCACATTTAATTCCCTTCCTGTCAGTCATTCAGGTTAGATTACTCCAACACATGACAAGATTAGTTCTTGAACTTCTTTGGGCTAGGGGGCAGTATTTTCACGTCCGCATGAAAAGCATGCCCAGAGTAAACGGCCTGCTACAAAGCCAGAAAAGCTAGAATATGCTGGATAAAATATTGGATAGAAAACACTCTGAAGTTTCTAAAACTGTTTGAATGATGTCTGTGAGTATAACAGAACTCATATGGCAGGCAAAAACCGGAGAAAAAATCCAACCAGGAAGTGGGAAATCTGAGGTTGGTTGATTTTCAACTGAGCTCCTATTGAAGATGCAGTGGGATATTGGTAATGTTGCACTTCCTAAGGCTTCCACTAGATGTCAACAGTCTTTAGAACCTTGTCTGATGCTTCTACTGTGAAGTGGGGCCGAAGGAGAAGGGAATGAGTAAGGTCTGCCATGAGCTGACCATGCTCTGACCATGCGCGTTCACATGAGAGCGAGCTCTGTTCCATCGCACTTCTGAAGACAATGGAATTCTCCGGTTGGAACATTATTGAAGATTTATGTTAAAAACATCCTAAAGATTGATTCAATACATCGTTTGACATGTTTCTACTGACTGTTACGGAACTTTTTGACATTTCGTCTGCTTTTAGTGAACGCGCTTCGTGACTGAATTTGTTTACCAAACGCGTTAACAAAAGTAGCTATTTGGACATAAATTATGGACATTACCGAACAAAACAAACATTTTTTTGTGGAAGTGGGAGTCCTGGGAGTGCATTCCGATGAAGATCAGCAAAGGTAAGTGAAGATTTATAATGCTATTTATGACTTTTGTTGACTGCATAATATGGCGGATATATTTGTGTCTTGATTGGGCTCTGAGCGCCGACTCAGATTATTGCATGGTTTGCTTTTTCCGTAAAGCTTTTTTTAAATCGGACACATCGGTTGCATTAAGGAGAAGTGCATCTAAAATTCCATGCATAACAGTTGTATCTTTTAGCAATGTTATTATGAGTATTCCTGTAAATTGATGTGGCTCTCTGCAAAATCAAAGGATGTTTTGGTACTTCTGAACGTAAGGTGCCAATGTAAACTCAGATATTTGGATATAAATATGAACTTTACCGAACACAACATACATGTATTGTGTAACATGAAGTCCTATGAGTGTCATCTGATGAAGATCATCAAAGGTTAGTGATTCATTTTATCTATATTTATGCTTTTTGTGAATCCTCTCTTTGGCTGGAAAAATGGCTGTGTTATTCTGTGAATAGGCACTCACCTAACATAATCGTTTGGTTTGCTTTCGTCGTAAAGCCTTTTTTAAATCGGAAACTATGGCTGGATTTACAACAAGTGTATCTTTAAAATGGTGTAAAATACATGTATGTTTGAGGAATTTTAATTATGGGATTTCTGTTGTTTTGAATTTGGCGCCCTGCAGTTTCAATGGCTGTTGACGAGGTGGGACGCTACCGTCTCACGTACCCTAGAGAGGTCAAAAGTTGCAGTGGAACTTCCAAAGATTCAGGTGAGCCATTCTAATGATCAACACTGACAGTTTGTTGCGTCTGACCGTTTCCACATGTAACACGCTCTGAATATCAATAAACAGGTGTCACACAGTATTTAGTACAGAACCACAATGGAATAGAACACAGGACAGGACAATAGGACAATATATTTTATATATTTCTGCCAAATGTCTGAGGAGAAAACCCAAAGTCACACAGTTACCAAATATTACAGTCTCTGCTTTAACTTCTTTGGGGTACCCCCCCTTCTTCTCAATTTCCGCCTAAAGACATACCCTAATCTAACAGCCTGTAGCTCAGGCACAGAAGCAAGGATATGCATATTCTTGGTATCATTTGAAAGGAAACACTCTGAATTTTTTGGAAATGTGAATTGAATGTAGGAGAACATAACACAATAGATCTGGTAGAAGAAAATACAAGGAAATAAACATACGTTTTCTGTTTTTTATTGTTGCTGCATCATCTTTCAAATGACCAAGAACAGCCAAACATACAGATAGGATGCTGTGGATGATTTGAATGAAGAACATAAGATGGCAACCATAGCTGCGCAAAGTTTTAGAAAGATAACTTCAAAAATGAGCGAGCTACATGACATTGAGCATGAAGTCACCCAGGTGTCCCACACAAATGTACCCAAATGTACCCAAGTGGCCGAATTGGTACAGTGATACATTTTGAAGGAAATAACTATATACAAAATACACAAATGTTATTCTAACACCCCCCCCCCAAAAAATATATATATATGGGGAAAAAATTGTAAACAATAAAAAATAATAAAAAAACAAATAACAAGGGTAACTATTTACACATTTTCTATTTACAATATTGTATATTTTATAAATAAATAAATAGATAAATATTGTGAAGACCCTCCGCCCTCAGTCCTGGTGCCATGGCCCATAGCAGTCTCTTTCTGCTGCAAAGCAGATGCTTACTGAACAGGTGGTGCAGGTGATGGGGTATTTCCTGTGACAAAGCGCACAACGTCGCCTCCCCATTGTGCCCTTTTTGCCCTGAGGCACATTCATGCCTGCAGAGATGAATCTGGGCAGGTGAACACCACTGGTTGACGGAGCAGAAGGTTCTGCAGTGGACTTTCCTGGATGAGCAGCTCCCTGAAGGCTAGCTGTGAGATGGGGGGCTGTCTCTATCAATTTCCTCTATAATTTGGGTTAAATCTGTATACCTAGACTTTGTTTTAGCTTTTCCTGATTTATTCGCCATAATTTAAATATATAAACTTGTTGAAAATGCTATTGAATATGTACTGCTATGTGTAACACTCGTGGCTCCGTCAAGTAGGATTTGCAATGGCGAATGAACCTCTTTTACGCCAGGGTTTACGACAAAGGCTGGTCTTCAAACGTATAACCATTACATATTGCCGTTTACCTCAGCTCATTGGCTATCTTCTAAGCTAGATTTCAAGATGATCAGTGGTCATTGGGCCAAAATACAGTCAATCAACGATAGACCGGTTCTACCATTGGTGCGCAATGAGGTCATTGATTGGTGTCTTCAAATCGGTTTGTTTCGGTCAATACGTCCCGGGAAAAGAGCCATCATGTATGGTTATGTTAGTAACAACCAGAGGATTGCAATGAAACCAACCATGACTGGATAAACGTTTGTTTAGTGTGTGTATCTACCACGAACGCTTCGTCCAAAGTTGAATGAGAGGGAAATCCCGACGCAACCGGATTACAAATGTTTCGTGTTAGGCTATAAAAATAGATTTTATCAAACAAAACGAACATTCACTGTGTAGTTAGGACACTTGGCATTGCCACCAGAGGAAGATCTTCAATGGTAAGCAATTTATTCTATTGTTATTTCTGACTTTCGTGACGCTAATGCTTGGTTGGAAAATGCTAGTAATACTTGTATGTGTGGGGCGCCGTCCTCAGAAAATCGCATGTTTGCTTTTGCAGTAAACCTTTTTGAAATCTGACACAGCGGCTGGATTAATAAGACGTTCATCTTTTAAATGATGTAAGATACATGTATTTACAAGAATGTTTAATACAACGAATGGTGTATTTAAAATGTTAGCTCTCTGCAGTTTCACCGGATGTTGGCCTGGTGGGACGTTAGCGTCTCACCTACCCTAGAGAAGTTAACTGATATGCTTACAATGACACAAACCCTTAGAACCAACCAATGCCACCCTCTGGTAAGTGCTGTGACCCCTTCAGATCTCCATCTCCCTGTCCTCTCATGGATGGTTATCAGGCTGAGGTCAGAGGGCAAAGAGCACATAATTTCAAAGTCTTTATCACCAATCAATCATGGCTGAGTGAGTTTGGATTGGGCTGTATGGACCACTGTTTCCCAGACTACAGGTAATACTCATTACATTACCCACCCTGGTCCAAGGGCCATGTATGCTGTGCCACATGTCTGTCTGTCTGTCTGTCTGTCTGTTCTAATCATGTTAGAAACAACCAAACACACCCCAGGGGGACAGAAGAAGGGGATCTATAACTTAACTCTCTCTCTCTCTTTTCCACCCCCACTCACTTTGTCTCTCTCTCGCCCTCTTTCCGTTGGGAAGCCCTGATACTGTTCAATAACAAACAGAAGAAAAACTTTAGTTACAAACATGAAGTGGTATGAATTAATTCATATTTAATTTTTGTGTAAAATTGCCAGTTGGTGGCCTATCCTATACTGGATCAATTGACACATTAAAACAAAATTACAATGATTCTCACAATGAGTTCTCCAGTGTACTGCGCAGTACACACCGCATACCAAGAATGAACAAATATCAACATGATAATAGATAAAGTTATCCAAGCACTAACAATATCCTTCAACCAGTAACAATAACCTTCAAGCACTAACAGTAACCTTCAAGCAGTAACAATAATGTCACGCCCTGACCTTAGAGAGCCTTTTTATTTCTCTATTTGGTGAGGTCAGGGTGTGATTTGGGTGGGCATTCTATGTTTTCTGTTTCTTTGTTTTTGGCCGAGTGTGGTTCCCAATCAGAGGCAGCTGTCTATCGTTGTCTCTGATGGGGGATCATACTTGGGCAGCCCTTTTTCCCACCATTAGGTTGTTGGATCTTGTTTTCTGTTTAGTGTTTCTGCCTGACAGAACTGTGCGCTTTCGTTTTCAAGTTTGTTATTTTGTTTGAGTGTTTTTTTAAATAAAAGAATCATGAACACTTTCCACGCTGAGCTTTGGTCCACTCTTCCTACCACCAATAAGAGCAATAACAAATAACCTTCAAGCAGTAAAAATAACCTTCAAGCAGCAAAAACAAAAATAAATAAATACAGATTAGTAAATTATAATAAATGAAACGGAAAAAGGCATTTCAACTTGGTCAGGCATAGAGAAAGAATTAATGTGTGAATCCATAGGTGTCTTCACTTTGATAAACAGTTGAAGTCGGAAATGTACATACACCTTAGTCAAATACTTTTAAACTCAGTTTTTCACAATTCCTGACATTTAATCCTAGTAAAAATTCCCTGTATTGGGTCAGTTAGGATAACACTTTATTTTAAGAATGTGAAATGTCAGAATAATAGTAGAGAGAATGATTTAGTTCAGCTTTTATTTATTTCATCACATTCCCAGTGGGTCAGAAGTTTACATACACTCAATTAGTATTTGGTAGTATTGCCTTTAAAATGTTTAACTTGGGTCAAACGTTTCGGGTAGCCTTCCACAAGCTTCCCACAATAAGTTGGGTTGATTTTGGTCCATTCCTCCTGACAGAGCTGGTGTAACTGAGTCAGGTTTGTAGGCCTCCTTGCTCTCACACGCTTCTTCAGTTCTGCCCACAAATGTTCTACAGGTTTGAGGTCAGGGCTTTGTGATGGCCACTCCAATACCTTGACTTTGTGGTCCTTAAGCCATTTTGCCACAACTTTGGAAGTATGCTTGGGATCATTGTCCATTTGGAAGACCCATTTGCGACCAAGCTTTAACTTCCTGACTGATGTCTTGAGATGTTGCTTCAATATATCCACATACTTTTCCTCCCTCATGATGCCATCTGTTTTGTGAAGTGCACCAGTCCCTCCTGCGGTCGGGATGGTGTTCTTCGGCTTGCAAGGCTCCTCCTTTTTCCACCAAACATAACAATGGTCATTATGGCCAAACAGTTCTATTTTTGTTTCATCAGACCAGAGGACATTTCTCCAAAAAGTACCATCTTTGTCACCATGTGCAGTTGCAAACTGTAGTCTGGCCTTTTTATGGTGGTTTTGGAGCAGTGGCTTCTTTCTTGCTTAGCGGCCTTTCAGGTTATGTCGATATAGGACTCGTTTACTGTGGATACAGATACTTTTGTACCTGTTTCCTCCAGCACCTTCACAAGGTCCTTTGCTGTTGTTCTGAGATCGATTTGCACTTTTCGCACCAAAGTATGTTCATCTCTAGGAGACAGAACGCTTCTCCTTCCTGAGCGGTATGACGGCTGCGTGGTCTCATGGTGTTCATACTTGCGTACTATTGTTTGTACAGATGAACGTGGTACCTTCAGGCATTTGGAAATTGCTCCCAAGGATGAACCAGACTTGTGGAGGTCTACAATTTATTTTCTGAGTTCTTAGATGATTTCTTTTGATTTTCCCATGATGTCAAGCAAAGAGGTACTGAGTTTGAAGGTAGGCCTTGAAATTCATCCACAGGTACACCTCTAATTGACTCAAATGATGTCAATTAGCCTATCAGAAGCTTCTAAAGCCATAACATCATTTTCTGGAATTTTCCAAGGCGTTTAAGGGCACAGTCAACTTAGTGTATGTCAACTTCTGACCCACTGGAATTGTGGTACAGTGAATTATAAGTGAAATAATCTGTCTGTAAACAATTGTTGGAAAAATTACTTGTGTCATGCACAAAGTAGATGTCCTAACCGACTTGCCAAAACTATAGTTTGTTAACAATACATTTTTGGAGTGGTTGAAAGATTTGTTTTAATTACTCCAACCTAAGTGTATGTAAACTTCTGATTTCATCTGTATGTCTAGTCCTAAATATTTAATTAAATTATAGGTCGCCCTTTTTGTTTTATTCCCGGCATTATCTTAGAATTACAATGGACAATACAATGAGAAAAAAATAAACGTGTACATTTTATCTTGTTGCTCAGCCACATAATAGCGACCTGTTTCAATAGTCATGGGTAATATAACTGATCTTATCTGTGAACATAGTGACCTGCTTTTAGGTCAGTTGTACCTAACATATCTCTGGAATCAAGGATGACTTACATGGAAATGTTTTCTCTTTCACTAATGTTAGTAACAGATGACATTCATAGTCTGACTATCTCTGAAACTCACTAAGATAATACATTTGATGATACAGTGGTACAGTAGCAATACAAGGTTATAGAATTTACAGAAAGTATAGAAATGCCAATGGTGGAGGGGTTGCTGTATATATTCAGAACCAGAATTTCAAGTTCCTTAGTGTCCACATCACCAACAAACTATCATGGTCCAAACACACCAAGACAGTCGTGAAGACAACACCTTTTCCCCCTCATGAGATTGAAACGATTTGGCATGGGTCCCCAGTTACTCAAAAAGCTACACCATCGAGAGCATCCTGACTGGTTGCATCACCACCTGGTATGACAACTGCTCGGTAGCTGAACGTAAGGCGCTACAGAGGGTAAAGCGTATGGCCCAATACATCCCTGGGGCCAAGCTTCCTGCCATCCAGGACCTATGTACCAGGTGGTGTCAGAGGAAGTCCCAAGTCATAGACTGTTCTCTCTGCTACCGCACGGCAAGCATTACCGGAGCGCCAAGTCTAGATCCAAAAGGCTCCTTAACAGCTTCTACCCCCAAGCCATAAGACTGCTGAACAATTAATCAAATGGCAGACTATTTACATTGACCCCCCCACCTCCCCGCCTGTTTTTACACTGCTGCTACTCGCTGTTTATCATCTATGCATAGTCACTTTACCCCTACCTACATGTACAAATTACCTCAACTAACCTCTACCCCTCCACATTTACTTGGTACTGGGCCCCGTGTACATTTGCTCCTGAGTGGCGCAGCGGTCTAAGGCGCTGCAACTCAGTGTGTCACTACAGTCCCTGGTTTGAATCCAGGCTGTATCACATCCGGCCGTGATTGGGAGTCCCATAGGGCGGCACACAATTGGCCCAGCATCGTCCGGGTTTTGCCGGGGTAGGCCATCATTGTAAATAAGAATTTGTTCTTAACTGACTTGCCTAGTTAAATAAAGGTTACCATATAACCTTGTTATTGTTATGTAATTCAACTGTGTAACTTTTTATTTTTACTTTATTTTACTTAGAAAACATTTTCTTAACTCTATTTCTTGAACTGCAAGAAGCATTTCACAGTAACCTGCTGTTTTCGGCGCATGTGACAAATACAACTTGATTTTATTTAATTGTGTGAAATGCTTGATAATGTATGTGATATCAACAGAGAGGTATATTTTCTGGGTGATTTAAATATTGACAGGCTTTTTGAGCTGCCCACTCAAGAAACAGCTTCAAACTGTAACCAGTGCCTGCAACCTGGTCCAGGTTATCATTCAACCTACCAGGGTAGTTACAAACACAGGAATGAAATCATCAACATGTATAGATCACATCTTTACTAATGCTGAAGAAATTAGCTTGAAACAAGTATCAAGATCCTTCGGATGTAGTGATCACAATATAGTAGTCATATCTAGGAAAACCAAAGTTCCAAAGGCTGGGCCTAATATAGTGTTTAAGAAGACATGCAACAAGTTTTTTAGTGATTCCTATGTTGTTGATGTAAAGGGTATTTGTTGGTCCATGGTGTGTAATGAGGAGCAACCAGACGCTGCACTTGACACATTTATGAAATTACTTATTCCAGTTACTAATAAGCATGCACCCATTCAGAAAATGACTGTAAAAACTGTTAGATCCCCATGGATTGATGAGGAATTGCAAAATTGTATGGTTGAGAGGGATAAGGCAAAAGGAAGGGCAAATAAGTCTGGTTTCACAAACATTTATCAGCATATTGCAAATTGAGAAATCATGTGACTAAACTGAATAAAAATAAGAAGAAACTACACTATGAAACAAAGATAAATGACATAAGGAATGATACTAAAAAGCTTTGGAGCACTTTAAATGAAATTTTGGAAAAAAGGCAAACTCAGCTCCATCATTCATCGAATCAGATGACTCATTCATTACAAAACCAACTGATAACGCCAACTACTTTAACAATTTTTTCATTGGCAAGATTAGTAAACTTAGGCATGACATTCCAGCAACAAACACTGACACTACAGTCCTGGCCAAAAGGCTTCAGGGCGCCCAAGAAAGTCCAGCAAGCACCAGGACAGTCTCCTAAAGTTGATTCAGCTGCGGGATCGGGGCACCACCAGTACAGAGCTTGCTCAGGAATGGCAGCAGGCAGGTGTGAGTGCATCTGCACGCACAGTGAGGCAAAGACTTTTGGAGGATGGCCTGGTGTCAAGAAGGGCAGCAAAGAAGCCACTTCTCTCCAGGAAAAACATCAGGGACAGACTGATATTCTGCAAAAGGCACAGGGATTGGACTGCTGAGGACTGGGGTAAAGTCATTTTCTCTGATGAATCCCCTTTCCGGTTGTTTGGGGGATCTGGAAAAAAAGCTTGTCCAGAGAAGACAAGGTGAATCCTACCATCAGTCCTGTGTCATGCCAACAGTAAAGCATCCTGAGACCATTCATGTCTAGCTCCCTGGTATACAGAAAATACCCGAGCTCTGAAGCAAGCTTCCAGAAAATTGGAACGGAAATGGCGCCACACCAAACTGGAAGTCTTCCGACTAGCTTGGAAAGACAGTACCGTTCAGTATCGAAGAGCCCTCACTGCTGCTCGGTCATTCTATTTTTCCAACTTAATTGAGGAAAATAAGAACAATCCGAAATGTATTTTTGATACTGTCGCAAAGCTAACTAAAAAGCAGCATTCCCCAAGTGAGGATGGCTTTCACTTCAGCAGTAATAAATTCATGAACTTCTTTGAGGAAAAGATCATGATCATTAGAAAGCAAATTACGGACTCCTCTTTAAATCTGCGTATTCCTCCAAAGCTCAGTTGTTCTGAGTCTGCACAACTCTGTCAGAAACTAGGATCAAGAGAGACAATTAAGTGTTTTAGTACTATATCTCTTGACACAATGATGAAAATAATCATGGCCAAAAGCATGGATTAATTTTAAATTTTGCAATGTTACGTAGATGGAAAAAAGCTGTCCTTGAAACAGTCTTGATATGTTCGTCAAAAGAGAGATCAGGGTCCAGAGTAACGCCGAGGTCCTTCGCAGTTTTATTTGAGACGACTTTACAACCATCAAGATTAATTGTCAGATTCAACAGAATATCTCTTTGTTTCTTGGGACCTAGAACAAGCATCTCTGTTTTGTTCGAGTTTAAAAGTAGAAAGGTTGCAGCCATCCACTTCCTTATGTCTGAAACACAGGCTTCTAGCGAGGGCAATTTTGGGGCTTCACCATGTTTCATTGAAATGTACAGCTGTGTGTCATCCGCATAGCAGTGAAAGTTAACATTATGTTTTTGAATGACATCCCCAAGAGGTAATATATATAGTGAAAACAGTAGTGGTCCTAAACCGGAACCTTGAGGAACACCGAAATGTACAGTTGATTTGTCAGAGGACAAACCATTCACAGAGACAAACTGATATCAGATAAGATCTAAACCAGGCCAGAACTTGTCCGTGTAGACCAATTTGGGTTTCCAATCTCTCCAAAAGAATGTGGTGATAGATGGTATCAAAGGCAGCACTAAGGTCTAGGAGCACGAGGACAGATGCAGAGCCTCGGTCTGACGCCATTAAAAGGTCATTTACCACCTTCACAAGTGCAGTCTCAGTGCTATGATGGGGTCTAAAACCAGACTGAAGCATTTCGTATACATTGTTTGTCTTCAGGGAGGCAGTGAGTTGCTGCGCAACAGCTTTTTCTAACATTTTTGAGAGGAATGGAAGATTCAATATAGGCCAATAGTTTTTTATGTTTTCTGGATCAAGGTTTGGCTTTTTCAAGAGAGGCTTTATTACCGCCCTTGCTGTCTCTGCCTGGCCGGTTTCCCTCTCTCCACTGGGATTCTCTGCCTCTAACCCTATTACAGGGGTTGAGTCACTGGCTTACTGGTGCTCTTTCATGTCGTCCCTAGGAGGGGTGCGTCACTTGAGTGGGTTGAGTTACTGACGTGATCTTCCTGTCTGGGTTGGCGCCCCCCTTTGGGTTGTGCCGGGGTGGAGATCTTTGTGGGCTATACTCGGCCTTGTCTCAGGATGGTAAGTTGGTGGTTTAAGATATCCTTCTAATGGTGTGGGGGCTTGGCTTTGGCAAAGTGGGTGGGGTTATATCCTTCCTGTTTGGCCCTGTCCGGGGGTATCATCGGATGAGGCCACAGTGTCTCCTGACCCCTCCTGTCTCAGCCTCCAGTATTTATGCTGCAGTAGTTTATGTGTCAGGGGGCTAGGGTCAGTTTTTCATATCTGGAGTACTTCTCCTGTCTTATCCGGTGTCCTGTGTGAATTTAAGTATGCTCTTTCTAATTCTCTCTTTCTCTCTTTCTTTCTCTCTCTCGGAGGACCTGAGCCCTAGGACCATGCCTCAGGACTACCTGGCATGATGACTCCTTGCTGTCCCCAGTCCACCTGGCCGTGCTGCTGCTCCACTTTCAACTGTTCTGCCTGCGGCTATCGAACCCTGACCTGTTTACCGGACGTGCTACCTGTCCCAGACCTGCTGTTTTCAACTCTCAGCAGGAGCAGTAGAGATACTCTTAATGATCGGCTATGAAAAGCCAACTGACATTTACTCCTGAGGTGCTGACTTGCTGCACCCTCAACAACTACTGTGATTATTATGCTGGTCATTTATGAACATTTGAACATCTTGGCCATGTTCTGTTATAATCTCCACCCGGCACAGCCAGAAGAGGACTGGCCACCCCTCATAGCCTGGTTCCTCTCTAGGTTTCTTCCTAGGTTTTGGCCTTTCTAGGGAGTTTTTCCTAGCCACCGTGCTTCTACACCTGCATTGCTTGCTGTTTGGGGTTTTAGGCTGGGTTTCTGTACAGCACTTTGAGATATCAGCTGATGTAAGAAGGGCTATATAAATACATTTGATTTGATTTGATTTGATGTGTGGGGTTGCTTCTCAGCTCAGGGAGTGGGCTCACTCACAATTTTGTCTAAGAACACAGCCATGAATAAAGAAAGGTACCAACACGAGAACAACTTCTCCCAACCATCCAGGAACAGTTTGGTGACGGACAATGCCTTTTCCAGCACGATGGAGCACCTTGCCATAAGGCAAAAGTGACAAGTAAGTGGCTCTGGGAACAAAAAAATCGATATTTTGGGTCCATGGCCAGGAAACTCCCCAGACCTTAATCCCATTGAGAACTTGTGGGCAATCCTCAAGAGGCGGGTGGACAAACAAAAACCCACAAATTCTGACAAACTCCAAGCATTAATTATGCAAGAATGGGCTGCCATCAGTCAGGATGTGGCCCAGAAGTTAATTGACAGCATGCCAGGGTGGATTGCAGAGGTCTTGAAAAAGAAGGGTCACACTGCAAATATTGACTTTTTGCATCAACTTAATGTAATTGTCAATAAAAGCCTTTGACACCTATGAAATGCTGGTAATTATACTTCAGTATTCCATAGTAACATCTGACAAAAATATCTAAAGACACTGAAGCAGCTAACTTTGTGAAAATTAATATTTGTGTCATTCTCAAACCTTTTGGCCACGACTACACATCCAAGTATATCTGAACCAAATTATGAAAACAAGCTTTGTAATTTTGAATTCCGTAAAGTGAGTGTGGAAGAGGTGAAAAAATGATTGTTGTCTGTCAACAATGACAAGGCACCAGGGTCTGATCAACTTGGATGGAAAATATTAATAGCGGACGATATTGCTACTCCTATTTGCCATATTTTCAATTTATGACTACTAGAAAGTGTGTGCCCCCAGGCTTGGAGGGACGTAAAAGTCATTCCTATACCAAACAATAGTAAAGCCCCCTTTACTGGCTCAAATAGCCGACCAATCAGCCTGTTACCAACACTAAGTAAACTTTTGAAAATAATGGTGTTCGACCAGATACAATGCTATTTTACAGTAAACAAATTGACAACAGAATTTCAACATGCTTATAGGGAAGGACATTCAACAAGCACAGCACTTACACAAATGACCGATGATAGGCTGAGAGAAAATTATTGCAAAAAGGTTGTGGGGGCTGTTTTGTTAGACTTCAGTGCGGCTTTTGACATTATCGATCATAGTCTGCTACTGGAAAAACGAATGTGTTATGGCTTTACACCCCATGCTATATTGAAATTGAGCAAGTTGAGGTTACTAAACTGCTTGGAGTAACCCTGGATTGTAAAATGTCATGGTCAAAACATATTGATACAACAGTAGCTAAAATGGGGAGAAGTCTGTCCATAATAAAGCCCTGCTCTACCTTCTTAACAGCACTATCAACAAGGCAGGTCCTACAGGTACTATTTTTGTCGCACCTGGACTTCTGTTCAGTCGTGTGGTCAGGTGCCACAAAGAGGGACTTTTGGACAATTGTCTCAGAACAGGGCAGCACGGCTGGCCCTTGGATGTACACAGAGAGCTAATATTATTAATATGCATGTCAAGTTGCCTGTTTGAATTACTGTGACTGTGAAGCAACACAAACATAGACACAGACTCATGCATACACACACGCGATAACATATGCACTATACACACATGTACACATGGATTTTGTACTGTAGATATGTGGTGGTGGTGGAGTAGGGTCTGAGGGCACACAGTGTGTTGTGAAATCTGTGAATGTATTGTAAAGTTTTTAAAATTGTATTAACTGTCTTAATTTTGCTGGACCCCAGGAAGAGAAGCTAATTGGGATCCCTAATAAATACAAATACAAATGAATCAGTCCATTCCATTACCCACCCTCCCTCCCCACCCCTCACCCCACCCCTCTCCTCCCTCCCTGGGGTGTAGCTTGTAACAGAACTCTGTAGCATCTGTGTGTATGGTGTTTATTCAAAATTACTAATGGTGAGAGATGGTGTAGACCTCAGCATTCCCTGAAACTCAGTCACCATACAACACCTATCACACCTCTATTACATTCATCAAAGTCCATACACAGCTCCTTCAGAAACAAGGGTCTTTGAACACTGACAACTAACTCACATCTAAGTTGAGTAACTTAATGTTACAATACGTGCAGAATATAAAATGATGCCAAACAACACACAAAGATGCAACAAAACAGTGATTTAGCACCACACAGTAGAGCAGTGTTTCTCAATTCTAGTGAGTTGAATCAGGTGAGTTTGGAGGACTGGAGTAAGGAAACACCACAGTAGTGCACACCTGCGTGACACCCGAGGTTCCTACTTAACCGTTCAACTCTGGCAAAGAAAGGAGGATGAGGATGGAGGACGAAAAGGAGGAGGATCGACCCAAGAAAAGAGATGAGGAAAGGTGACGGTGGAGAGAGGATGAACGTATAGGGCAGAACGAAGGAGCAGATAGAAAGAGTGCGCCGAGAACAAATGGAGAGACGGAGGGAGAGTGCCTTACACGAACGCCTGTCTTTGTGCTTGTATATAGGGGAGCAGGTTGGTATATGCAACTGTATGGAGTGTCATTTGAGTGCTCGCTTAGGTCTTTGTCATGCCAACAAAGCCACAGAGTTCTAGTGGGTAATCTGAGCTGCTTGGTAGTGGCTGTCGAGGTTGGGTGTTGACTGTAATGGGGCACTGATACAGTGGATAGGGAGATGGAACCTATTTTACCTCAGAGGGAACCCTTTTCTGTGTTATGCCACCACATGCTCTGTTTTCAGTGGTCGATGAGGGTTGAACGAGGGCAGAATGAGATGGGTGGGAGTGGGACATGGTTATTGTTAGAGGACATACTGTACATATTTTTAATTCAGACGGAGTTGTGAAGGGAGGAAGGTGACTCAGCCTGTACCAGTTTGTGACTTACTGTGACCTCTAAAGGTAAGTTGGGATGAATGAAAGGCTTGAGGAAAAGAGGAGGATTGATGGAGGGAAAGGAGGGAGAGGGAGAGATGAAAGGCAGTAATATTTTATCTGGAGATGAGTCACTGCAGGAGGATGAGACACCAGTGGAGGTCCATATGTTATAAGGAGCCACAGCTCTCCCCCTTACCCCCTCCACCACCCTTCTTCTCTCCCCCTTACACCTTACCCCCTCCACCACCCTTCCTCTCTCCCCCTTACCCCCTCCACCACCCTTCTTCTCTACCCCTTACCCCCTCTACCACCCTTCTTCTCTCCCCCTTACCCCCTCCACCACCCCTGCTCTCTCCCCCTTACACCTTACCCCCCTCCACCACCCTTCCTCTCTCCCCCGTACCCCCTCCACCACCCTTCTTCTCTCCCCCTTACCCCCTTACCCCCTTACCCCCACCCTTCCTCTCTCCCCCTTACCCCTGCACCACCCTTCTTCTCTCCCCCTTACCCCCTCCACCACCCCTCCACCACCCTTCTTCTCTTCCCCTTACCCCCTCCACCACCCTTCTTCTCTCCCCCTTACGCCCTCCACCACCCTTCATCTCTTCCCCTTACCCCCTCCACCACTCTTCCTCTCTCCCCCTTACTCCCTCCACCACCCTTCCTCTCTCCCCCTTACCCCCTCCACCACCCTTCTTCTCTCCCCCTTACTCCCTCCACCACCCCTCCACCACCCTTCTTCTCTTCCCCTTACCCCCTCCACCACCCTTCCTCTCTCCCCCTTACCCCCTCCACCACCCTTCTTCTCTCCCCCTTACCCTCTCCACCATCCCTGCTCTCTCCCCCTTACCCCCTCCACCACCCTTCCTCTCTCCCCCTTACCCCCTCCACCACCCTTCTTCTCTCCCCCTTACCCCTTCCACCACCCTTCTTCTCTCCCCCTTACCCCCTCCACCATCCCTGCTCTCTCCCCCTTACCCCCTCCACCACCCCTCCTCTCTCCCTCTCACCCTCACCCCCCCTCACCCGTCCACTCTCCCTCTCACCCTCCCCTCCTCCCCCACCCGTCCACTCTCCCTCTCACCCTCCCCTCCTCCCCCACCCGTCCACTCTCCCTCTCACCCTCCCCTCCTCCCCCACCCATCCACTCTCCCTCTCACCCTCCCCCACCCCTCCACTATCCCTCTCTCCCACTCTCCCTTTCTCTTCATCCTGTCCTTCCTTCGCTTTGAGATAAGCAGGCTGAGTAATCTCCCGCTCTCTCGTTCCATCTCTCTCCCTCTCCCTCTCTGCTTCATCTCTGTCGTTCTCTTCTTCTATCATCCATCTCTACCCAGCAGGTCATAGACAGACCTGTATAAGGGTTATACCTCTACCCTGCATGTACCACTCTCACCACAATCATGTGACATAAGGAAGCCATACATTGCTGTAACACTGCAAATCAGTGGATATGGCCCAAGTACAGTGCCTTGGAAAAGTATTCATCCCCTTGGTGTTCTCCCTATTTTGTTACATTACAACCTGTAATTTAAATGGATTTTTATTTGGATTACATGTAATGAACATACACAAAATAGTCCAAATTGATGAAGTGAAATGAAAAAAATTACTTGTTTCCAAAAATTCAACAAAAAGAAAACTGAAAAGTGGTGTGTGAATATGTTATTCCCCCTTTGCTATGAAGCCCCTAAATAAGATCTGGTGCAACCAATTACCTTCAGAAGTCCACCTGTGTGCAATCTAAGTGTCACATGATCTGTCACATGATCTCAGTATATATACACCTGTTCTGAAAGGCCCCAGAGTCTGCAACACCACTAAGCAAGGGGTTCCCCCAAGCAAGCGGGATCATGAAGACCAAGGAGCTCTCCAAACAGGTCAGGGACAAAGCTGTGGAGAAGTACAGATCAGGGTTGGGTTATAAAAAAATATCCGAAACTTTGAACATCCCACAGAGCACCATTAAATCCATTATTAAAAAATGGAAAGAATATGGCACCACAACAAACCTGCCAAGAGAGGGCTGCCCACCAAAACTCGGACCAGGCAAGAGGGCATTAATCAGAGAGGCAACAAAGAGACCAAAGATAACCCTGAAGGAGCTGCAAAGCTCCACAGTGGAGGTTGGAGTATCTGTCCATAGGACCACTTTAAGCCATACACTCCACAGAGCTGGGCTTTACGGGAGAGTGTCCAGAATAAAGCCATTGCTTAAAAACTTCTTATGGCTGCATCCCGCTCCCGGGATCGATATGACAACAGCCAGTGAGGGCGGGGTGCCAAAGTGCAGGGCGCCAAATTCAAACAACAGAAATCTCATAGTTAAAATTCCTCAAACATACATGTGTCTTATATCATTTTAAAGGTAATCTTGTTGTTAATCCCACCAAAGTGTCCGATTTCAAATAAGATTTTCAGCGAAAGCACCACAAACGATTATGTTAGGTCACCGCCAAATCACAGACAAACACAGTCATTTTCCAGCCAAAGATTGGAGTCATAAAAAGCACAAATAGAGATAAAATGAATCACTAACCTTTGATGATCTTCATCAGATGACACCCATAGGACTTCATGTTACACAATACATGTATGTTTTGTTTGATAAAGTTCATATTTATATAAAAAAAATCTGAGTTTACATTGGCGTGTTACGTTCACTAGTTCCAAAAACATCCAGTGATTTTGCATAGCCACATCGATTCAACAGAAACAAAAAAATTTTTTTACAGAAAAAGCAAACCATGCAATAATCTGAGACGGAGCTCAGAACAATAGCCAAATTAGCCGCCATGTTGGAGTCAACAGAAACCAGAACTTACATGATAAATATTCCCTTACCTTTGATGATCTTCATCAGAATGCACTCCCAGGAATCCCAGGTCCACAATAAATGCTTGATTTGTTCGATAATGTCCGTTATTTATGTCCAATTAGCTACTTTGGTTAGCGCGTTAGCGGTAAACAATTCCAAAGTCACAAAGCGCATCCACTATAACGTGACGAAATGTCCAAAAGTTCCGTAATAGTCAGTGTAAACATGCCAAACGATGTACTGAATCAATCTTTAGAATGTTGTTAACATACATCTTGAATAACGTTCCAACCGGAGAATTAGATTGACTTCAGAAGAGCGGTGGAACGGAGGTCCTCCTCATGTGAAAGCGCATGGTGAAAGCATGGTCAGCTCGTGGCAGTGATTACTCATTCCTGTCTCCTTCGGCCCCCCTTCACATTAGAGTCATCAGACAAAGTTCTATTGACTGTTGACATCTAGTGGAAGCCGTAGGAAGTGAAACCTCATCCATATCTCTCTGTAATTTCATTGAGAGCTTGGTTGAAAATCTGCCACCTCAGAAAACATTCTAACAGGAAGTGGAACTTCTCAGGTTTTTACCTGCCATATGAGTTCTGTTATAGTCACAGACATAATTCAAACAGTTTTAGAAACTTCAGAGTGTTTTCTATCCAATACTAATAATAATATGCAAATATTATCAACTATGACTGAGGAGCAGGCAGTTTACCATGGGCAACTCTGTGCACCTTTCATCCAAGCTACTCAATACTGCCCCTGCAGCCATAAGAAGTTAAAGAAAAAAATAAACAAACACATATGGTGTTCGCCAAAAGGCATGTGGGAGACTCCCCAAACATATGGAAGAAGGTACTCTGGTCAGATGAGACAAAAATGTAGTTTTTTGGCCATCAAGGAAAACACTATGTCTGGCGCAAACCCAACACCTCTCATCACCCCGAGAACACACCATCCCCACAGTGAAACGTGGTGGTGTCAGCATCATGCTGTGGGGAAGTTTTTCATCGGCAGGGGCTGGGAAACTGGTCAGAATTGAAGGAATGACGGATGGTGCTAAATACAGGGAAATTCTTGACGGAAACCTGTTTCAATCTTCCAGAGATTTGAAACTGGGACGGAGGTTCACCTTCCAGCAGGACAATGACCCTAAGCATACTGCTAAAGCAAGACTTGAGTGGTTTAAAGGGACACATTTAAATGTCTTGGAATGGCCTAGTCAATGCCTAGACCTCAATCCAATTGAGAATCTCTGGTATGACTTAAAGATTGCTGTACAGCAGCGGAACCCATCCAACTTGAAGGAGCTGGAGCAGTTTTTCCTTGAAGAATGGGCAAAAATCCCAGTGGCTAGATGTGCCAAGGTTATAGAGACATACCCCAAGAGACTTGCAGCTGTAATTGCTGCAGAAGGTGGCTCTACAAAGTATTGACTTTGGGGGGTGAATAGTTATGTATACTTAAGTTTTCTGTTTTTTTTGTCTTATTTCTTGTTTGTTTCACAATAAAAAATATTTTGCATCTTCAAAGTGGTAGGCATGTTGTGTAAACCCCCCCCCCCCCCCCCCCCCCCAAACAAAATCCATTTTAATTCCAGGTTGTGAGGCAACAAAATAGGAAAAATGCCAAGGGGGGTGAATACTTTCGCACACCCCTGTAGCAAACCCTAGGCACTTGGTTGGTTCTGAAGGGATAGGATAGGTATAAGCAATGTGGCTGAAATTTCACCAATCCTATGCGGGCAAGTTAAAGCTACTGCCATATTGTTACACTATTCAAATCTTTCATATCTACATGATGTGCCTATGCGGTAAGGGGTAATATCTAAGGGGTAGGGTCTAGGGGTTGTGTCTTGACCAGGCTCTTATGTCTAGGTTAAACCACCCTAACAGTGGGGCCAGTGTCCCTGGCAGGGCAGTACTGCAGCAGTGCTGCTGGGTGTGGAAGAGTAAACTGTAGTGAGGCTGAGGTCTGTATAGAGTGTGACTCCTTTGTCTGCCCACTATAGAAAGAGGTGTAAGAAGAGGAGAGATATGTATGGCTTTGTCCCAGCAACACGATGCAGCCAGAGGAGATCAGCAGAGGGATAGAGAGAGAAGTGGGAGAGAAATGGGAAGGAATATAGGTTTTGATTTGATATTTGTACTTGAGATGCGTGTATGTTATGGTAAATGTGTAAAAACGGTTAATCCGTCAATTTTCCAGGAAATTTATAGATTTACAATGTTTACACGTTTACTGTAAAATACAGTAGTATATGTTGTGATAAAATAAAAGTGATGAAAAATAATTGTATCATTATCTTAAATGATTTAATCTTATCTTTTATTATATTAGCTGTTATTGCAGATCTTTGAAGACTAAAACCACTCTGGACTGCAGCACTGAACGAGTCATTGGCTTTAGTTTTTTATGAACAAAGTGATTCTCACAAGTCAATGGTAAAAGAACAGAAGGATGTTGGAGGTAACTTCCTTCCCTTGAACCCTAACAGAGACCCCTGATACAGAGACTTCCTCAGCTCGCCCCTCTGTCCTTGACTCGCCACTCACCATCTGAAACAAATCCTTCCACCACCCACACAACTGATCTAACACTGTGACCCCTGACCTGGCAGGACCGCCACACACCAGGAGTCAGCCAAGGATACGTAAAGAGACGGGGGGGGCAGAAAGAGAGAGAGAGAGAGAGAGAGAGAGAGAGAGAGAGAGAGAGAGAGAGAGAGAGAGAGAGAGAGAGAGAGAGAATGGGCAAGGGATAAAGAGATAGCCTAGATATCCGCCCTCTTTAATTCCTCTTACATTTAATCAGAATAGTGTGTCACCATTATCAGTGTGTGTTAATTCTGACAGTGATTATCGCTTTAGGGATCGTACCCTCCTCTGTGTTCTCTGTTCGGTCACGTTGACCCTCTGCTCATTACCTCAGAGCCACACACTCCAAATGAAATCCCAAGATGGCGTTTGCCATGGAGAACAGAGAGCGTATCAGTCACTAGGTATCTACTCTTCACAGGAGAGGGGTGAGATCTCTCTCTTTCTGTATCTCCCCCTTTCTTTTTCTCATTGACTCTCTCTATCTCTTGTTCTGTGTGTCTTTGTGTGGTGCAGGCCTGGTGCTGTTCTCAGAGCTGTGACCTCACTGTGGTCTCTTCTACTGTGCAACAGACGAGGAACAGGGTTTCAATACAAATGAACCCCAGTGAAAGAAAAAGTAATTACTATCTCTTTTTTAATCCCTCTGTGTGCTTAAAGTCAGAGATTTAACCCCTCTTAGCTCATCTCACCTTTGTTGTGTGTGTGTGTGTGTGTATGTTCAGTCTTAGGTGTAGTCATAATCAGGATGGAGTGTAAAAGGATCAAGCTTCTGTCTTTCATGGATCAGGATAACAGGTTTAATGAATCCAATCTCTCTCTTAAGTCTCTCTCTAAAACCAAGGAGAAACAGAAGAATCTATGTAGGTCGTCTTTCCAGTTAAGAAAAGGTAAGGACGAGGGACAAACTGGGGGTGAGTGTGAGAAAGAACGGGGTGAGTCAAAGGAAGAGTAGGGGAGTGTAGGAAAGAGGGAGATAGAGAAAGGAAGGCGTCTGGGATTAAAGTCTCGAACTATTCCCCACCTTCATTCAGGAGAATTAACGCAGGAGGAAGGAGAGAGAAAGAGAGAGAGAGGCTGATAGTTTTAAGTGTTTCAAAGGAGCCCAGATAAGGAGCAGAAGGGAGGAGGGTGGATGGGGGTGTGGATGGGGGGAGGAGAGGAGAAGTTAATTACCTGTGCAGAGGGCATGGAGAGAGAGGTGATTGGAACGAGGGAGGAGAGAGAGATATCACACAGAGTTTCCCCTCCAGAGCCCCTGACGCATACAGAAACAGGTTTGGGATGGGATGGAGGAGGAGGTGGTGTCGGGGGCCTATGGGACTATGGTGATGTGTAAGTGGACTCACGCTCCTCTTGAGACCCCCATACAACACTGGAATATTAAACAGGAACCAATGGGAGCCACAGCATCTCTTAGCTATCTCCTACCACAGAGTTACAGACCTACAGAGACAGCCAGGGTGGAGGTCTAGGCCAATACCCACTCTGTTTACTGAGTTACAACTTTGTGAAGTCAATCATGCAAAAGAGATGAGTGTTATGTGTGACCTTCACCTCTGACAAAGGGGCTGATCTCCAACGCTGGGAGAAGCCCTTACAGAGACGAGAGAGGCAATGGAGGGATGAAGGGACGATAAAAGGAAAGGGAGGAAAGAGGAAACACAGAGGGCAGAGTAATGGGTCAAACTTCAGAGCCAAATTACTGAGGCGCCGGCAAGATATGGATCAGGGCAAAGCCACACACGAGTCTGTTAGAGCAGCACTCAGTGCATTAACATCCTATCATTACCCACCTTATCATTAACATTATCATCATGCAGGAGGAATCAGCTTATATAAATAAAAAACTGTAATGGTCTTTATTAATGCTTCCCTGGTTAGAGGTGAGCTTTCAGACCAGTCCAAGTCCCCATGACACAGGGGTGCAGTGGTGGAACTGGCTGGAGCTCAGCACTTAGGGACCATGATCCCCGCTCGCAAGTGAAAGTGGTACAGCCTAGACCCTCCGTGATTGGTCCCTGCAGACCAGCCCCGCGGCTCATTCGCTGGCCGGACAGCTAATTTTGTTAAGGGAGCGGGTTGCTTCCTGTGCTGGCTAAACAGATCTGTGTAAATGAAGTTTGGGATGCCTGGGGCGTGCAGAGGTTGGGAGGGGGAGTAATGGAGCCAAGAGGACAGAGTACCACAGGGAGACAGAGAGGGGAGGCGGGAGAGGAAGTTGAGGAGAGGAGGAGAGGAGGGGGCAGGGACAGGGAATGAGAGAGTGGGGCACGGTAATAAAGGTTAAAAGAGAGGGGGAGTAGCACAAGAGAGAGAGAAATATGACTACATCAAACCTGCATTAACATTGATTAACAGGCCTGGTTTGAGTTAGTGACTTTCTTATGTTTCCAGAAGTCAAACAAAGTTGACCTGACGGGCTATGAGCCGTGCTATAACTGACCCTCGGGTCACTGACACCCTAATGACTCTTAACCAGCACAACCATAACAAACAGACCTCAGACAGAACTCAGCAGCAATCTAACACCATTACACCATCACCTGACACACTGAGGTGTCCTAATGGACCATGTCATTCACACACTGTCCTGGAGTACTGGGTACTGGAGGAGTATTCCTATTGTTTTCACATCCACTAATCTGTCTATCTGCATTCATTGTAGTACTACTGAAAGTATGAGTAGTAAAGCACTCCTGGGAGTTTTTGAATGATTATGGTAATAGTTAAGAGACTCACGTAGACAGAGGGAAACAGATGGAGTGACAAAGAGGGGTAGAGAGAGAGAGACAGAGAGAGAGACAGAGAGAGAGACAGCGAGAGAGCGAGAGCGCACGCGAGAGAGAGAGAGTGTGTGCGTGTGTTCTGTCACCTGGCCATTCCATTTGCTAATAGGCAGCGGTGATCTGATCACTTCCCTGCTAAAGAGCCTGGCCGGAGAGCAGGATGGTGGCCACTCTACCCCACGGTGCTCTCCATATTACATTACACACTAACAGTGACAGTTAGCGGCCAAAAAGGCAGGTACCCTCCACCCCCACCCTCCCCACCTCCCGAGGGCTATTTGCCCCCACTCTCCCTCTTTCCTCCCAGCTCACCCCCTGCCCTCCCTCCCAGACCTCTCTCAGGGCTGTTATTAGATTAGCCGGCAGCTAATAGCATTATGGTTGAGCAGTCAGCCACTTGATATTTCCAAGTTGTTGGCAGTAATTTGCTCCTATTAGCAGCTTTTACTGAGACCAAGGGTCATGGTGTAAACAAGACAACTAAGTGAGGTTTCACTGGCCAGCGAGCGAGCAAACGCGTGTGTGTTTGTGTGTGTTTGTGTGTGTGTGTGTGTGTGTTTAAGGGTGCTTGTTTCAGTGAAAGATTCAATTGGAGGAGTAAAATCAAATCAGGGAGCTGGAGTTCAGCAGGACTGTGCCAGTTCCAGAGGGTGTCTGGGGGCCAGGAGGGCCAGGGGTGCTCTGGTTAACCCATGAGGGATGAGTGTTTTTTGGGGGGGAGGGGGGGGGGGGGTTAAGGGAGTGGAAGTGGGTAAAGTAAAGGGACAGGGAGGCTGATGGATATTATATCCAGAGCTGGGGAGGTGGAGTGGGAGGGTTGGAGGTTTGATCGTAACACGCTAACACAGGAAGTTAGGATGATGATGATGTGTGTGTGTGTGCTCACTTTGCCAAGATCAGGTGACTAAGCAAGAAGACAGAATGCTCATCCCACCGGATGCTTTATTGGAACATTTAATACTTAATACCTCTGCTGCCTCAGAAGTATCTTGTACAAAACAGACACAAACTCACTCGCGCACACACACACACACCCACAAACATGCAAGCACGCACACGCACAAACACGCATGCACACGCACAAACACGAACGTGCGCACACGTACACACACACAGATACACACAGACCATGTGACAGAAAGGGCATGGGAGTTGTTCGTTACAAACAAACACTCACACTTCTTACAGATGACTGTTGTATTCAGGGGACTTCCACTTTTTCACTTTGTTTATTTTCTGCCCGTTGGCCCACAAAAAAAGTCATAGTCATTGTTTGCAGTTTTATTAGTTCCTTTGGGGCAACTTGCATGCAAATATAGTTGAATGGTGATGAATCATATACATGGCTTTATACAGGTGCCGGGTTATTCCTTGAATTCAAGACCCATATGGAAAAGAACACATTTAAAATATATTTTTAGATACATTTTTTGGGATACAATTGAAATATTTAAAATTGGCCAAATAATGTACAGTGCCTTCAGAATGTATTCATACTGCTTGACTTAAAGTATTCCACATGCTGTTGTGTTACAGCCTGATTTCAAAATGGTTTAAATATGCATTTTTTTCAAAACCATTTACACACAATACTCCACTATGATGAAGTGAAAACATGTTTTTTTAAATGTTGGCAAATTTATTGAAAAAAACCCTGAGTCAATACATGTTAAAATCACCTTTGGCAGCGATTACAGCTGTGAGTATTTCTGAGTAAGTCTACGAGCTTTGCACACCTGGATTGTACAATAAGGTGCCTTATTGCTATTATAAACTGGTTACCAATGTAATTAGACGAGTCAAAATAAATGTTTTCTCGTACACATAGTATACGTCTGATATACCACGGCTTTCAGCAGTCAGGGCTCGAACCACCCGGTTTATAATTGATCTTGTGTTTTATTGTCCTGCTGAATTTGCCTGTTGGAAAGCAGACTGAACCAGGTTTTCCTCTGAGATTTTGCCTGTGCTTAGCTCTATTCTGTTTATTTTGATCCTAAAAAACTCCCTCGTTCTTGACGATGACAAGCATATCCATAACATGATGCAGCCACCACCATGCTTGAAAATATGAAGAGTGGTACTCAGTGATATGTTGTGTTCGATTTTCCCCAAACATAACTATTGTATTCAGGACATAAAGTACATTTCTTTGACACATTTTTGCAGTTTAACTTTAGTTCCTTCTTGCTAACAGGATCAATGCTTTTCACTCTATCATTTAAGTTAGTATTGTGGAGTAACTACAATGGTGTTGATCCATCCTCAGTATTCTTCTATCACAGCCATTAAACTTTGCGACTGTTTTAAAGTCACCATTGGCCTCATGGTGAAATCCCAGAGCGGTTTCCTTCCTTCCTGTCGACTGAGTTAGGAATGACAGCTGTATCTTTGTAGTGACTGGGTATATTGATACACCATCCAAAGTGTAATTAATAACTTCACCATGTTCAAAGGGGTATTCAATGTCTGCTTTTTACCCATATACCAATTGCGAGGCATTGGAAAACCTCCAGGGTCTTTGTGGTTGAATCTGTGTTTGAATTTCACTTTAATTGTATTTAATTGTCTTTTTTCACTTTAATTGTATGTGTGGGGTACAGAGATGAGGTAGTCATTGAAAGTCAAGTCACACTATTATTTTACACAGAGAGAGTCCATTTTATGTGACTTGTTAAGCGCATTTTTACTCCTATACTTATTTAACCTGTTGAGGCTGGGGGCGCTGTTGTCACTATTTATGCTAATCGTGTAATTTTTGAAACGGCTTCCCACAAAATTCTTGATCGTACAATATGCATATTATTATTATTATTGGATAGAAAACAGTCTATAGTTTCTATAGGAGTTGAAATTTTGTCTCTAAGTGGAAGAGAACCCATTCTACAGCAATTTCCCTGACATGGAGTCAGATTTCAGAAATGTTGGCCCCTGATCTGGAGTCAGTTAAAAGGCCACTGTTATTGGTATGAGTATACGGACACTGCTTACGTCTTCCCCTGGATGCCTTTACGTGATGACGATTTGAATGGGGTCGATTGCGCGTTCACAGGCACTATAAATTAAAAAAACCTGTAGCTAGCAACTCTTTTCTTGGTGCGTCATGCGCGTGGAGGACACCGACCCGCACCTGTTCCAAGCATTAGTGTTGGGAGTAATCTTTCTCCAGTCATGTTAAGACTCGTTATAGGAGTTAAAAACATCATAAGGTAGTTAATTTAAAGCATTTTATAGCAATTTATATCCGTTTAGTGCGATTTTGGGACATTTATTTCTGAAACGCTGTGAATCGCTGGGCACGCTTCCAGTTCATCCCGAACGCAGTTGGCATTTCCACATGGCAAGAGGACAGCTTTCCACCAAAAGACGATTAGACCCAAGAAAGGATCCTTTGCCCAAGATACTGATGGAAGAACAGCTCAAAGTAGGACATTTTTATTATGATAAATCGTGTTTCTGTCGAAAAATGTTAGTGGCTTAGGACGCCATGTTTTTTGACGTAGCTTCGCTTGGCGCAAACTGTATTGAAAAGTAAGGATAATTTAAAAAATGTAAATCCGCGATTGTATTAAGAATTAAATTGTCTATCAATCGCTGTCCACCCTATATTTTTTTGTCACGTTTATGAGTATTTATGTATAAGAGTAGATCACTGTCTAATATGGCGCACCAACATTTTCTCACCAGCTGGGCTACTTTTGTCATTGTGTAACCATGGTTTTGGTGGCTAAATATGCACATTTTCGAACAAACTGTATATGCATGTTGTAATGTGATGTTACAGGGGTGTCATCTGAAGAATTCTGAGAAGGTTAGTGAAAAAATAATATATTTTGGCGATGTTTACGTTATCGCTCACTTTGGCTAGAATTAATGCTGGGGTAATGTTTGCACATGTGCTATGCTAATATAACGATTTATTGTGTTTTCGCTGTAAGACACTTAGAAAATCTGAAATATTGTCTGTATTCACAGGATCTGTGTCTTTCGATTAGTGTATGCTGTGTATTTTTACGAAATGTTTGATGATTAGTAAGTAGGTAAACACGTTGCTCTATGTAGTTATTCTAGTCCATTTGTGACGGTGGGTGCAATTGTAACCTATGCCATCTACCTGAAATATGCACATTTTTCTAACAAAACCTATCCCATACCATAAATATGTTATCAGACTGTCATCTGATGAGTTTTTTTCTTGGTTAGGGGCTATAAATATCTTAGTTTAGCCGAATTAGTGATAGCTACTGTTGTTGGTGGACAAATAAAAGATGGTGGATTATGCTAATGTCTTTTTAGCTAATAGATTTACATCTTTACATATTGTGTCTTCCCTGTAAAACATTTTAAAAATCGGACATGTTGGCTGGATTCACAAGATCTGTGTCTTTCATTAGCTGTATTGGACTTTAATGTGTGAAAGTTAAATATTTAAAAAAAATATTTTTTTTGAATTTCGCGGCTCTGCCTTTTCAGTGGGGGTGGGGGGGGAGTGCCGCTAGCGGCACCCTCATCCTAGACAGGTTAAGCTTGCCGTACAAGGGGGTTGAATACTAAGTGACTCAAGATATTTCAGCTTTTCATTTTTAATTTGTAAACATTTCCAAAGACATAATTCCACTTTGACATTATGGGGTATTGTGTGTAGGCCAATGACAAAACATCTCAATTTAATTCATTTTAAATTCAGGCTGTAACACAATAAAAAGTCAAGGGGTGTGAATACTTTCTGAAGGCACTGTATTATTATTTTTTAAACATATTTTAAATACATTCCCAACATATATTAAAGAATGTATTTAAAATGTATATACACCGAGTGTACAGTCATGGCCAAAAGTTTTGAGAATGACACAAATATTAATTTCTACAAAAATTGCTGTCTCAGTGTCTTTAGATATTTTTGTCAGATGTTACTATGGAATACTGAAGTATAATTACAAGCATTTCATAAGTGTCAAAGGCTTTTATTGACAAATACATGAAGTTGATGCAAAGAGTCAATATTTGTAGTGTTGACCCTTCTTTTTCAAGACCTCTGCAATCCGCCCTGGCATGCTGTCAATTAACTTCTGGGCCACATCCTGACTGATGGCAGCCCATTCTTGCATAATCAATGCTTGGAATTTGTCAGAATTTGTGGGTTTTTGTCTGTCCACCCACCTCTTGAGGATTGCCCACAAGTTCTCAATGGGATTAAGGTCTAGGGAGTTTCCTGGCCATGGACCCAAAATATCGATGTTTTGTTCCCCGAGCAACTTAGTTATCACATTTGGTTTATGGCAAGGTACTCCATCGTGCTGGAAAGGCATTGTTCGTCACCAAACTGTTCCTGGATGGTTGGGAGAAGTTGCTCTCGGAGGATGTGTTGGTATCGTTCTTTATTCATGGCTGTGTTCTTAGGCAAAATTGTGAGTGAGCCCACTCCCTTGGCTGAGAAGCAACCCCACACATGAATGGTTTCAGGATGCTTTACTGTTGGCATGACACAGGACTGATGGTAGCGTTCACCTTGTCTTCTCTGGACAAGCTTTTTTCCAGATGCCCCAAACAATCAGAAAGGGGATTCATCAGAGAAAATGACTTTACCCCAGTCCTCAGCAGTCCAATCCCTATACCTTTTGCAGAATATCAGTCTGTCCTTGATGTTTCCTGGAGAGAAGTGGCTTCTTTGCTGCCCTTCTTGACACCAGGACATCCTCCAAAAGTCTTCGCCTCACTGTGCGTGCAGATGCACTCACACCTGCCTGCTGCCATTCCTGAGCAAGCTCTGTACTGGTGGTGCCCCGATCCCGCAGCTGAATCAACTTTAGGAGACTGTCCTGGTGCTTGCTGGACTTTCTTGGGCGCCCTGAAGCCTTCACAACAATTGAACCGCTCTCCTTGAAGTTCTTGATGATCCGATAAATGGTTGATTTAGGTGCAATCTTACTGGCAGCAATATCCTTGCCTGTGAAGCCCTTTTTGTGAAAAGCAATCATGACGGCACGTGTTTCCTTGCAGGTAAACCATGGTTGACAGAGGAAGAACAATGATTCCAAGCACCACCCTCCTTTTTGAAGTTTCCAGTCTGTTATTCGAACTCAATCAGCATGACAGAGTGATCTCCAGCCTTGTCCTCGTCAACACTCACAACTGTGTTAACGAGAGAATCACTGACATGATGTCAGCTGTTCCTTTTGTGGCAAGGCTGAAATGCAGTGGAAATGTTTTTTGGGGGATTCAGTTCATTTGTATGGCAAAGAGGGACTTTGCAATTAATTGCAATTCATCTGATCACTCGTCATAACATTCTGGAGTATATGCAAATTGCAATCATACAAACTGAGGCAGCAGACTTTGTGAAAGTAATATTTGTGTCATTCTCAAAACTTTTGGCCACGACTGTACAAAAAATTAAGGACACATTTCTAATACTGAGGTGCACCCCCTTTTCCCCTCAGAACAGTCTCAGTTCATCAGACCATGGACTCTACAAGGTCTCGAAAGCATTCCACAGGGATGCTGGCCCATGTTGACTCCAATGCTTTCCACAGTTGTGTCAAGTTGGCTGGATGTCCTTTGGGTGGTGGACCATTCTTGATACACACTGGAAACTGTTGAGTGTGAAAAATCCAGCAGCAGTGCAGTTATTGACACACTCAAACCGGTGCGCCTGCCTCCCACTACCATACCCCGTTCAAAGGCACTTCAATCTTTTGTCTTGCCCATTCACCCTTTGAATGGCACACACACAATCCATGGTATTTTGGTATTTTATTAGGATCCCCATTAGCTGTTGCAAAAGCAGCAGCTACTCTTCCTGGGGTCCACACAAAACATGATACAGAATGACATAATATCATTAGACAAGAACAGCTCAAGGACAGAACTACATAAAAAAATGTAAACGCACACAAAGCCTACATATCAAATTATTTTACCTTTATATAACTAGGCAAGTCAGTTTATAACAAATTCTTATTTTCTATGAATGCCTAGGAACAGTGGGTTAACTGCCTTGTTCAGGGGCAGAACGACAGATTTTTACCTTGTCAGCTCTGGGATTCGATCTTGCAACCTTTCGGTTACTAGTCCAACGCTCCAACCACTAGGCTACCTGCCACATACTCACACACTATCTAGGTTAAATAGGGAAGAGGCGTTGTGCCATGAGGTGTTGCTTTATCTGTTTTTTGAAACAGGTTTGCTGTATATTTGAGCAATATGAGATGGAAGGAAGTTCCATGCAATAAGGACTCTATATAATACTGTACGTTTTCTTGAATTTCTTCTAGATTTGGGGACTATGAAAAACCCCTGGTGGCATGTCTGGTGGGATAAGTGTGTGTGTGTCAGAGCTGTGTGTAATTTGACTATGCAAACAATTTGGGATTTTCAACACATGAATGTTTCTTATAAAAAGAAGAAGTGATGCAGTCAGTCTCTCCTCAATTCTTAGCCAAGAGAGACTGGCATGCATAGTATTTATATCAGCCCTCTGATAACAATGAAGAGCAAGACATGCCCCTCTGTTCTGGGCTAGCTACAGCTAAACTACGTCTTTCCTTGCAGCACTGGACCACACGACTGGACAATAATCAAGATTAGACAAAACTAGAGCCGGCAGAAATTGCTTTTTGGAGTGTGGTGTCAAAAAAACAGAGCGTCTCTTTATTACGGCCAGACCTCTTTGCAACCATTGAATCTATATGTTTTGACCGTGACAGTTTACAATCTAAGGTAACACCAAGTAATTTAGTTTCCTCAACTTGTTCAACAGCCACACCATTCATTACCAGATTTAGCTGAGGTCTAGAACTTGAGGAGTGATTTGTACCAAATACAATGCTCTTAGTTTTAGAGATGTTCAGGAGCAGTTTATTACTGGCCACCCATTCTAAAACAGACTGCAACTCTTGTTAAGGGTTTTAGTGACTTCATTAGCTGTGGTTGCTGATGCGTATATGGTTGAATCATCAGCATACACGGACACACATGCTTTGTTTAATGCCAGTGACAGGTCCTTGGTAAAACTAGAAAAGATTAGAGGGCCTAGAGAGCTACCCTGCAGTACACCGCACTTTACATGTTTAACATTAGAGATGCTTCCATTAAAGAAAAGCCTTTGAGTTCTATTAGATAGATAGCTCGATATGGCAGAGGTTGAAAAGCCATACCACTTAAGTTTTTTCAACAACAGGTTATGGTAAATAATATCAAAGGCTCCACTGAAATCTAACAGTACAGCTCCCACAATCTTCGTATTATCAATTTCTTTCAACCAATCATCAGTCATTTGTGCCAGTGCAGTACATGTTGAGTGCCCTTCTCTATAAGCATGCTGAAAGTCTGTTGTTAATTTGTTAACAAAGAAATGGCATTGTATTTGGTCAAACACAATTTTTTCCAACAGCTTGCTAAGAGCTGGCAGCAAGCTTATAGGTCTGCTGTTAGAACCAGTAAAGGCCGCTTTACCACTCTTTGGTAGCGGAATTACTTTGGCTTCCCTCCAGGCCTGAGGACAAAGACTTTCCTCTAGGCTCAGATAAAATATATGACAGATAGGAGTGACTAGCTCCTCAGTAGCTACCATCCTCAGTAGCTTTCTATCTAACTTGTCAATGCCAGGAGGTTTGTCATTATTGATCGTTAAAAATAAATTTTCCACCTCTCCCACACTAACTTTACAAAATTCAAACTGGTACTGCTTTTCTTTCATTATTTGTTTCTTTATACATAAATATAATTGCTCACTGTTTGTCATGGGCATTTCCTGCCTAAGTTTGCACACTTTGTCAATTAAATAATCATTAAAATAATTGGCAACATCAAATGGTTTTGTGATGAATAAGCCTTCTGATTCGATGAAAGATGGAGTTGAATTTGTCTTTCTGCCCATAATTTAATTTAAAGCACTTCAAAGTTTTTTTCCATCATTCTTTATATCATTGATCTTGGCTTCATAATAAAGTTTCTTCTTCTTTTTGTTGAGTTTAGTCACATCATTTCTCAATTTGCAGTAAGTAAGCCAGTCAGATGTGCAGCCAGACTTATTAGCCACTCTTTTTGCCCCATCTCTTTCAACCATACAGTTTTTCAATTCCTTATCAATCCATGGAGCCTTAACAGTTCTAATAGTCCGTTTCTTTATTAACCTGTCTAGGATGAGAGTGCCGCTCCCCCCCCACCCCCACTGAAAAACCAGGGCCGCGAAATTCAAAAAAAATATTTTTTTTAAATATTTAACTTTCACACATTAAAGTCCAATACAGCTAATGAAAGACACAGATCTTGTGAATCCAGTCAACATGTCCGATTTTTAAACTGTTTTACAGGGAAGACACAATATGTAAAGATGTAAATCTATTACCTAAAAACACATTAGCATAATCCACCATCTTTTATTTGTCCACCAACACCAGTAGATATCACCAATTCGGCTAAACTAAGATATTTATAGCCCCTAACCAAGAAAAAACTCATCAGATGACAGTCTGATAACATATTTATGGTATGGGATAGGTTTTGTTAGAAAAAAGTGCATATTTCAGGTAGATGGCATAGGTTACAATTGCACCCACCGTCACAAATGGAATAGAAAAACTACTTAGAGCAACGTGTTTACCTACTTACTAATCATCAAACATTTCGTAAAAATACACAGCATACACGAATCGAAAGACACAGATCCTGTGAATACAGACAATATTTCAGATTTTCTAAGTGTCTTACAGCGAAAACACAATAAATCGTTATATTAGCATAGCACATAGCACATAGCAGCCCAGCATTGATTCTAGCCAAAGTGAGCGATAAAAGTCAACATCGCCAAAATATATTAATTTTTTCACTAACCTTCTCAGAATTCTTCAGATGACACTCCTGTAACATCATATTACACAATCCATATAGAGTTTGATCGAAAATGTTTATATTTAGCCACCAAAATCATGGTTAGACAATGTGAAATGTAGCTCAGCTGGTCAGAAAATGTCCGTGCGCCACTTAGACAGTGATCTACTCTTATACATAAATACTCATAAACGTGACTAAAAAATATAGGGTGGACAGGGATTGATAGACAATTTAATTCTTAATACAATCGCGGAATTACATTTTTTAAATTATCCTTACTTTTCAATACAGTTTGTGCCAAGCGAAGCTACGTCAAAAAACATGGCGTCCTAAGCCACTAACATTTTTCGACAGAAACACGATTTATCATAATAAAAATGTCCTACTTTGAGCTGTTCTTCCATCAGTATCTTGGGCAAAGGATCCTTTCTTGGGTCCAATCGTCTTTTGGTGGAAAGCTGTCCTCTTGCCATGTGGAAATGCCAACTGCGTTCGGGATGAACTGGAAGCGTGCCCAGCAATTCACAGCGTTTCAGAAATAAATGTCCCAAAATCGCACTAAACGGATATAATTTGCTATAAAACGCTTTAAATTAACTACCTTATGATGTTTTTAACTCCCATAACGAGTAGAAACATGACCAGACTAATATTACTCCCTCCACTAATGCTTGGAACAAGTGCGGGTCGATGTCCTCCAGGCGCATTACGCAGCAAGAAAAGACTTGCTAGCTACAGGTTTTTTTAATTTATAGTGCCTGTGAACGCGCAATCGACCCCATTCAAATCGTCATCACGTAAAGGCATCCAGGGGAAGACGTAAGCAGTGTCCGTATAGTCATAGCAATAACAGTGCCCTTTTAACTGACTCCAGAACAGTGGCCAAAATTTCTGAAATCTGACTCCATGTCAGGGAAATTGCTGTAGAATGGGCTCTGTTCCACTTAGAGACAAAATTTCAACTCCTATAGAAACTATAGAGTGTTTTCTATCCAATAATAATAATACTATGCATATTGTACGATCAAGAACTTTGTGGGAAGCCGTTTCAAAAATTACACGATTAGCATAAATAGTCACAACAGCGCCCCGTTATAGGAGTTAAAAACATCATAAGGTAGTTAATATAAAGCGTTTTATAGCAATTTATATCCGTTTAGTGCGATTTTGGGACATTTATTTCTGAAACGCTGTGAATCGCTGGGCACGCTTCCAGTTCATGCTGAACGCAGTTGGCATTTCCACATGGCAAGAGGACAGCTTTCCACCAAAAGACGATTAGACCCAAGAAAGGATCCTTTGCCCAAGATACTGATGGAAGAACAGCTCAAAGTAGGACATTTTTATTATGATAAATCGTGTTTCTGTCAAAAAATGTTAGTGGCTTAGGACGCCATGTTTTTTGACGTAGCTTCGCTTGGCGCAAACTGTATTGAAAAGTAAGGATAATTGAAAAAATGTAATTCCGCGATTGTATTAAGAATTAAATTGTCTATCAATCGATGTCCACCCTATATTTTTTAGTCACGTTTATGAGTATTTATGTATAAGAGTAGATCACTGTCTAATATGGCGCACGGACATTTTCTCACCAGCTGGGCTACATTTCACATTGTCTAACCATGATTTTGGTGGCTAAATATGCACATTTTCGAACAAACTGTATATGTATGTTGTAATGTGATGTTACAGGGGTGTCATCTGAAGAATTCTGAGAAGGTTAGTGAAAGAAATAATATATTTTGGCGATGTTGACGTTATCGCTCTCTTTGGCTAGAATCAATGCTGGGCTGCTATGTGCTATGTGCTATGCTAATATAACGATTTATTGTGTTTTCGCTGTAAGACACTTAGAAAATCTGAAATATTGTCTGTATTCACAGGATCTGTGTCTTTTGATTAGTGTATGCTGTGTATTTTTACGAAATGTTTGATGATTAGTAAGTAGGTAAACACGTTGCTCTATGTAGTTATTCTAGTCCATTTGTGACGGTGGGTGCAATTGTAACCTATGCCATCTACCTGAAATATGCACATTTTTCTAACAAAACCTATCCCATACCATAAATATGTTATCAGACTGTCATCTGATGAGTTTTTTTCTTGGTTAGGGGCTATAAATATCTTAGTTTAGCCGAATTGGTGATAGCTACTGGTGTTGGTGGACAAATAAAAGATGGTGGATTATGCTAATGTGTTTTTAGGTAATAGATGTACATCTTTACATATTGTGTCTTCCCTGTAAAACATTTTAAAAATCGGACATGTTGGCTGGATTCACAAGATCTGTGTCTTTCATTAGCTGTATTGGACTTTAATGTGTGAAAGTTAAATATTTAAAAAAAAAAAAAATTTTAATTTCGCGGCTCTGCCTTTTCAGTGGGGGTGGGGGGGGAGTGCCGCTAGCGGCACCCTCAGCCTAGACAGGTTAATAACCTGAACCAGATTACAGGTTACAGTAAGAAGCTTCCTCTTGAGCAGACAGCTTGATGAAAACCAGACAATATTCAGGTCCCCAAGAATGTAGACCTCTCTCATCACATACACTATCAAGCATTTCACACATATTATTTATGTTAGCACTTGGTGGCCTATAGCAACAGCCCAAAAGAAAAGGCTTTAGATGTGCTAAGTGAACCTGCAACCACAACACTTCAATAACACTCTAAGCATCACAGGGATATGGCTCTGAATATATACAGCAACTCCTCCCCCATAAGCATTTCTGTCTCTTCTACTGATGTTATATCCTTGTATTGCTACTGATGTATCATCAAATGAATTATCTAAGTGAGTCTCAGAAATGGCTAATATATGAATGTTATCGGATGTTAGCAAGTTATTGATTTCATGAACCTTATTTCTAAGGCTACATATATTAATATGGGCTATTTTCAGCCCTTTCCTGGGTAGCTTATCAGAGATAGACATAATATTGAAAAAACAGACAAAGCAAGAGAAAAAAATACATTCAGCAGTCCATTAATCAATTGGTGTGTGTGTGTGTGTGTGTGTGTGTGTGTGTGTGTGTGTGTGTGTGTGTGTGTGTGTGTGTGTGTGTGTGTGTGTGTGTGTGTGTGTGTGTGTGTGTGTGTGTGTGTGCTGCGGGGTTGAGGCTACGAACCCATAGGCTTGGCTCTCTCATCCCTCCCAGGCTTCTGGGAGGGTGGGTGGACAATGAGCCTGTCGTAGCGGATGTACGGAATGTCCCCACGCACTCTGGCAGCTTTCATGGCTGGGATCAGTTCTTTCCTCTTCTGGTGCACAGCTTCAGGATAGTCCTCGTTGAGGAAGATATACGTTCTTCTCAAGTTCTTGGCTCTTTCCAGAACAGCTACCCTGTCCTTGAACCTCAGGAACTTGACCACTATCGGCCTGGGCCTATCACCTGGGCCGGTGGTGGGTCTTCCAGTCCTGTGGGCGCGCTCCACCTCAATCATCCTATGGTCCATCATCAGTTTCTCAGGGATCATTTCCCTCACTTTGTCCTCAGACTCCATCTAGGTCTCATGTGGAGATTCTGCAATTCTGTCCACAACCATGTTGTTTCGCCTTGATTGTCCCTCGAGAGTCTTATTCATCTGTCATTGTTATCATGGATTCAAACACAGAACTGATTTCTTCTCTCAATGAATTACAGATTGCTGTCATCTTGCTGTCATCATGGCTCAATTGTCTCAAGGCTTTCAAATATTTAATACTCAAAATATTTAATTTTCATGAAATCACAAGTGCAATATACCAAAACACAGCTTAGCTTGTTGTTAATCCACCTGGCATGTCAGATTTCAAAAAAGCGTTATGGCGAAGCAAACCATGCGATTATGTGAGGACAGCTCTCAGTAGACAAAACATTACAAACAGCTAGCAGCAAAGTAGATTGGTCACGAGAGTCAGAAAAGCAATAAAATGAATCACTTACCTTTGTTGATCTTAGTATGTTTGCACTCACGAGACTCCCAGTTACACAATAAATGTTCATTTTGTTCGATAAAGATTATTTTTATATCCAAAAACCTCCATTTGGTTGGCGCGTTTTGTTGAGTAATCCACAGGCTCGTGCAGGTCACGACGGGCAGACGAAAATTCCAAATAGTATACGTAAAGTTCGTAGAAACATGTCAAATGTTTTTTTTAATCAATCCTCACGTTGTTTTTACAATAAATAATCGATAATATTTTAACCGGATGGTAAACTTTTCAATACAAGAGAGAAAGAAAAGGTCTCGCTCCAGTGGCGCGCGCATGAACAAATCTAAGGACATCTGGCTATCCACTGACGCGATGTGATCATTCTTGCTCATTTTTCAGAATTAAAGCTTGAAACTAGGTCTAAAGACTGTTCCCACCCTATGGTTGATATCCCTTTAAATGGAGGATAGGCTTGCAATGGAAAATGATAGTTTCAGAAAAACAGCACTTCCTTGTTGGATTTTCCTCAGGTTTTCGCCTGCAATATCAGTTCTGTTATACTCACAGACGATATTTTGACAGTTTTGGAAACTTTGGAGTGTTTTCTATCCAAATCTACCAATTAAATGCATATTCTAGCTTCTGGGCCTGAGTAACAGGCAGTTTACTTTGGTCACGCTTTTCATCCGGACGTCAAAATACTGCCCCCTAGCCCAAAGAGGTTTTAACAAGAAATTTATGGAGTGGTTGAAAAACGAGTTTTAATGACTCCAACCTCAGTGTATGTAAACTTCCGACTTTAACTGTATATTTAAAAATTTAAATTTTACGTATGGGTATAGGTGATACAAATACTTATCTTGTAGTAAACATTAACAGTATCAAATTGAGAGCGGAGAGATCCTATAGGTAGGTAGAGAAATGGAGTCTATTTCTTAGACAACATTGTTGTAGATTTGTTCCCTCTCGACAAAAGACAGGTGACTTCGTCCCGAAACGGATTGGGAAAGGATAGTCCTTCTAGGGAATAGGGAAGGATTAGGGAATGTGACTGCCCTGACAGTCCACCCACAGGGAAATGGGAATACCATGGAATACCGAGGCACATGTGACAGATTTGAGAATGGACCCTAAACCCAATAAATCAGACAGAGAAGGAGACAAATACTGAGCAGAAGAATCAAAGGAAATGCCTGGCCTCTCGTTCCCATGTTAAATCACCTCTTTCTCTCCCTCTCTCCCTTTCTCTCTACCCATTTGGAGAGGAGAGGATAGCCGTTTCCTGTTATTCATGTGGAGGAAAAGTCGAGAGTGAGGGATAGCAAGACTGGAAGAAAGAAAGGGAGAGTGAAGAGAGAGAGACTGAGACAGACAAACAGAGAGGTAAATAGAGCAGAAGAAGAAGGGTTACGCAGGCCATTGTGAGAGAGAGAAGGTGAGGTGGGATGAGGAGAGAGAGACACAGACAGAGACAAAGACAGAGACAAACGGGCGGACAGACTAATGGATGGACATAGAGACAGACGGGTGGATGGACTAACGGATGGACACAGAGACAGACGGACATAGAAACCAACAGATGTAGACAGAGAAAGAAAGGATGAGAGGGGTTGAGGGGGGGTGTGCCTGTCTGCCCGTCTGTCTGTCTGTCTGTCCCAGGCCACATTCCAGCAGAGTAATCCCACTGACAAAGCCTGGTGACAGGGCCAGGAACTGACCTAGGGTCTGTCCATCAGCAGCTGATCGCTCTGATATCACCGACATGGGGAGTGTAACCTATACTCTCATATTCACAGACACACAGGCACGTGCATACTAAACGCTTGCAGGAACATACCTGAATGAACACACATATAATCCCAGATATATAGAGTACACCTGTACATTGCACTGTACTGACAATAGTAGCTGTACCTGAACATCATTGAAGATCCTAAAGTATGCTCCTCATTCACAATCATATCCTCTCCTCCCTCATTCCTCCTCACCTCCAAACATCCTTCTCAGATTATTTTATCATACTCCTCTTTCTGTCACTCCCACACCCCCCCACACCCCACTATGAGCAGAGTCAGTGTAGCATTTCAGTTGTTAACAGAGTGGAGAGGGGGTTGTATGAGAGGTGGGATGGGGGGGGGGGGGGGGGGGTGTAGAGGAGATGAGGGGGGATCATGAATGGGTCTCATTCTCCCGGACCAGACTTCAAACAGACCTGCATCAGTCAGCCAGGTGGAGTACCGCCGGCCCACGATGCCCGGCGGCAACCCAAAGGTTTCAGATTTACCGAGCACGCTCTCACACACACGACATACAGACTTACACACTGATCCATGGAATGAGCCGTCCGTACCTTCAGGCAGACGCACACAAACACACACTCACACACAGACTGGTACTTGATGAGCCAGTAGACTTTAGTAGTGTCTCTGGCCAGCGGATCCTGGCTGTGTGTGTGTGTGAGAGAGAGAGACAGAGAGAGATGGAGAGAGAGAGAGAGAGAGAGAGAGAGAGAGAGAGAGAGAGAGAGAGAGAGAGCGAGAGAGAGAGAGAGAGAGAGAGAGAGAGAGAGAGAGAGAGAGAGAGAGAGAAAGAGAGAGAGAGAGGGAGAAAGGGAGAAAGGGAGAAAGGGAGAGAAAGAGAGAGAGAGAGAGAACGAGAGAGAGAGAGAGAAAGGGAGAGAGAGAGAGAGAGAGAGAGAGAGAGAGAGAGAGAGAGAGAGAGAGAGAGAGAGAAAGGGAGAGAGAGAGAGAGAGAGAAAGGGAAGGAGAGAGAGAGAGAGAGAGAGAGAGAGAGAGAGAGAGAGAAAGGGAGAAAGGGAGAGAGACAGAGAGAGAGAGAGAGAGAGAGAGAGAGAGAGAGACACAGAGAGAGAGAGAAAGGGAGAGAGAGAGAGAGAAAGGGAGAGAGAGAGAGAGAGAGAGAGAGAGAGAGAGAGAGAGAGAGAGAGAGAGAGAGAGAGAGAGAGAGAGAGAGACAGAGACAGAGAGAGAGAGAGAGAGAGAGAGAGAGAGAAGCTGGAGAGTGGCACCATAAACCAGCCATGGACGCCAGGGCTAGAGCATGGTCTACCGCAAGGTACACACACACACAATTTCCTTTTGGGGACCGGTACACACTTGTCCGAATTTTCCTTGTTTTACTATCCTTGTGTGGACTTCTGGTCCCAATAAGGATAGTAAAACCAAAAACACACACACACACACACACACACACACACACACACACAAACAAACACACCACACATGCACAGGCACACACACAAACACACATCTTCTCTCTTGCTCTCCCCCCTCTGCACATACGTAGTTTATAGTGAGCGTCCTCCTCTGTCGATGAGAACATGCTCAGAAAACTCCTCTTTGGGACACAAGGCTGAATTACAGCTGCTGGAGGCAGGAGAGGGAGTGATGATACACGCACTAACAATTTCTCTCATTCTAAAGCCTTGTTCACACCGCCAGTTTGAAGTGACTCAAATCAAATTATTTTGCATATCCGATTCGAATATGTTCTTTTTCCTGCATTCTGAACAGCCAAAAAGTACATGGAATCAGATATTTCAAGCCATTTCAAACCACCTTCATAGGTGGTGTGTGTATCAAATCTGATTTCTGGACATGAGACTTGTGTCTGAACAGTCAAATTTGATTTATTTGCCCTCAAGTCGTTTTTAGACTGTTATTTGACATATCTTGTTGTTTGCTAGCTACTCTGTTGACAGTTTAACAAGAACATGTGGTAGCTAACTAGCTTTTTATTTGTTTACAAACAGATTAGTGAATGTGCTAGAACGTTAAACAGCTAGCTAGCTAGCCAAAAAGGACTAGTTTTCAAAGTTGGATCATCTTATCCTTTGAGGATTTAAAAGTGTTCTTACACTGTGATTTTGAACATTCAAAGCAACTGGGAAACGTCCATTGCAGGCAATGTTGTCACCTTAGCTTGCTACATAACTTCTGAGTGACAGGTAGCACGAGCTCCACCACCAGCCATTACTAGGACAACTTACGTAGCCATGTCAGCAAATTACTGCTGTCTGAACACACACAAATCTGATTTGGTCACTTGTAACTTGCTATTTGGACAGTCAGTATTCCAAAATGGATTTCAATCAAATTTCAATCAAATTTATTTATAAAACCCTTCTTACATCAGCTGATGTCACAAAGTGCTGTACGGAAACCCAGCCTAAAACCACAACAGCAGGTCTGGGACAGGTAGCACGTCCGGTGAACAGGTCAGGGTTCCATAGCCGAAGGCAGAACAGTTGAAACTGGAGCAGCAGCATGGCCAGGTGGACTGGGGACAGCAAGGAGTCATCATGCCAGGTAGTCCTGAGGCATGGTCCTAGGGCTCAGATCCCCCGAGAGAGAGAGAAAGTGAGAGAGAGAAAGAGAGAAAGAGAGAAAGAGAGAGAGCATACTTAAATTCACACAGGACACCGGATAAAACAGGAGAAATACTCCAGATATAACAGACTGACCCTAGCCCCCCGACACATAAACTGCTGCAGCATAAATACTGGAGGCTGAGACAAGAGTGGTCGGGAGACACTGTGGCCCCGTCCGACGATACCCCCAGACAGGGCCAAACAGGCAGGATATAACCCCACCCACTTTGCCAAAGCACAGCCCCCACACCACTAGAGGGATATCTTCAACCACCAACTTACCATCCTGAGACAAGGCCGAGTATAGCCCACAAAGATCTCCGCCACGGCACAACCCAAGGGGGGGCACCAACCCAGACAGGAAGATCACGTCAGTGACTCAACCCACTCTTCCATGCCGACCCCTCCTGGGGACGGCATGGAAGAGCACCAGTAAGCCAGTGATTCAGCCCCTGTAATAGGGTTAGTGGCAGAGAATCCCAGTGGAGAGAGGGGAACCGGCCAGGCAGAGACAGCAAGGGCGGTTCGTTGCTCCAGTGCTTTTCCGTTCACCTTCACACTCCTGGGCCAGACTACACTCAATCATAGGACCTACTGAAGAGATGAGTCTTCAATAAAGACTTAAAGGTTGAGACCGAGTCCGCGTCTCTCACATAGGTAGGCAGACCATTCCATAAAAATGGAGCTCTATAGGAGAAAAAAGATTTGAGCATGAAAGCCTGCAGTGTGATAAAAAGGCTTAACACACACACACACACACACACACACACACACACACACACACACACACACACACACACACACACACACACACACACACACACACACACACACACACACACACACACACACACACACACACACACACACACACACCTGCAGTACTCCAGATTCTATCCACCATTCCTCACATAAAACCCCCCTTTCCTCCACCTCTCCTCCCCAGGCACCTCTGCTTTAAACAGTGATCCATCAGAGCTGTGTGTGTCTCTGGTTGGCTTTGGCCAACCAATCAGGCATTACATACTAATCCAACCATCACACTGATATCAAGAAAAATTAAATATTAGCTTTTATTACCGAGATATTATGAAAAAAACTCCTTGCAGACTGTGTCTACATACACATACAAACTGTCCCATAAAAAACTTCAGTACATCGGCTGTTCTAAATGCACTGTTTTAGACTGGTGAGAAAGAACATGAAGCAAGACTCTGAAGCAAGACTGACTGAAAAATAAAAACAGAATTAACTAAGCACACACAGAAAGACAACAAACACACACTCCCGAGTGGCACAATGGTCTAAGGCACTGCATCTCAGTGCAAGAGGTGTCACTGCAGTCCCTGGTTCACATTCGGCCGTGATTGGGAGTCCCATAGGGCGGTGCACAATTGGCCCAGCGTCGTCTGGGTTTGGCCGGGGTAGGTGGTCATTGTAATAAGAGTTTGTTCTTAATGGACTTGTAAAATAAATAAATGATCAATATTAGGGCTTATTGGTGAGCCTTGAAGTACATGTCACATAAAGCAATGTTTATGTACAAAACGCTGAGACACACACATATTTCTGCATATAGGAATTCACATTCAGATGGAATCATAAAGTTATGGAGCTCTATTCTATGTATTGACTGAATATGACTGCTGCTCTCCCACTGAATAGAAGAGAGATGTACTAGAGAGCCACAGTAGAAATAGAGAGTACCGCCCATATGCAGGAATGCATTTATAATTCACAGTCCACAGACATACTGGTTTCTATTACACTGCCCCTGCTCCTGCTGCTGCACAATGGATTCAGTTGGCAGTAAAGACTCATTGACATCCAATAGCTGAGTATACAAATCCATATGCTCTTTTCAATGAAATTAAATGGCAACTGAGTGGTGAATGCAGTGTATGGACACCTCAGGCCAATAGACTGTAATATGAGTATTACTGGATGCAGACTCTCCTCTGTGGATGTCTATGGCTCAGATAAGCAGGCAGCTGTGTAGTACAGGAGAAAGTGGATGTAGAGCCGTCTAGAGAGCTATAGAAAGACAGGGATGCAAATGGACAGAATTGACAGATTCACACACTGACCTGTGCTACCATAGGCCACAAACACAAACACTCTCTCTACCTCTCCCCTCCCTCTCCATGGGAAACAAGGCAGCAACTTCCTGTGCCCACAGGCCTCAACCAATCACCATCAGATAAGAGGTAAGCCAGCCCCCCTCCAATCGGAGCCAGGCGGGGGCAGTCACATAACTGGCGCGCCAATCTTGATAAGGGGAGTGCTGTATCCACCCGCTTCTGAAATGTTCCCTTTTATCCAACAGCCTTTCCCCTGGCCCTGCCTGGCCTCTCATGTCCCGGTCGGTGCACCCCTAGGCCAGGCTGTGGTGGTGTGGTTGGGCTGTAGCAGGCTGTGTTGGTGTGTTGGGGCTGTAGCAGGCTGTGTTGGTGTGTTGGGGCTGTAGCAGGCTGTGTTGGTCTGTTGGGGCTGTAGCAGGCTGTGGTGGTGTGGTGGGGCTGTAGCAGGCTGTGGTGGTGTGGTTGGGCTGTAGCAGGCTGTGTTGGTGTGTTGGGGCTGTAGCAGGCTGTGGTGGTGTGGTTGGGCTGTAGCAGGCTGTGGTGGTGTGGTGGGGCTGTAGCAGGCTGTGGTGGTGTGGTGGGGCTGTAGCAGGCTGTGGTGGTGTGGTGGGGCTGTAGCAGGCTGTGGTGGTGTGGTTGGGCTGTAGCAGGCTGTGGTGGTGTGGTTGGGCTGTAGCAGGCTGTGTTGGTGTGTTGGGGCTGTAGCAGGCTGTGGTGGTGTGGTTGGGCTGTAGCAGGCTGTGGTGGTGTGGTTGGGCTGTAGCAGGCTGTGGTGTGGAGTCTCTCTCTCGCTCCCTCTCTCTCTCACTCCTTGTGGGCTGGGCTTTGTGTTTGTGCTGCAATTATTCCTCTCTCTCATCCACCCCTGCTCCCCTGTGACCTCTGGCTAGGGGTCACACCCCTGGACCCCCCCCCCCCCCCCCCCCCCCCCCCCCCCCATCACACACAATGGACCTCTATTCATGGGCCTGGAGAGGAGAAAGAGAGAAGGAGAAGGAGACGAGAGGAGTGGAAGCCATATCTCACCATTGCATCTCTCCATTCCGTCTGACCAGTGTTAGCCCCCTTAGCTTCCTCCCACATCTGTCTAGCCATAGCCCCCTCGTCTAGCGGCCGGGCCTCGTCTCTGCCGTCGCCCATCGCCCACTCAACCGCCATCCTCCTGTTCCTACCTCCCCACGTCAGACCCTAGATCCAGTGGTGAGCTGCCCCATCCTTGCACTCCCTTCCTAGGGTTGGATTCTGTGTCTATAGCCCCCTGGGGAGCTCTGGTGTAACTGCTCTAAAAATTGCAGCTTTTTCACATAGGTTCTACCCTTTCTATCCAATCTGGCACTAGCTGGACCTTTGTCTCTTTAGATAAACACCATCATTCTAAGGACTCATTCCATAAATCCACAGTACATCATCTCACCAAATTTCTAAAAGCTATATCACCATACATTTCATACTGGATGTCAATAGCTGATGTATCACCTGCTGTCACCTATAGAGTGATGCTGAAGTCCCAGTTGAAACCTGTGAGTGTTGGTTTCAGTGTGTTGGTTTCAGTCAGAGAGGTCAGGCGGAGACAGTAGGGGGGCATCAGGGGGTGGGTGTAGGGGGGTACAGTGCTGGTGTTGATGGGTGGGCGAGTAGGCAGGGCAGGCTGGGATTTAAATGGAGATTGAGCCCCTGGGGGTAACCTGGCAACAGGCAGGAGCTGCTGTCAGATTAGAATCTGAGAGAGAGAGATAACCAGTTTACTGCCCCCTGGATGGATGAGACGGGGGGAACAGGAGGAGGAGGAAGATGAGGAGAGGAGGAGGGGTGCAATGTGTGTGTGTCAGTGTGTATTTAACCCGCAGTGCTACATGGCAGAAGGCAGCTGCAGAGGCCTTTTCTAAAGGAGCGATGGGGCTGTTAAAGCAGCATGGTTAGAATGCCACACACAGCACACTATACAGAGCACACACACAGCACATCCATCACTGACTGCTTGCAACACAGACAGACAGATACACACACTCTGTGAAACACAGACACACACACACACATACACACACACACACACACACACACACACACACACACACACACACACACACACACACACACACACACACACACACACACACACACACACACACACACACACACACACAACAAACAGTGAGACAAAAGGAAATGACACAAAAGTGTGTTGTACCACTGCTTTGTTCCTGGGTGATCGGTCAGAACTTGAGACACACGTTTATACAATATGTCCAGTTTACACGAGGAAGACTTGCTGGTCTGTGTTTGAAACCAACACTAACACACCACTGACCAGCATCATTCAGCCCTTATGGTCACCTCAACTCTATATAGTATCTGCTCAAAAAGAACATATACACACACCTACAGGCACACACCTGGTCAAATCAACGACACTGAACAAAAATATAAACACAACATGCAACAATTTCTAAGATTTACTGAGTTACAGTTCATAAGGAAATCGGTCAATTGAAATAAATTCATTAGGTCTTAATCTATGGATTTCACATGACTGGGAACGCAGATATACACCTGTTGGTCACAGATACTTAAAAAAAAGTATGGGCGTGGATGAGAAAACCAGACACATCTCCTTCACATTGATTTGATCAGGCTGTTGACTGTGGACTGTGTAATGTTGTCCCACTCCTCTTCAATGGCTGTGCGAAGTTTCTTGATATTGGCGGGAACTGGAACACGCTGTCGTACACTTCAATCCAGATCATCCCAAACATGCTCAATGGGTGACATGTCTGGTGAGTATTCAGGCCAAGGAAGAACGAAGACATTTTCAGCTTCCAGGAATTGCAAAGATCCTTGCGACATGGGGTCGTGCATTATCATGCTGAAACATGAGGTGATGGCGGTGGATGAATGGCACGACAATGGGCCTCAGGATCTCATCACGGTGTCTCTGTGCATTCAAATTGCCATCAACAAAAAGTAATTATGTTCCTTATCCATAGCCTATGCCTGCCCATACCTAAACCCCACCATGGGGCGTTGTGAACAACGTTGACATCAGCAAACCAGTCGCCCACACAATGCCATACCCGTGGTCTGGGGTTGTGAGGCCGGTTGGGTGTACTGCCAAATTCTTTAAAACTACATTGTAGGCTGGAGATCTTTGTGGGCTATACTCTGCCTTGTCTCAGGATGGTAAGTTGGTGGTTGAAGGTAGGTGGTGTGGGGGCTGTGCTTTGGCAAAGTGGGTGGGGTTATATCCTTCCTGTTTGGCCCCGTCCGGTGGTATCATCGGATGGGGCCACAGTGTCTCCTGACCCCTCTTGTCTCATTCTCCAGTATTTATGCTGCAGTAGTTTATGTGTCATGGGGCTAGGGTCAGTTTTTTATATCTGGAGTACTTCTCTTGTCTTATCCGGTGTCCTGTGTGAATTTAAGTATGCTCTCTCTAATTCTCTCTTTCTCTCCTTCTTTCTCTCTCTCTCTCGGAGGACCTGAGCCCTAGGACCATGCCTCAGGACTACCTGGCATGATGACTCCTTGCTGTCCCCAGTCCACCTGGCCGTGCTGCTGCTCCAGTTTCAACTGTTCTCCCTGCGGCTATGGAACCCTGACCTGTTCACCGGACGTGCTACCTGTCCCAGACCTGCTGTTTTCAACTCTCTAGAGACAGACAGCGGTAGAGATACTCTTAATGATCGGCTATGAAAAGCCAACTGACATTTACTCCTGAGGTGCTGACTTGCTGCACCCTCGACAACTACTGTGATTATTATTATTTGACCATGCTGGTCATTTATGAACATTTGAACATCTTGGCCATGTTCTGTTATAATCTCCACCTGGCAAAGCCAGAAGAGGACTGGCCACCCCTCATAGCCTGGTTCCTCTCTAGGTTTCTTCCTAGGTTTTGGCCTTTCTAGGGAGTTTTTCCTAGCCACCGTGCTTCTACACCTGCATTGCTTGCTGTTTGAAGTTTTAGGCTGGGTTTCTGTACAGCACTTTGAGATATCAGCTGATGTAAGAAGGGCTATATAAATACATTTGATTTGATTTAGGTGGCTTATTCTCTGGCAACAACTCTGGTGGATATTTCTGCAGTCAGCATGCCAACTGCCCACTCCCTCAAAACTTGAGATATATGTGGCCTTTTAGAGTGTCCTTTTATTGTCCCCAGTACAAGGTGCACCTTTGTAATGATCATGCTGTTTAATCAGTTTCTTGATATGCCACACAGGGATGTTAAACAAATTTGTGCACAACACTTGAGAGAAATAAGCATTTTGTGCATAACGACCATTTGTGAGATTTTTTTTTTTCAGCTCACTTTACATTAAAGTGAACTGTATACTTTGTTAAGTGTATTTTACAACTTTAAAAAAGTATTCTAACTGTTATTTGACAGTAATATAAAGAAACATTTGCGTGGAAAAGGAATACAGAGATGTGTGGAATTTTGGTACTTGAAATCCCTCTAACTGGACTTATTTTATGAAGTTGCATTTTTATCATGAGACTGATCAGTAGCTTTTCAATAAAATCTGTGTATTTTGTCTATGTTATCTAACAAGACATTTTGGCTAAGAAGTCCCATTGAATCCACTCTGACACGTTCACCCACATTACTGAAGATTTCAGTCTAATTTACTGAACCATGTCCAATACGTTGCAGGAAGGAAAACAATTTAAACAAGTATTGAGGAAAGTAATTGATTGATTCAAAGAGAGAATGATCTACCTGATAAATTGATTGATTGATTGATTGTTTGATTGATTGAGAGTTAACGACTGCCTAAACAGAGAATTGATGGACGTAACAAACAACCTCCTTGGTTTACTAAGGACACAGCTACAGTATCTGATGTCCAATACACTAACCTTAGATGGACAAAGTGTTATGTACTGTTGTTTGTTGCCCCCACAAGCTTTAAGTGAAACAAAAAGTGATTTTTTATCCAACTACAACACATTAGGCCTAACCTTTTTTGCTTAAACCTCTGTTTTTCTCTTCACAGAAACGATTGTAAATTAAATTGTCTTGTGAAACAAGAGAACACAGCTGCAATCATAAAACGTTCAAGACAGTCCTGTTACACACACATCAGTACAGGGACTGTTTGAATCTATGGATGAAACACACACTTATCATAAAAACTGTTTCAATCTATGGATAAAACCAACACACTCACACACACGGCCTGCTGTCTGTCTGGTGGAAGAGGGGGTGTGTGGGGAGGCCGTCGAGCAGGTCGTTGCGGAGCCCCCCGTCAGCTGTATTGGTGTAGTGACAGGAGAGGACGGGGGCTCACAGAAAACAAGGTAGGGGTACTATAGAGAGGGGTTCACACAAAGAGAGGGGGGCCGCTGCTGGAAAAGAAGAGCAAGTAAATCTTCTCAAAAGGAAAGAGAAAATAAGTAGGGCTAGAGGAGGGGATAGGGGTGAAGTCTGAAACAATGACTGCTCTTTTTTTGCAGGTGTGTGTGTGTGTGTGCGTGCGTGCGTGCGTGCGTGCGTGAGTGCGTGCATGCGTGCGTGTACCTTGCGGTAGACCATGCTCAGGGTTAATGGAATTAACCAAATAAGCTGAGCATGGATCTGCTTTCTCCCCTTGTTAACTTTCTGATGATTTGCATGTGACCTTTATCAGCTACAGACCTGCAGCGGTGCATGTGTGCGTCAATAAAATGTAACAAACAAAAGAACATGTATGAAAGACTTTGCATGTTCTTTGGTTTGAATAATCTCTTCTCATTCAGTTTGAACATTTGAAATGTTTCTTATTGGATCCAAGCTGGGATCCGTATCTGTGTCTCCTAAACCTCTCAGTTAGTTACACATCACAAGTGTGTGCATAAATTTGATCATTAACTACATGAAAAACAAACAAGACATAGGACTATAAACCTGTGAGGAGGATTCTCAGTCCATCTGAAAGAGAACGATCATGACTTCTTTACTGGAAGACTATAAAACAAATTTATATTAACTATAAACTGGGATGACCACATCAGAGGTATGAGGGTGGTCTGAACATCTTCAAAGGAAAGTCAATGATGGTTTAAGAGTGTTTGGATATTTATAGTTATACAGTATATACCCTGAGTGTACAAAACATTAAGAACACGTTTCTAATATTGAGTTGCGCACCCCCCAAGTGACATCAATAAGTGATCATAGCTTTCACCTGGATTCACCCGGTCAGTCTATATCATGGAAAGAGCAGGTGTTCTTAATGTTTTGTACACTCAGTGTGTGTGTGTGTGTGTGTGTGTGTGTGTGTGTGTGTGTGTGTGTGTGTGTGTGTGTGTGTGTGTGTGTGTGTGTGTGTGTGTGTGTGTGTGTGTGTGTGTGTGTGTGTGTGTGTGTGTGTGTGTGTGTGTGTGTGTGTGTGTGTTTGTGTGTGTGTGTGTGTGTGTGTGTGTGTAAAGTTGTAAAGATCTCAGATTAATACTTAATTTTGGTAAATATTTGATTGATCTGTTAACAATTGTGGATTCAAATTCAACTTTGAATTCAACCAACCCCTGTCCTTCCAGACCCAGCGCCAAGATAAAGTGACTAAGGGGGCAGTTGAAATCGTGGAGGGTTCTTGCATTGTAATTATATTGAATTCTGATTATATCACAATAAAGATCAAGTTAAAATGCAGAGACTCCGAGACCATTGACTGAGTGCTTTTGTAGTGACAGGTTGGAAATCTGTAGCCTATCTCCGCAGCACTGTATCAGCGCAATGGACAGCGCCCTACACACCAAAGTGAGGTCATTTTGGTAATGAATATAAGCTACAAGTAAGATTGGTGTAATGAAGACGCAGGGAGTCAGGAAGCAGGTGCATTCGGTGAGTTTAATAAGAATAAACATAGAGTGGATACAGGAACAAGCGCAGCATCTGAACATAAACCAGAAACACTACTGCCTGATGGGTGACAACAAAGGAGTGCTAGATAGAGGGGGAGTAATCAGGGAAGTGATGAAGTCCAGGTGTGCCTAATGATGAGGCGTCGGTGTGCGTAATGAAGGTTGTCAAGTGTGCGTAATGATGAGTTGCCAGGATCGGTGGTTAGTAGACCGACAAATGGGTAATTCAACTACTACAAACAGCTGTGCAAACTAAATGGTGTTAGTGGTAGCCTAGTTATTAATGCATGTAAACAAAAATATTGAATAGCAGTTTTGCTTAGAATTCCGACACAACTGTGAATGTGAACGAATGAATGTGAAAATGTCACGTTCTGAGCATAGTTCTTGTGTGTTTTGCTTGTTTTAGCGTTGGTCAGGACGTGAGCTGGGTGGGCATTCTATGTTGTGTGTCTAGTTTGTCTGTTTCTATGTTTGGCCTAATATGGTTCTCAATCAGAGGCAGGTGTTTTGTGTTGTCTCTGATTGGGAATCATATATAGGTGGCTTGTTTTGTGTTGGGGATTGTGGGTGGTTGTTTCCTGTCTTTGTGTTTTCTCTGCACCAGATAGGGCTGTATCGGTTTGCCACATTTTTGTTATTTTGTATTGTTGTAAGTGTTCACTGTTTTCGTCTATCAAAACTTCTTGTCAATATGGGGGCGCTGTTTTCACTTTGTAAAAAATCGTGCCCAAATTAAACTGCCTCGTACTCTATTCTATTGGATAGAAAACACTCTCAAGTTTCTAAAACCGTTTGAATTATATCTGTGAGTAAAACAGAACTCATTTTGCAACAAACTTCCTGACAGGAAGTGAAAAATCTGAAATCAAGGCTCAGTTCCAGGGCCTTCCTATTAATTTGCTTGAAATCTATGGATATACATGCATTTCATACGCCTTCCACTAGATGTCAACAGGCAGTGGGAGGTGGAATGGGGTGTCTAGCTTGATCTGAGGTCGAACAAGAGCTCTTGGAATGACGTGACCACTATTTCCTTTGTCTACCAAGGCTCGGGAAGGACATCAGCATTGGCTTCTGAAAAGCGTTCGGTATAGACGGCTAATATCTCCGGCTTTAATTTTATTTGATACATGTGATAATATCATCGTAAAGTATGTTTTTTCAATATAGTTTTATCAGATTATTCAACGTTTATCGGGAGTTTTGGAGTTTTCCGTTCTCTGCGTTAGGTGAAGATGGACATCTTCGCGCCACTTGGCTAGTTAAGGTTGCTAATTGACAGGAGAAGAGGACCTTCTAAAACCAAACAACGATTTATTCTGGACAAAGGACTCCTTGTACAAGATTCTGATGGAAGCTCAGCAAAAGTAAGAACCATTTATGATGTTATTTCGTATTTCTGTGGAAAATGTTTAGTCGTATTTTCCTTCCTTTTTGCGGGCGCTGTCTCGCTATAACGTAAGCTGTTTGTTATGGTAAAGTAATTTTTTTAAATCTAACACGGCGATTGCATTAGAACTAGTGTATCTTTCATTTGCTGTCCAACATGTATTTTTTAGTAAAGTTTATGATGAGTTCTTTGATTAGATTAGGTGACTGTCCAAAATTTCTTCGGAGATTCTGGTGAATCGATGCTACATATTCACAATGTATAACCACGGTTTGCAGCTCAAAATATGCACATTTTCGAACAAAACATAAGTGTATTGTATAACCTGATGTTATAGGACTGTCATCTGATGAAGTTGGTCAAGGTTAGTGGTTCATTTTATATCTTTTGCTGTTTTTTTGCGATCGCTACCTTTGCGGTGAATGAATGCGGTTGTGTGTTTGGCTATTGTGGTAAGCTAATATAATGCTATATTGTGTTTTCGCTGTAAAACACTTAAAAAAGCGGAAATATTGTCTGGATTCACAAGATGTTTATCTTTCATTTGCTGTATTTTTCATAAATGTTTTATGATGAGTATTTAGGTATTTCACGTTGCTCTCTGTAATTATTCTTGCTGCTTCGGTGCTATTTGTGATTGTAGCTGCAATGTAAAACTATGATTTATACCTCAAATATGCACATTTTCGAACAAAACATAGATTTATTGTATAACATGTTATAAGACTGTCATCTGATGAAGTTGTTTCTTGGTTAGTGACTAATTATATCTCTATTTGCTCGGTTTTGTGATAGCTACCTATGCGGTAAAAAAATGGTGAAAATATGCGGTTGAGTCTTTTGCTATTGTGGTTAGCTAATAGAAATACATATTGTGTTTTCGCTGTAAAACATTTTAAAAATCGGAAATGATGGCTGGATTCACAAGATGTGTATCTTTCATTTGCTGTATTGGACTTGTGATTTCATGATATTTATATGCTAGTATTTACTTGTGGTGCTATGCTAGGCTATGCTAGTCAGCTTTTTACTGATGAGGATGCTCCCGGATCAGGGATGGTGATGAAGTTAAGGTTTTAAACATGTTGAGCACTGGCTACGCTGCGTGTTGGTCCGATCCCTGCTACATCTTCTCTTCTCTTGAAGAGGAGGAAGGCTGCCGTTACAGAACAGAACAAAACAGCGGTACCAAGTAGGCCTAGTAAACACAATATCAAAGGCATGAGGCATGACATAATGTCTATTTAGGCTAGTTACATTAACAGTTAACAAACGCAGTCAACAAAAGGCGATTGAAGCTCCAAATAACCAAAACATAGCCTACCACAGTGAGATACAGCCATGCACAGCTGTCTTGCCAAATAAATTCAAATTCGACCCACATAATTAATTAAGCAATTGCATGCCTACCATAAACACGTTCCAATGCGTACAGTTCGACTGACAACCAATAGGCTACCAAGTTAACCATAATTAAATGTATCTATTTCTATATAACTATACCCAGGGGTGTCTTTTCAAATCAAATCAAATGTTATTTGTCACATTCGACGAATACAACATGTGTAGTAGACCTTAACGTGAAATGCTTACTTATAAGCCCTTAACCTACAATGCAGTTTATAAAAAAATAGAGTTAAAGGAAATATTTACTAAATAAACAAAAGTAAAATTAAAATAACACAATAAAATAGCGAGGCTTTATGTTTTTTACCTTCATTTAACTAGGCAAGTCAGTTAAAAACAATTTATTATTTACAATGACAGCCTAGGAACAGTAGCCGTCATTCCCTTGTTCAGGGGAAGAATGACAGATTTCTACCTTGTCAGCTCAGGGATTCAATCTAGCAAACTTGCGGTTACTGGCTCAACGCTCTAACCACAAGGCTACCTGCCGCACTTATATACAGGTGGTATGGGTACCGAGTCAATGTGCTGGGCTACAGGTTAGTCAAGGTAATTTGTATGTGTAGGTAGGGGTGAAGTGACTCTGCATTGCTAATAAACAGCCCTTTGATTAATTGTTCAACCGTCTTAAGGCTTGGGGGTATAAGCTGTTAAGAAGCCATTTGGACCTAGACTTGGCACTCCGGTGCCACTTGCCGTGCGATAGCAGAGAAAACAGTCTATGACATGGGTGACTGGAGTCTGACAATTTTTTTGGTCCTTCCTCTGACACCGCCTAGTATATCTTCTTTGGGCTGCAGGGGCAGTAATGAGTAGCCTGGATAAAAGGTGCCCATTTCAAACGGCCTCGTACTCAATTCTTGCTCGTACAATATGCATATTATTATTACTATTGGATAGAAAACACTCTCTAGTTTCTAAAACCGTTTGAATTATATCTGTGAGTAAAACAAAACTCATTTTGCAGCAAACTTCCTGACAGGAAGTGGAAAATCTGAAATCGATGCTCTGTTCTAGGGCCTGCCTATAAATGTGCTTGATATGTATTAGTATACATGCACTTCATACGCCTTCCACTAGATGTCAATAGGGAGTGAGAGAAGAAATGGAGTGGATAACTTGATCTGAGGTCGAATAAGAGCTCTTGGCATGACGTGTCACCAATTTCTTGTTTTCAGGAAGGCGCGAGTAGTACCCGGGGATTGCCTTCTGAAAAGCTGTCGTTATAGACGGCTACTATCTCCGGATTTGATTTGATTTGATAAATGTGACAATATCATCGTAAAGTATGTTTTATCAATATAGTTTTATTAGATTATTGAAATTTTTTCGGGACGTTAGGCGTGTTGCGTTGTCTGCGTTTGTTCACGAAGGAGAGCTTCGCGCCACTTTGCTAGCTTTCCGTGCTAATTGACTGGAGAAGAGGACATTCTAAAACCAAACAACGATTGTTCCCGACAAAGGACCCCTTGTACAACATGCTGATGGAAGATCATCAAAAGTAGGACCCATTTATGATGCTATTTCATATATCTGTCGGAACATGTTTACTAATAGTTTGCGCCCAGATTTTGGGTACTCTCTCGCTATAACGTAAGCTGGATGTCGTAATGAAGTTATTTTTAGAATTCTAACACGCCGATTGCATTGAGAACTAGTGTATCTATCATTTCCTATAAAACATGTATTTTTTAGTAACGTTTATGAATAGTTATTTGGTCAGAATAGGTGAGTGTCATAAAAATATCCGGACATTCTGGGAAAAAGCTGCTACGTTAGCACAATGTATAACCACTGATTTCAGCTCTAAATATGCACATTTTCGAACAAAACATAAGTGTATGTATAACCTGAGGTTATAGGACTGTCATCTGATGAAGCTTATCAAGGTTAGTCAAAAATGATATATCTTTTGCTGGTTTGTTACGATCACTAACTTTTGCTGCTGGTGAATGGCTTCTGTTTCTGGCTATTGTGGTAAGCTAATATAATGTTATATTGTGTTTTCGCTGTAAAACACTTAAGAAATCGGAAATATTGGCTGGATTCACAAGATGCTTGTCTTTCATTTGCTGTACACCATGTATTTTTCAGAAATGTTTTATGATGAGTATTTAGGTATTTCACGTTGGTGTCTGTAATTACTCTGGCTGCTTCGGTGCTAGTTGTGACGGTAGCTGTGATGGTAGCTGCAATGTAAAACTGATTTATACCTCAAATATGCAAATTTTTCGAACAAAACATAGATTTATTGTATAACATGTTATAAGACTGTCATCTGATGAAGTTGTTTCTTGGTTAGTTTGGTTGGTTATTGGTTAGTTAGGTTGGTTTTGTGCATGCTACCTGTGCTGTGAAAAATGTCTGTCCATTTTTGTATTTGGTGGTGAGCTAACATAAATATATGTGGTGTTTTCGCTGTAAAACATTTAAAAAAAATGTTGGCTAGATTCACAAGATGTTTATCTTTCAGTTGCTGTATTGGACTTGTTAATGTGTGAAAGTTAAATATTTCTAAAAAATATATTTTGAATTTCGCACCCTGCACTTGAGCTGGCTGTTGTCATAAGTGTACCGACACCGGGCTGGCAGCCATAAGAAGATATAGGTCCAATTTGGCAGGTAGCTTGGACCCAGTGATGTACTAGGCTGTAGGCACTACCCTCTGTAGCGCCTTACGGTCGGATGCCGAGCAGTTGCCATACCAGGCGGTGATGCAACCGGTCAGGATGCTCTCGATGGGGCAGCTGTAAAACCTTTTGAGGATCTGGGGACCCATGACAAATCTCTCCTGAGTGGGAAAAGGCATTGTCGTGCCCTCTTCACGACTGTCTTGGTATGTTTGGACCATGATAGTTTGTTGGCGATGTGGACACCAAGGAACTTGAAACTTTCAACCCACTCCACTTCAGCCCTGTCGATGTGAATGGGGGTGTGTTCGGCCCTCATTTTCCTGTTGTCCACAATCATGTCCTTAGTCTTGCTCACGTTGAGGGTGAGGTTGTTGTCCTGGCACCACACTGCCAGGTCTCTGACCTCCTCCCTATAGGCTGTTTCATTGTTGTTGGTGATCAGGCCTACCACTGTTGTGTGGTCAGCAAACGTATTGATGGTGTTGGAGTCGTGCTAGGCCATGCAGTCGTGGGTGAACAGGGAGTACAGGAGAGGACTAAGCACGCACACCTGAGGGGCCCCCCGTGTTGCGGATCTGCATGGCAGATGTGTTGTTCCCTACACTTACTACCTGGGGGCGGCCCATCAGGAAGTCTAGGATCCAGTTGCAGAGGGAGGTGTTTAGTCCCTGGGTCCTTAGCTTAGTGATGAGCTTTGTAGGCACTATGGTGTTGAACGTTGAGTTGTAGTCATAGGTCTCACATAGGTGTTCTTTTCGTCCAGGTGGGAAAGGTCAGTGTGGAGTGCGATTGAGATTGCGTCATCTGCTGGGGAAATTTGCGAATTGGAGTGGGCCTAGGGTTTCCGGGATGATGGTGTTGATGTGAGCCATGACCAGTCTGTCAAAGCACTTCATGGCTACCGACGTGAGTGCTACGGGGTGGTAGTGATTTAGGCTGGTTACCTTTGCTTTCTTGTGCACAGGGACTATGGTGGTCTGCTTGAAACATGTATGTATTTTGGGTTGTTGGATTACAATTATATTGAATTCTGCTTATATCCCATTACTCCACAATAAACATAAGAGTTCAAATGCTGAGACCATTGAGTGCTTTTAACAAAGAAGTGACAGGTTGGTGTGAAGTCTCCCCTGCGCTGTGTCAACACCATGGACAGCGCCCTACACACTTAAGCAAGGCCGTTGAAAACCTAGGCTAGTGGCTAAGGATGTCATTTTGCCCTTCCATACCCTAGGTTTTTGCTGAAATGACACCAATGGCTAAACCACCAATATTTTGTATAAAAAACAACCAGCTAAACTGTTTCTTACCTTTTCAGAAGAGTTGCAGCCTTTTTGATTCTCTGTGGAACTTCCTGAATACTCATGATCCTCAAATGCCAGTTGGATTAGCTGAGCTTTCCTCGGGTGTAGCATGCCTCTTATGTGCTGAATGAACACATTTGTCAAAGTGGAAAATGTGTTCTCGCATGTAGCTGTGGACGCTCCAAAAGTCGATCCATGTGTCTGCAGAAACTGGAAAGCAACAATAAACACAGCTTCCGCCAAATCTCTTTTGCTTACATTCAGCAGTGGTTTCACCTTTTCACATCTAGAAAGTCATGGCTCTCTGGGTTAAGGGCACACAAGGTCTCCCTTAACCCAGAGAGGGCACACAAGGTCTCCCTTAATTAACCCAGAGAGGGCACACAAGGTCTCCCTTAACCCAGAGAGGGCACACAAGGTCTCCCTTAACCCAGAGAGGGCACACAAGGTCTCCCTTAACCAGTTTGCTGTTGCGTTCTCACAATCGTTCGGACATTTCAACAATGACAGCTTTTAATGTAGGCTGTCATTGTAAATAGGAATTTGTTCTTAACTGACTTGCCTAGTTAAATAAAAGTTAAATAAAAAATGTAATCAAAAATAAATGTGCTGAAGAACAGTCTTTTACAGTCTCTTCTCCTCTGTCCTGCTGGCCTACTGTACTGTCCACCACGTATTGCTGGAAATGTGTACGTACATAACGTTGTTGTTTGCTTGGAGCTGGTGGTGCGTCAGTGTCACTCACACTGCACTGTGCCCAAATGACTTCAAACTCACTGTCGCATCTTAACATCTCGACAAACTCCAACGCACTGCGGACCACTTTGACTCTAGTGTAAAGATGCATTGCTTTTGCCTGGAGTAATTGGTTTGTAGGATCGAGAAGACTGAGCATTCTGTGCACCAGCATTGTGGCTGTAAACTCAAAGCCAGGGTCCGTTACCGCCTTCAGCATCCCTGTAGCCTCCAGTCTTACTTCTGTGTTGTACGAACGTGTGCATTCGATGTCAGAGAGGAACTTCACAATGCGGTCACAACTTTTAACAACCACTGACACAGTAGCCAGGTGTCCCCTTCTCCTTTGGCTGTGTTTGGGTACTTTGACAAGGCCCATTTTCAATATCCATCGTGGCAGTGGCAGAATAGCTGGTTTGAGCTAGCTAAATAGGCTAAGGCTAATAACACAAACACTTTTTACTGCTAGCTAAGAAGCTAACTAAACTCTGTAGTGAGGGGGGGTGAGGCAAAGTTGAGCGAAGCAGCTTCAATGGTAAACTTGGCCCCACCCTTATAAATAAAAATAGAATATTACAGGTGGAGGCGTATCACACTATTCATCTAGCCTACCACAGATGAGAAGCGTTTTTTCCAGCTTTTTATGGAAACCCATAGGAGTCATACCTAACCGCCCCAGTGGCTTTCTATAGCCCCCCTACACACACCACAGTATGCTCTGTCCATTGTGCTGATACAGCGCAGTGGAGATACTGATTTTGCGCCAACCTGACACTTTTTTGCTTTTTTATATAGGGACATAATACTGAAGAGGCTAAAGTTTTAACTGAGTGGCAAAGCCCTTTTTGCCCCCTCGTAGAGCCGGGCCCATGTCCATCATTTGTGGTTGAAATCTGGTTTAAAAGGAAACAAAATTCAACCTACAAGACACAATAATACAAGGTAGAGTATTATTGATAGAGTATAATGAGGAAACTGTCAACTCAACCACTTTTTAGCCTGGAGGATATGTGTTTGTAGCCTGTTATACATTTGTTTACAAGAACCGACCAATTGTTTGATCTTGTTAAACTCTTATCAGGCAGACATTTCTCCATTGAGGCTCAGTTTCCTGTAAAGTGTTCTACTGGCCACAGAAGTGACAGGGAAGAGCTGCCATCATGGCTATAACTGGGCCAGGCTGTGTCAGACTATAAGACTGTGTCAGTGTGGGCAACCGTGGGCTGATTTGCCTCTAACAGAACTACTCTCCTTACAGGACACATTTGCATTGGCTTATCCCCCTGCCTGGAAATACTATGGAAGTAAAACATTGTCATAGGAGTCCTCTTTGTCTCATGGAGCAGAACATGTAGGGATACACACACACACCAGAATTAGATAAATGTGAAACACAAACAGTAGTAATACTGTGGTAATTATGCCACCTGCTTTATCCACGCAAAACAAAGTAATAGGAACAAAATTCTTGTCCTTTTTATTGTCATTCCAAAGACACAATTCTAATTCTTCTTCAATATTTCAACTCCGTGTACGTCTTAAAACAGATTCAGAAACCTGGTGACAAATGTACAAGTGCAGTAGAAATGCATTAAAAAACACCACATAAAACAAGGAGGGGAGAGGAGAAGGAGAGGACAGAATAGAGAGAGAGAGAGAGGAGAGCTAAGTTGAAAGAGAGCGAGAGAGAGAGAGGAGAGCTGAGTTGAAAGAGAGAGAGAGAGAGAGAGAGAGAGAGGAGAGCTGAGTTGAAAGAGAGAGAGAGAGAGAGAGGAGAGCTGAGTTGAAAGAGAGAGAGAGAGAGAGAGAAAGAGGAGAGCTGAGTTGAAAGAGAGAGAGAGAGAGCGAGAGCGAGAGAGAGAGAGAGAAAGAGAGAGAGAGAGAGAGAGAGAGAGAGAGAGAGAGAGAGAGAAAGGAGAGCTGAGTTATAAGAGAGAGAGAGGAGAGCTGAGTTATAAGAGAGAGAAAGGAGAGGAGAGGGAAAGTTCTAACCTCTGCTCCTATGGTCCATCTTTCTGTGAAAGCAGATTATCTGGAGAGGATGGGAGGGGATGGAGGGAGGGACTGGAGGAAAGAGGAGAGGGGACGGAGGGAGAGGATGTGTTGTGGACAGAGAAGAGAGAGAGACAGAGAAAGAGAGAGAGAGAGCTCTGGTTTTCATCATCAGCAGTGATATTAGCGCTTCGTTAGCATGTGCTAAATATTATTGTGACTGATGGCTTTCACACTCCTATGTAATGAGATACAGGCCTGTTCACAGACCCATTTCAGCCCCTCTCTCCCTTCCACTGAAACCTACTAACACTCCATTTACAGTGTGCACGCACTTAAATGTGTGTGTATTTATGTGTGCATGTTTGCGTGTGTGCATGTTTGCATGTATGAGTGTGTGTCTATGTGTGCATGAGATATCCATCCCTCCCTATTACCTAGTCCATATCACAGACCCTCTCCCTCCCTATTATCTAGTCCATATCACAGACCCTCTCTCTCCCTATTATCTAGTCCATATCACAGGCCCTCTCCCTCCCTATTATCTAGTCCATATCACAGACCCTCTCTCTCCCTATTATCTAGTCCATATCACAGACCCTCTCCCTCCCTATTATCTAGTCCATATCACAGACCCTCTCTCTCCCTATTATCTAGTCCATATCACAGACCCTCTCCCTCCCTATTATCTAGTCCATATCACAGACCCTCTCCCTCCCTATTATCTAGTCCATATCACAGGCCCTCTCCCTCCCTATTATCTAGTCCATATCACAGACCCTCACCCTCCCTATTATCTAGTCCATATCACAGACCCTCTCCCTCCCTATAATCTAGTCCATATCGCAGACCCTCTCCCTCCCTATTATCTAGTCCATATCACAGACCCTCTCCCTCCCTATTATCTAGTCCATATCACAGACCCTCTCCCTCCCTATTATCTAGTCCATATCACAGACCCTCTCCCTCCCTATTATCTAGTCCATATCACAGGCCCTCTCCCTCCCTATTATCTAGTCCATATCACAGACCCTCTCCCTCCCTATTATCTAGTCCATATCACAGACCCTCTCCCTCCCTATTATCTAGTCCATATCACAGACCCTCTCCCTCCCTATTATCTAGTCCATATCACAGACCCTCTCCCTCCCTATTATCTAGTCCATATCACAGACCCTCTCCCTCCCTATTATCTAGTCCATATCACAGACCCTCTCCCTCCCTATTATCTAGTCCATATCACAGGCCCTCTCCCTCCCTCCTATTCTCAAATCTCATTTCAACTCCAGCACTTTAGGACTTCACTCCTCACTCACATATCTCCCTCTGACCGATTTAGAAATATATTCCAATTAAAGATAAACATTCCCAGGTAAAGCCTCAGTCTCAGATGTTCTCTGGAGGTTGTTTGAAGGTTGTGTGTGGAGAGGGAATTCCTCAGGAGTCATTCTCTCACAAGTCATGATAATTGAGATTGGGAAGAGTTTGATATGAACCACAGAACCAAAGGTCATTCACTGAGATAGGAAGACAAAACAATTAGACTCTAGCACAATGCCCACAAAACCTTCCACATGAAGTGGTTTGGATAGACATAATGCACTTAACCACATTTATATTCACATAATAATACAAACCAATATACACACTATTCAGTTGTAAAAATGTAGAAGAAAAAACTTGTTTGATTGCGTAAAGAATAAAAAATATACAAGACAAATGTGATTGGTTTAAGGATCATGGAGTGTTATGCCTATAATAATGTAATTAGTATGTAATTACACAGAGCCAACAGAGACAGAGGCCAAAGATGTATGGGGACTGCAGGTTAACTCTGTGTGATTAGTGTGTGATTGGCTGGGTTATATCTGAGGTTAGGAATCACAATATGGAAACAGAGGGAGGATAGGAGAGAGAGAAGGAGTGTGCATAAGAGGGAGGATAGGAGAGAGAGGGAGGATAGGAGAGAGAGGAGGGGAGAGAGAGGGAGGATAGGAGAGAGAGAAGGAGGGTGAGAGAGAGGGAGGATAGGAGAGAGCGAAGGAGGGTGAGAGAGAGGAATAGTGATACAAGGGTATGATAACACCACAGGCGACGTGCTGGGATAAAACTAAGGGCCTTTGAGAGTGGAGCATGGCAACAAGAGAAATGAGAATGAGAAAGAAAGAGAGAGAGAGATAACAGATACTTTCTCCCACTACATGTGACACCCCCCCCCCCCTTTTCTTTGTTCAGTGAAGGATAGGAGTTAAAATGGCCGTTCCCCTGTTCTAAATCTACTAAATCCCTGTGTCTGTGACTCTACCGCCCTACCAGCTTTACAACACACTCATCCTTAATAAAACTCTCTCTCACCAACACAATGTCCAGCACTGTAGATCACTACTGCCCCCCTGAGGAATGACGTATACCACAACAAGCCCAAGGAGGAAAGGTTGTGTAAAGTAAAGGAACATCATGTCAAATATTCCAGTGAGGATGAACAAAGACATGACTGACTGTGACAGCACAGAGCAGAAGATACACTATATGGCCATTTTATCACCACCTACCTCCCCTTGTGTGGGAGGTGTTGGGGGAGGAAAGGGGAAGAACAGGACGATTGGTCTAGGAGTGGTAGGAGGAGGATCAGTGATACAGTGGTAAAAAACAAAAGGTGGGTTAAAGCTGAACATCGATGTCGTTGAGAAAAGTAATTCTTCCTATATTTTGAATGCATTTTTCAGCTAAAGGTGTGTAAACTGTGTTTATGTGTATTTTCCCCTTCACTACACCGCTTGTGTTATCAGTGTGGTTGTGTTTGGGTCGAACCCTGGTATCAGTGTGGTTGTGTTTGGGTCGAACCCTGGTATCAGTGTGGTTGTGTTTGGGTCGAACCCTGGTATCAGTGTGGTTGTGTTTGGGTCGAACCCTGGTATCAGTGTGGTTGTGTTTGGGTCGAACCCTGGTATCAGTGTGGTTGTTTTTGGGTCGAAACCTGGTATCAGTGTGGTTGTGTTTGGGTCGAACCCTGGTATCAGTGTGGTTGTGTTTGGGTCGAACCCTGGTATCAGTGTGGTTGTGTTTGGGTCGAACCCTGGTATCAGTGTGGTTGTGTTTGGGTCGAACCCTGGTATCAGTGTGGTTGTTTTTGGGTCGAACCCTGGTATCAGTGTGGTTGTGTTTGGGTCGAACCCTGGTATCAGTGTGGTTGTGTTTGGGTTGAACCCTGGTATCAGTGTGGTTGTGTTTGGGTTGAACCCTGGTATCAGTGTGTTATCTGGACATTCATGGTCCATTACAGTGCTGCTTTATGACCCCCAATCAGAGCAAGGCCAGCAGATAAGGGCCAATCAGAGCTCAGAGGGCTGATAAGAGCCAATCAGAACAGGGGAGTGATAAGGAGCCGACCTGACATGCAGGTGAGATAAGGATCTGTAGAAACGAGGACAGGCCCAGACCCACGCAAACCACATGCAAATTCACACACAAACACACACACACACACACACACACACACACACACACACACACACACACACACACACATACACACACACACACACACACACACACACACACACACACACACACTCACACACACTCACACACACACACACAGTGTAACTGTCTCTCACTCAGCTCGAGTGCACACACTTGACCCTGGTAACTGCTTGCATTACCAATACGTTGATGGAGTTATTTTATTCTGGTTATTGGAAATTCACTCCACTGAACCTTTAATTATGGATGACCACTGCTGCTTAAAGGGGAAGTTTATGAGAAAAACAGGAATTACATTTGTTTTGTGTCTCCCGCCACAACAGTGTGTTTACAGCAAGTTCCAATAGTTGTTAGATAGCCACGTTTAACATTCCTACACACATAGAACCACACACAACACACAGAAACGTGCATACACAAGCAAGTACAAGTGTCCGCACGCACCATGTCCCATGTGAAGAAGACGTGTCAGGTAAGCTCAGAGTGAGGAGCTCGACAGTAAATCAAGCACAGATAAGGCATCTCTCTCTCTCAGAGAACACTGCAGAGTCACCATCACTGCCTTATCAGCGTCTGATTTATCAATATTACATTTCAGACCACATTCCCCATCCCAGCATCTGACTGACTGGTGCCAGCGGGGTGCCAGGGTGCCATCTTGGCAAAGGAGAGGGTGGTGTGGGATTTGTTCTACTTATCTACATTACCTGCTCCACACTTTCAAAGTGAATGAAAATTATAGAACATTTCCCACACAAAAAAATGTGTAAGATTCTACCAACTCTACACGATTCTTAAGGTAACATCCATTGTTTTTGTCAAAATTGCTCAAGCTCAGTAAATTTGGTTGGGAATCATTGATGGAAGGCAATATTCAAACCTTGCCTCTGATTTTCAAAGAAATTGAAGTCAGGACTGAGACTGAACCAGTCAGGAACTATCAAACCTCTTGGAAAGCCATTCTGGTGTCTTTGGCATTACAATTTGTGAAATTGTCCTGCTGAAAAATAAAACTCTATCCCAGGGTTAGGTTTACAGAAGACTGAGGCAGGTTTTGCTCAGACTTTTTACCTGGGCTTTGCTCCTTTCATATTTATTTTGATCCTGACAAACTCCCCAGTCCCTGCTGGTGACAAGCATACCCATAACATGATGCTGACACCACAATACTTGAAAGTCATAGACGAGTTAAGGGCTCGCTTAACAGTTCACTCCATCAAAACAAGAGCACAGAGATTACAAGATGAACAAGAGTTAAAGTATTATGCGCTAATTACATAAATAGAGAAATAACGAAACTTGAAACTTTAATATTGGGGTAACATTGGAGTGAGAAAACAGAGGGAGAGGAGGGGCAAGCTACGATATAAATGGAGAGAGATGAGGGAAGTGTAGAGAGATTTATTGTGTGCTTTTTAACATTTGAAAAAGAGGGAAGAATAGCAAGTGAGGGGAGGGGGGTGGGATGGAGTGGCGGTTGAAGAGTGACAAAAGGGTGTGGGGGGGGGTTGATGAACTTCAAACTGGTCTTTGAGGAAAATGAGAGCGTTTTGGCCCACCAGAGATCACAGGCTGCAATTATATCAGTGTGCCGGTCGGGGTGATGGAGGCGATAGCACAACTAGCAGTCAGGCTAACGGCACAGGAATACTGGCGCTCACAGCTCAGACCCCGCCCCCCACCTCCTTCCAGCCTCCGCCAGCAGAATACAGCCCTTGACTTCTCTCAAAGCGGTCGTCCAGGGATCAGCAGGGGGTCAGGTACAGGAAGAAGCTGGGGAGTGCAGGACGCTAAATCATTAGCCCATCTGATGGAACTCCCCGTGCTTCCCTCTCACTCTTGTAAAACTTTTTTTTTTTTTAAATACTTCCATTACTTTTCCAATTTTTGTATATTTCCAATTATGCTCAACAAAAATATAAACGCAACATGTAAAGTGTTGGTCCCATGTTTCATGAGCTGAAATAAAAGATCCAAGAAATGTTCCATATGCACAAAAACGTATTTCTCTCCAATTTTGTGCACAAATTTGTTTACATCTCAGTTAGTGAGTATTTCTACTTTGTCAAGATAATCCATCCACCTGACAGGTGTGGCATATTAGGAAGCTGATTAAAGAGCATGATCATTACACAGGTGCACCTTGTCCTGGGGACAATAAAAGGCAACTCTAAAATGTGCAGTTTTGTCACACAACACAATGTCACAGATGTCTCACGTTTTGAGGGAGCATGCAATTGGCATGCTGACTGCAGGAATGTCCACCATTCCTGCAGTCATCTGTTGCCAGATAATTGAATGTTAATTCCTCTACCATAAGCCGTATCTAACGTTGTTTTAGAGAATTTGACAGTACGTCCAACCAGCCTCACAACTGCAGACCAAGTGTAACCACACCAGCCCAGGACCTCCACATCAGGCTTCTTTTTTTGAGGTTCCCGAGTAGCACAGCGGTCTAAGGAACTGCATCTCAGTGCTAGAAGCGTCACAACAGACCCTGGTTTAATTCCAGACTGTATGTAGGCCGTCATTGTAAATAAGAATTTGTTCTTAGCTGACTTGCCTAGTTAAATAAAGGTTCATTAAAAAAATTCTAATTCACCTGTGGGATCGTCTGAGACCAGCCACCTGGACAGCTGATGAAACTGAGGAGTATTTCTGTCTGTAATAAAGCCCTTTAGTGGGGAAAAACTCATTCTGATTGGCTGGGCCTGGCTCCCCAGTGGGTGGGCCTGGATCCCAAGTGGGTGGGCCTGGATCCCAAGTGGGTGGGCCTATGCACTCCCAGGCCTACCCATGGCTACGCCCCTGCCCAGTCATGTGAAATCCATAGATTAGGGCCTAATTCATTTACTTCAATTGATTTTCTTATATGAACTGTAACTCAGTAAAATTGTTGAAATTGTTGCATGTTGCATTTATATTTTTGTTCAGTATATTTCTTGGGATTGTGTATTTTTTACACAGGCATCACCGGTGTGTACACGTATTTAACTTTTGCAAGTTACTTAATCAGAATGGATAGCATGATAGCTATTTACACTGTTATCCAAAATACACATATAACACAGAGACAAGGAGGTTAGAGACAGGAGGGAAGGGTTAGGGGTCAGAGAAATGGATCCAGCTCATACCACCGATGAGGGACATTGGGGTGGACTTGGGGGCCAGTGAGAGGGCGTAGGGCTTTGGCTTCCAGAGACTGGTCTTATGAAGGCTCTGTGTGTGCAGAGAGATCCCTATCAGTCTAAGGCCTGGAATGGGAAGACACAGAGGTAAATGGCTAACTGATGTAACCATCCCTTCGTGCTACAGTATCCTTACTATATCCACTCCCTCTCTCTAGGATCCTCTTTCTTCCAGACCTGTCCATCTTCACCACAGTCTGACCACAGAACCACGGAATGATCAGATGAGTGCTTACAGTAGAGAAGTATGGATATGTGTGTCTTAAGGGAATTTGTGGGTGAATCCACAAGCCAACAACAATGCGCATCAATCAGTCACCGGATGGCTTCCTGTCTCTCTGTCGACTACTGCTTTTAAATACTCCTCTCTGTTGTCATAGCAACACCTCTCCTCTTTGGGTGTAGAGGGACGGTGGGATCACAAAGAAGGTTGTGCTTCACACTTCACACACATATTCCCAAACAACGTAGTCAGTCCTCCATATTGTTGCCCCGACAGTGGGTAAAAACACGTACACTGAAACACACACGTCCACACACCAAACATACACTTTACCTCCCACTCACCCCTCCTCCCTGGGTGGGACTCCATTTCCTTCTCCTGATACATAAATAAATGGAGGGGTATAGTGCCCCAGGACTGGAGAAAGAGAGAGGGGTGGGGGAGGGGGTGTAAAAAGACAGGAAGAAAGACAGAGGAAGCAAGACAGAGTTTGAGAGAGAGAGAGAAAGAGAGAGGGGGAGCGGAGCAGAGGGCTAAAAGTGGTGGAGACGATGAAAAGGGGAAGAAGAGAGGAAGGCAGGTGAGAGGGGGACGGTAATTGTTTCCCAACTCAAGGAAGTGTGGTCTCAGTGCGGCAAGGCTTCCTCTCCCTGTGGAAGCCACCTCTCCCCTCTCAGACATGAGAGAGAGACTGAATCAAACAAATTAACCACAGAACATGACCTGGAATGTACAGCAGAAAAGGAGGGGAGGAGGAGCAGGAGGGAGAGAGTGTGAATTGACTGAATTAGTTAAACAGCTCTCACTTTGCCGCTACAAACGCCATGCGTGAGGCTGTTAGTGTATGTCTACCCTTACAGAAAAAACACATTTTTGGAATACTTCATGTGTAGTTTCATGTTATCACATGTTGCTTTACATGTTGTCACATTAACTTCACATAACATGTGATTAGATGAAAACATGTTTTTTGAACAATTAACATGTTCACGTGTGAAATGCATGTGTATTTTCCCTAAGGGTAGTCTATAGTCTACAGACTACAGTGGTCTGAAAATATATAATTCACACAGTTCACCGCAGTAATGGGCTTCAATCATTCAATCACGTTCAGTGTGTGTGTGTGTGTGTGTGTGTGTGTGTGTGTGTGTGTGTGTGTGTGTGTGTGTCTGTGTGTGTGTGTGTGTGTGTGTGTGTGTGTGTGTGTGTGTGTGTGTGTGTGTGTGTGTGTGTGTGTGTGTGTGTGTGTGTGTGTGTGTGTGTGTGTGTGTGTGTGTGTGTGTGTGTGTGTGTGTGTGTGTGTGTGTGTGTGATAACACAGACAGGCTTAATGTAGACTGTCTGCAGTGCTCAGACATAGACATGTAGGGTAAGGGTTAAGGGGTATGGGGGAGGGAGGGAGGGTGATATTTCCAATCTTAATTAGATTACTATCCGGAGGGCAGTATTTTAAGGAGGGGGAGCAGTCTGATAATCTCCTCATAACTAAATCTAGCAGATGACAGAACTTGCTTTTTAGTGACTTTCAATGTTTACAACTGTGTGTGATTTGGCTACTTTGTTTTGTCGTTATTTATTTCTGTCTGTCTGTCTGTCTGTCTGTCTGTCTGTCTGTCTGTCTGTCTGTCTGTCTGTCTGTCTGTCTATTTGTCTGTCTGTCTGTCTATTTGTCTGTCTGTCTGTCTATTTGTTTGTCTGTCTGTCTGTCTGTCTGTCTGTCTGTCTGTCTGTCTGTCTGTCTGTCTGTCTGTCTGACATTCTGTCTATCTGACGGTCTGTGTGTCTGATGGTCTGTGTGTCTCACGGTCTGTGTGTCTGACGGTCTGTGTGTCTGTGTGTCTGACGGTCTGTGTCTGTGTGTATGTGTGTGTGTTTGTTAGAAGAGAGAGGTTAGGTTGAGGGGAGAACCAAATGAGGTTAATTGAGTTTGTTTTGTTTGGAGGCCTTCCATATGCAGGGAGATCTAAGTAAAGGTATGTTTATTAGAGAGAGCGGGTAGAGAAGGAGAGAGAAATACAGGGAGAGAGAGACAGAGTGAGAGAGGAAGAAAAAGAGGGAGAATAATAAAATATGTACATGTACGCACATGTCTTCTAGGGATCACACACCCCTTCTCTTTTTCTCATCTCCCCCTTCCTTTTCCATAGTTGAGAATAATAGCTCAAAGCACCAAAAATAATTACGCTTTCAAATTTATTCATCTAATTTAAAATGGCTGTCCGCACACTAACTTTGTGTATGGGAGAAAGAGGCTTGATTACGCTAATTCTTGCTGTAAGTGTTGTTTACTGTAGTATCTCTGGCATAGTGATACCAGCTGCCACGGCAACAAACACAGACCTTCACCTGCCAATCAAAGTGTCCCGTCAGGCATTAAGATTCCAAACAAAGAGAATCAGAGAAAGGAGTAGGAGTTGGGGGAAAGATGCAGCAATGTCAACGGAATATGTGTTAGAGAGAGAGAGAACGTGCATGTTTTAATCATAACAGCAATGTCAAATGCCCCAAATTATTCTCAAACACATGGATACTGCTCTCTGGTCTGCAGGGACGTAAAAAACTCTCTGAGTGAGAGAGGTGAAGGGGAAGTAAGAGTTCTGTTGGGCTGTGCACCCACCAGTCAGACCGGTTCTGAGTGTAGGCTGCAGATTTCCAGGTGAGTCAGTGAGGCTGTGTTCAGCCCGTGTTTATTTGCCTACTGTACCTGTACATTTGCATGGTGTGTTTTTGCAACGGGAGGTCCAGAGTGCCGAGGGGCCTAACACCCCTGCCATCCATGAGTGCCGCCTACAGGCCACAGCTACCATCACAGCAGCATTATATTTCATAACCAGGAGAGAGGACAGCTCCTACAGCAGGGTTCCCCAACTGGTGTGGTTTTATTCCCCCCCCCCACACAAGTTTTCTGACCCCCCCCCCCCCCCTCCCCAAAAATATATAAATACATATATAAAAGATTATAGTAATAATTACATTACATTTCATTGTTGAACATGACAGACTATAAAATCACCAGGAAATCAGCTCCAATTGATTGTATTTTATTTTATTTGTTCCCAAATATTCCCATGCATAGTAGAGAGACGTGATTGTATACAACTGTAAGCAAGGTTGGAAATTATTATGTTCTAGTCAAATATTATATCTGTTTGGGATTCTTGCGATCAATTTGCGGTCCACAATTGATCTGTAATTATGTTTTGGCCCCCCGACCAGCCGCTCAAGAAAAAAATGGTCCTTTTGCTGAAACTAGTTGATGATCGAGCTACAATGTCTGGTGATTTTCATCCTTGTCTTCTAATCACACTGATAACACCTGGCTAAGCAGGTATGTGGACTCTCCAGCGCCAATACATGACATCAGTTGATCAATTAGGTGCAAGTGGGGAGGAAAACCAGCAGAATTGTGCATCTCGAGAACAGGGCTTGTTCATGACCTGATATTCAGTATACTGTAGGCCTATATCAGAATGTCATAGCTAGACTCATTCAGAACCAGAGAGTGTTACTTCAGCAAAGCACAGCAGCAGCTGTCTCCCAGTGTCTCTCAGTGTCCTCCATCCATAGGGGTTGACTGTAATTACTTTGTGACCACTCAGTTCAACCTGTCACAGCTACGGTCACATGACTAGGACTCCATACTTGTCGCTCATCGAGACGGTAATCTGGAAGATCTGAGAGGCTGAATCAATCTTCCATTCCGGCTCTATTGATCTTCTCTCCTCTGTCTACCCGTTACACTTTCTCTTCTCTCAGTTTTCTGGCCTGCTTTCTGCAGTAATGGATACTGAAGACATCAGGCACGTTTAACATTAATGCTGTGGGCTTATTTGTTAAAATACCCTCCCCTCCCCTTATACAGACAGAAATACACACACATGCACATACACACACACACACCAACACACACACACACACACACACACACACACACACACACACACACACACACACACACACACACACACACACACACACACACACACACACACACACACACACACACACACACACACACACACACACATTGAACAAAGGTCTCTCTAAATTGAAAGGGGTTTGGCTAAACGTCAAAGAGGAGCTGCCTCTCTTGTTGTTGCAGTAGCCATGAAATGATTAGCCTCAGCTAATGGCTCTTATCTCCGCAGCAAGACTTATCATGGATGTTCAAAGCCCTGCTCCTCCAGGTGGGTCTTATTTTAGGGGTTATTACAGCTCACTCTGCCCAGAGTAATGAGCTCGATCTGGGCTGAACGAGAACGACAAGGGGGCCAAGAGGAATGGAAGTACAAACCAACATATTAGAGAGCAATTCCACTGGGCACAGGCATCATTTCAATGTCTAGTTTTGATTTACATTTGGTAAAATTAACAAAAACATTTCCCCATGTCATTGGTTGAAAGTTAAGTTAAAAAATATATGAAATTCTCTTATCTTGATGATTTTTTGCAAATCCAATAATTTTCTACATTGATTCAAGGTTCTCACATAGTTTAAAAAAAAATGAAATGATGTGGAAACATCGTCGATTCAACCAGTTTTATGTCTTTGTACATGCCGATGTGGCCAGTGTGTGTGTATGCACATATGTATGTGTGTGTGTCGGTATGTGTGTGGTGTGTGTACATGCAACATGCATGTTTATATAATGTACTAATCTCTCTTGCCTGCAGTGTTTTTATAAACTCAGTAAGATTGACCAAACAGAAAGAAGATTAATTTACTCAACATGTTCTAATGAATGAAATTGCACTCTGCTGTACTGTGGTGATTCATTCATATGTATACAAAGGGAACAGGAAAGAACACCCTATGGGGAGAGAACCAGTCACGCTACAGCAACGGAACACGACAACGGAACTTGGAACAAAGGCTCCGGCCAGAGCATTCCAAACGGTCTAAACCACAACTCACAAAGAAAAAGAGAACGAGAAAATACATTAGAAAGGGAGGTGAACGTCAGAGAAAAACAGAGCAAGAGAATAAAACAGAAAAATACTGGGAGAGAGAGAGAAACTGAAATACACAAAGGAAAGAGAGAAATAGGATGAGATGTTGACAGAAAGAGAGAAATGGGATGAGATGGGGACAGAAAGAGAGAAATGGGATGAGATGGAGACAGAAAGAGAGAAATGGGATGAGATGGAGACAGAAAGAGAGAAATGGGATGAGATGGAGACAGAAAGAGAGAAATGGGATGAGATGGAGACAGAAAGAGAGAAATGGGATGAGATGGAGACAGAAAGAGAAGGAGACAAAGAGCACAAAGACACAAAAAGAGGGCGAGAGATCTGTTTCCTATTCCGAGGCCTCTTGCTCAGAGCTAACAGCACGCGCCCCTCCTTCATCCCTTCATCCTGATTGGAACTAGAAGACATGAGCCGAATCCAGGGGCCAGCAGGCGCCACCCGCCGCAACTCTCAACCAATCACGGGCCAGGACAGCCTGGGGGCCCACAGGGGCCAGAGAACACAGAGGGCCCATCTCAGTAATCTAACTTCACTCTGCATTAGAATACAGAAATACTCTAACGTGGGTTAAACTGTTCATGCACAGGGCAAGCATTGATGCAGCAGGGCTTTAATCAACCAACACACATCCAGGGTTGGATAGATTACTTTCTAAATGTAATCCTTTACAGTTACAAGTTACCTGTCAGAAACATAACTTTTGCATAACTTAATCTCAGTAACGTAATCAGATCGCTTTCTGATACTTTTGGATTACTTTCCCCTTAAAACTTCTTGACGCACGGATCCCTTTAGCGGGATCATTTTCATAAACAACCACTGAATTGCAGAGCGCCAAATTCAAAAAGAATTGCAAAAAATATTTATATTCATGAAATCACAAGTTTAATATAGCAAAACACAACTTAGCTTGTTGTTAATCCACCTGTCGTGTCAGATTGTGAAAATATGCTTTACAGTGAAAGCAATTCAAGCGTTTGTGTGAGTTTATCGATCACTAGACAAAACATTAAGAACATCTAGCAGCAATGTAGATTGGTCACGAAACACAGAAAAGCAATAAAATTAATCGCTTACCTTTGATCTTCGGATGTTTGCACTCACGAGACTCCCAGTTACACAATAAATGTTCATTTTGTTCGATAAAGATCATTTTTTATAAAAAAAACTCAATTTGTTTGTTCAGTATTCCACAGCTTTAGGCAGGTCATCAAGGCTTGACAAAATTTCCAAATAGTATCCGTAAAGTTCGTAGAAACATGTCAAACGATTTTAATAATCAATCCTCAGGTTGTTTTTAACATCAATAATCGATAAAATTTCAACCGGACTGTAAACTATTCAATACAGGAGAGAAATAAAATGTTGAGCAACCAGTGTTGCGCACATGAACTAATGGAAGGACATCCACTGACGCGTTTTGATAAATCTCGCTCATTTTTCCGAATAATAGCTTGAAACTATGTCTAAAGACTGTTCCCACCCTGAGGGAGCCATTGGAAAAGGAATCTGGTTGATATCCCTTTAAATGGACGAAAGGCAGGCAATGGAACAGTGATTTTTCAAAATAAGAGTCACGTCCAGGTTGGATTTCCTCAGGTTTTCGCCTGCAAAATCAGTTCTGTTATACTCACAGACAATATTTTGACAGTTTTGGAAACTTTAGAGTGTCTTCTATCCTACTCTGGCAATTATATGCATATTCTAGCATCTGGACCTGAGAAATAGGCAGCTTACATTGGAAAAGTTATTTTTCCAAACATAAAAATTCTGCCCCCTAGCTTCAATAGGCATTCGAAGAAGACAAAAAAGATCCATCAAATGCATTTGATGTGTCATCATAGCGGTCTCTGGCTAGACTCGCTCAAGTAGAACAAACTTAAACATGTGCATTTTTTTCAATGCTGAATGGAATGTCATTGAGAAACAGAGAGGTGTCATACAGTGGAGGCTCCTCAGAGGAAGGGGAGCATTTCATAAAAATAAAAATTGTGAAACATTAAAAAAGTTATCCTTTTTAGATAAAACTATACTAAAACTATACTAAATATATTCACGTCACCAAATAATTGATTAAAACACACTGTTTAGCAATGAAGGTCTACAGTAGCCTCAGCAGCACTCTGTAGGGTAGCACCATGGTGGTAGCTGGAGGACAGCTAGTTTCCGTCCTCCTCTGGGTACACTGACTTCAATACAAAACCTAAGTGGCTCATGGTTTTCACCCCCTTCCATAGACTTACACAGTAATTATGACAACTCCCGGACGACGTCCTCCAACCTATCAAAGCTCTTGCAGCATGAACTGACATGCTGTCCACCCAGTCAAAGGGTGAGAGAATGAATGTTTAAATATCGAACAAAAATATAAACGCAACTTGCAACAATTTCAACGATTTTACTGAGTTACAGTTTATATAAGGAAATCAGTCAATTAAAATAAATAAATTAGGCCCTAATCTATGGTTTTCACATTACTGGGCAGGGGCGCAGCCATGGGTGGGCCTGGGAGGGAATAGGCCAGGCCCAGCCAATCAGAATGAGTTTTCCCCCACAAAAGGGCATTATTACAGACAGAAATGCTCCTCAGTTTCATCAGCTGTCTGGGTAGATGGTCTCAGACAATTCCGCAGGTGAAGAAGCCGGATGTGGAGGTCCTGGGCTGGTGTGGTTACACGTGGTCTGCGGTTGTGAGGCTGGTTGGACAAACTGCCAAATTCTCTAAAACGACGTTGGACACGGCTTATGGTAGAGAAATTAACATTAAATTATCTGGCAACAGCTTTGGTAGACATTCCTGCAGTCAGCATGCCAATTGCACGCTCCCTCAAAACTTGAGACATCTGTGGCATTGTGTTGTGTGACAAAACTGCTCATTTTAGAGTGTCATTTTATTGTCCCCAGCAGAAGGTGCACCTGTGTAATGATCATGCTGTTTAATCAGCTTTTTGATATGCCACACCTGACAGGTGGATGGATTATCTTGGCAAACGAGAAATCCTCACTAACTGGGATGTAAACAAATTTGTGCACAATGTTTGAGAGAAATAAGCTTTTCGTGGATCTTTTTTTTCAGCTCATGAAACATGGGACCAACTCTTTACATGTTGAGCTTATATTTTTGTTCAGTACAGTACTGAAAGCGTGAGCTACAGCTAGCTAGCACTGCAATGCATAAGTTGTTTACTCAACGAGAGAGAAAGACAATAGTAGAACAGTTTTGAACAAATTCATTTCTTCAAAAATGAAGAAGTGAGACAGAGATTGATATTTCATTGTATTTTTTTTCAATTTAATTTTCACTTACTTAGCTAGTGAATGCTAGTAAATCTAGATAGTTTAGCCTACTCAAACAGAAAGGGATGCTATGTTAGCTAGCTGAATATGGCTATCCAACACTGGAACTCTTCCAAGTCAAAGGCTGGAGGAAAATTTAGATCAGAAAGACCAGAGAGTATTAACATAAAGAATAAAAACAAGGTGGGATAGGAGGAGGAGGAGGAGGAGGAGAGGAGGAGGAGGAAGAGGAGAAGTGGGAGCAAGTAAAGACAGAGGGGGTGGGGGTGGTCTGGTCTGGCACCAGAATCCTATTGGCAGTGGGACAGACCCAGAGATGAGAGGAACAGGAAAGAGAAGCCGTGTTCGTGTTTGCAAACAGTTTCGCTTCATTACGATGAATAGGAAAGAAAGGATTAGCAGGGGAAGAAAATGAACGAATGAACCAAAATGTGTATTCCATAAATCAAAACTACATCCAGATGAGAGCGGGCCGGCTAACCTGTTCCAGATGAAGCAGTCTGAATGTCTATTCCTCCTCCCAGTTCACTCAGGCCTTAAATCAACTGCACCTTCCATTCAATAAACACAGATTATGGATATTAATACACATTGACAAGGAGATGGATAGTCTGACACTGGAGTCTGTCAATGGATGTCCACCTCACATGAAAATGCTGAAATGTTAGGCGAATTAATAAGGAGACATATATTATAGTGAAAATGGATGAGTGGGTTGGGGATGAACTGGGCACCATAAGCTTGGCTGCTGGCACAGTAATCACAGTGCTATTCAGGTTTATCAATTTAACATTAGTCATACTCAAGTACACCAACCAAAAGTCACTGGCTACAATATTGAACATGCACATTAGACATTATACTGAGCTGAGGGTCCTCACTGAGCTGAGGACCTGCAGTACTCTGCTCTGGTCTTGTCTAATGTCCTCACAGCCCAGCAGTAGCACAGTGTTGTGTTGGTGGATGTTTGTTGTCAGGAGGATAGTTGATGTTTTGGTGTGGGGGAGCTCATCTGTATCTGCGTGTGTCCTGGCTCTTCATCACCACTCATTTCCATGGCAATCCTTCACCTCGCCGTCTCCACGACGTCTGGCTCATCTGTTACTTCAAAGGCCCTGGCAGACGCCTCAGACCTGTTCCCAGCGATAAGGCAACACCTCAACCGTAACTTCAAACACCTCCTTTAGCTCTCACCACTTTCGCCCCATCTCCTCAACACTGGAGCGGGTGGCGCAGGGGAGTGGAACGCCTGTCCTCAGTCCCACTAGAAAAAGCTGTCAAAAGCCACAATCAAGAGCAAGGAGGTGGAAAAGAACATTAATATTGGGCTGGGATATGGCTGGGCTAATGCTGGAACATGGGTAAGAAGATACACCCACATCTTGTTTTTGGTGGCGAGGTGGGGGAGGGGGCACTCACTGTCTGGGCCTGTTTTAAGCACATACTGTCTGGGCCTGTTTTACCCGCATACTGTCTGGGCCTGCTTTACTGTCTGGGCCTGCTTTACCCACATACTGTCTGGGCCTGCTTTACTGTCTGGGCCTGCTTTACCCACATACTGTCTGGGCCTGCTTTACTGTCTGGGCCTGCTTTACCCACATACTGTCTGGGCCTGCTTAACTGTCTGGGCCTGCTTTACCCACATACTGTCTGGGCCTGCTTTACTGTCTGGGCCTGCTTTACCCACATACTGTCTGGGCCTGCTTTACCCACATACTGTCTGGGCCTGCTTTACTGTCTGGGCCTGCTTTACCCACATACTGTCTGGGCCTGCTTTACCCACTTACTGTCTGGGCCTGCTTTGCCCACTTACTGTCTGGGCCTGCTTTACTGCCTAGGCCTGCTTTACCCACATACTGTCTGGGCCTGCTTTACTGTCTGTGTCTGCTATACCCACTTACTGTCTGGGCCTGCTTTACCCGCTTACTGTCTGGGCCTGCTTTACTGTCTGGGCCTGCTTTACCCACTTATTGTCTGGGCCTGCTTTACTGTCTGGGCCTGCTTTACTGTCTGGGCCTGCTTTACTGTCTGGGCCTGCTTTACTGTCTGGGCCTGCTTTACCCACTTACTGTCTGGGCCTGCTTTACTGTCTGGGCCTGCTTTACCCACTTACTGTCTGGGCCTGCTTTACCCACTTACTGTCTGGGCCTGCTTTACTGTCTGGGCCTGCTTTACCCACTTACTGTCTGGGCCTGCTTTACAGTCTGGGCCTGCTTTACTGTCTGGGCCTGCTTTACTGTCTGGGCCTGCTTTACCCACTTACTGTCTGGGCCTGCTTTACTGTCTGGGCCTGCTTTACCCACTTATTGTCTGGGCCTGCTTTACTGTCTGGGCCTGCTTTACTGTCTGGGCCTGCTTTACTGTCTGGGCCTGCTTTACTGTCTGGGCCTGCTTTACCCACTTACTGTCTGGGCCTGCTTTACTGTCTGGGCCTGCTTTACCCACTTACTGTCTGGGCCTGCTTTACTGTCTGGGCCTGCTTTACCCGCTTACTGTCTGGGCCTGCTTTACTGTCTGGGCCTGCTTTACTGTCTGGGCCTGCTTTACCCACTTACTGTCTGGGCCTGCTTTACTGTCTGGGCCTGCTTTACCCACTTACTGTCTGGGCCTGCTTTACAGTCTGGGTCTGCTTTATCCTGAATCCCCTGCATGTAATGTTTCTAAGAAGGAGAGTGGATGGAGACCAACGGTTCTGTGTCTCCTCTATAAAGAGATTGAACATGTCCAAGACAGGCTGCCGTGGGGGCTGTCCTGTCCATCCACCAAATCATTCAAAACTTCAGCCCCCCCCCCCCCCCCCCCCCTTCCTCCATCACCACCACAGAAAAGGAAAAAGGAAAGAAAGAAATCTTCAATTCTAATGGTTCATTTCCATGGGACACTACCCTGAAGCTCTGAGCCTGACTGTAGTGGAGTACCCCTCTACCCTACTCCCCTGTTCCCTCTCCCTCAAAGCTCCCCGTTCGTCCATCTTCCCCCACTCTCCCCCCAGAATGGGAATCTGAGTTGCGAGTGTGACTAATCTGATTTCCTCATTGAATTTCCCTTCCCGAAGAACGAACACACAGTTGGATCTGGCGGTATAGTATATGTAAAGGTGAGGCTGGATGGGATGGGATGAATTTCACAATATTGATATTAGTCCGTATCAATATACACCATAAAATAAAACACCACCCCCATGTGGTCAAACACACAGAAGGAGGAGGAACAGGAGGAAGATGGGATGTGTTTCTCTTACATCATCACTCACTGTCTTTTGCTCAATGTCTCCCTCTTTAAACCTCTTCCCTCCTCCTCGCAGTTGTCTTCACCATCCCTCGCTCCCTCTGTGTGCCTACATGCGATAAAGCTGTGCACACACACCTGATTAAGATGCAGAGATGAAGTGAGGGAAGGAAAAAAGAAAAGAGGGATAGAGAAAGGAAAAACAGATAGTGAGAAAAAGGACTTCTCAGCAAGTAAACACTAAGTGAATGAACCTATCAGAATATTGACACAAGCAGGCACGTTTATAAAACAGATTAGGAGAGAGGAGAGAGTCAGGGGAAAGAGGAGAGAGCTAGTGGGGAGAGGAGAGAGTCAGGGGGAGAGGAGAGAGTCAGGGGGAGAGGAGAGAGTCAGGGGGAGAGGAGAGAGTCAAGGGGAGAGGAGAGAGTCAGGGGGAGAGGAGAGAGTCAGGGGGAGAGGAGAGAGTCAGGGGAAAGAGGAGAGAGCTAGTGGGGAGAGGAGAGAGTCAGGGGGAGAGGAGAGAGTCAAGGGGAGAGGAAAGAGTCAGGGGGAGAGGAGAGGGTCAAGGGGAGAGGAGAGAGTCAATGGGAGAGGAAAGAGTCAGGGGGAGAGGAGAGAGTCAAGGGGAGAGGAGAGAGTCAGGGGGAGAGGAGAGAGTCAAGGGGAGAGGAGAGAGTCAGGGGGAGAGGAGAGAGTCAGGGGGAGAGGAGAGAGTCAGGGGGAGAGGAGAGAGACAGGGGTTAGAGGAGAGAGTCAGGGGGAGAGGAGAGGGTCAGGGGGAGAGGAGAGAGTCAGGGGGAGAGGAGAGGGTCAGGGGGAGAGGAGAGAGTCAAGGGGAGAGGAGAGAGTCAGGGGGAGAGGAGAGGGTCAGGGGGAGAGGAGAGAGACAGGGGTTAGAGGAGAGAGACAGGGGTTAGAGGAGAGAGTCAGGGGGAGAGGATAGAGTCAGGGGGAGAGGAGAGGAGAGAGACAGGGGGAGAGGAGAGGGCCAGGGGAGTGGAAAGAGGGAAAAGAGGAGAGAGTCAGGGGGAGAGGAGAAATGGAAAGAGAGCAGAGAGTCAGGGTGAGAGGAGAGAGTCAGGAGGAGAGGGGAAAGGGAAAGAAAGGAGAGAGTCAGGAGGAGAGGAGAGAGTCAGGAGGAGAGGGGAAAGGGAAAGAAAGGAGAGAGTCAGGGGGAGAGGAGAGAGTCAGGTGGAGAGGAGAAAGGGAAAGAAAGGAGAGAGTCAGGGGGGGAGGGGAAAGGGAAAGAAAGGAGAGAGTCAGATGGAGAGGAGAGAGTCAGGAGGAGAGGAGAGAGTCAGGAGGAGAGGGGAAAGGGAAAGAAAGGAGAGAGTCAGAGGGAGAGGAGAGTGTCAGGAGGAGAGGAGAGAGTCAGGAGGAGAGGGGAAAGGGAAAGAAAGGAGAGTCAGAGGGAGAGGAGAGAGTCAGGAGGAGAGGAGAGAGTCAGGAGGAGAGGGGAAAGGGAAAGAAAGGAGAGAGTCAGGAGGAGAGGAGAAAGTGAAAGAAAGGAGAGAGTCAGGAGGAGAGGAGAGAGTCAGGAGGAGAGGGGAAAGGGAAAGAAAGGAGAGAGTCAGAGGGAGAGGAGAGAGTCAGGAGGAGAGGAGAGAGTCAGGAGGAGAGGGGAAAGGGAAAGAAAGGAGAGAGTCAGAAGGAGAGGAGAGAGTCAGGAGGAGAGGAGAAAGGGAAAGAAAGGAGAGATTCAGGGGGAGAGGAGAGAGTCAGGAGGAGAGGAGAGAGTCAGGAGGAGAGGGGAAAGGGAAAGAAAGGAGAGAGTCAGAGGGAGAGGGAGAGGAGAGTGTCAGGAGGAGAGGAGAGAGTCAGGAGGAGAGGGGAAAGGGAAAGAAAGGAGAGAGTCAGGAGGAGAGGAGAGAGTCAGGAGGAGAGGGGAAAGGGAAAGAAAGGAGAGAGTCAGGGGAGAGGAGAGAGTCAGGTGGAGAGGAGAAAGGGAAAGAAAGGAGAGAGTCAGGGGGGGAGGGGAAAGGGAAAGAAAGGAGAGAGTCAGATGGAGAGGAGAGAGTCAGGAGGAGAGGAGAGAGTCAGGAGGAGAGGGGAAAGGGAAAGAAAGGAGAGAGTCAGAGGGAGAGGAGAGTGTCAGGAGGAGAGGAGAGAGTCAGGAGGAGAGGGGAAAGGGAAAGAAAGGAGAGTCAGAGGGAGAGGAGAGAGTCAGGAGGAGAGGAGAGAGTCAGGAGGAGAGGGGAAAGGGAAAGAAAGGAGAGAGTCAGGAGGAGAGGAGAAAGTGAAAGAAAGGAGAGAGTCAGGAGGAGAGGAGAGAGTCAGGAGGAGAGGGGAAAGGGAAAGAAAGGAGAGAGTCAGAGGGAGAGGAGAGAGTCAGGAGGAGAGGAGAGAGTCAGGAGGAGAGGGGAAAGGGAAAGAAAGGAGAGAGTCAGAAGGAGAGGAGAGAGTCAGGAGGAGAGGAGAAAGGGAAAGAAAGGAGAGATTCAGGGGGAGAGGAGAGAGTCAGGAGGAGAGGAGAGAGTCAGGAGGAGAGGGGAAAGGGAAAGAAAGGAGAGAGTCAGAGGGAGAGGGAGAGGAGAGTGTCAGGAGGAGAGGAGAGAGTCAGGAGGAGAGGGGAAAGGGAAAGAAAGGAGAGAGTCAGAGGGAGAGGAGAGAGTCAGGAGGAGAGGAGAGAGTCAGGAGGAGAGGGGAAAGGGAAAGAAAGGAGAGAGTCAGGAGGAGAGGAGAAAGGGAAAGAAAGGAGAGAGTCAGGAGGAGAGGAGAGAGTCAGGAGGAGAGGAGAGAGTCATGAGGAGAGGAGAGAGTCAGGAGGAGAGGGGAAAGGGAAAGAAAGGAGAGAGTCAGGAGGAGAGGAGAGAGTCAGTAGGAGAGGAGAAAGGGAAAGAAAGGAGAGAGTCAGGAGGAGAGGAGAGAGTCAGGAGGAGAGGGGAAAGGGAAAGAAAGGAGAGAGTCAGGAGGAGAGGAGAGAGTCAGTAGGAGAGGAGAAAGGGAAAGAAAGGAGATAGTCGGGGGGAGAGGAGAAAGTCAGGAGGAGAGGAGAAGGGGAAAGAAAGGAGAGAGTCAGGAGGAGAGGAGAGAGTCAGTAGGAGAGGAGAAAGGGAAAGAAAGGAGAGAGTCAGAGGGAGAGGAGAGAGTCAGGAGGAGAGGAGAGAGTCATGAGGAGAGGAGAGAGTCAGGAGGAGAGGGGAAAGGGAAAGAAAGGAGAGAGTCAGGAGGAGAGGAGAGAGTCAGTAGGAGAGGAGAAAGGGAAAGAAAGGAGAGAGTCAGGAGGAGAGGAGAGAGTCAGGAGGAGAGGGGAAAGGGAAAGAAAGAAGAGAGTCAGGGGGAGAGGAGAGAGTCAGGAGGAGAGGAGAGAGTCAGTAGGAGAGGAGAAAGGGAAAGAAAGGAGAGAGTCGGGGGGAGAGGAGAGAGTCAGTAGGAGAGGAGAAAGGGAAAGAAAGGAGAGAGTCGGGGGGAGAGGAGAAAGTCAGGAGGAGAGGAGAAGGGGAAAGAAAGGAGAGAGTCAGGAGGAGAGGAGAGAGTCAGTAGGAGAGGAGAAAGGGAAAGAAAGGAGAGAGTCAGGGGGAGAGGAGAGAGTCAGGAGGAGAGGAGAGAGTCAGGAGGAGAGGGGAAAGGGAAAGAAAGGAGAGAGTCAGAGGGAGAGGAGAGAGTCAGGAGGAGAGGAGAGAGTCAGGAGGAGAGGGGAAAGGGAAAGAAAGGAGAGAGTCAGGAGGAGAGGAGAGAGTCAGTAGGAGAGGAGAAAGGGAAAGAAAGGAGAGAGTCAGGAGGAGAGGAGAGAGTCAGGAGGAGAGGGGAAAGGGAAAGAAAGGAGAGAGTCAGAGAGAGAGGAGAGAGTCAGGAGGAGAGGAGAGAGTCAGGAGGAGAGGAGAAAGGGAAAGAAAGGAGAGAGTCAGGAGGAGAGGAGAAAGGGAAAGAAAGGAGAGAGTCAGGAGGAGAGGAGAGAGTCAGGAGGAGAGGGGAAAGGGAAAGAAAGGAGAGAGTCAGGAGGAGAGGAGAAAGGGAAAGAAATGAGAGAGTCAGGGGGAGAGGAGAGAGTCAGTAGGAGAGGAGAAAGGGAAAGAAAGGAGAGAGTCGGGGGGAGAGGAGAAAGTCAGGAGGAGAGGAGAAGGGGAAAGAGAGGAGAGATTCAGGGGAGAGGAGAGAGTCAGGAGGAGAGGAGAGTGTCAGGGGGGAGGAGAGAGTCAGGGGGAGAGGAGAGAGTCAGGGGGGAGGAGAGAGTCAGGGGGAGAGGAGAAAGTCAGGGGGAGAGGAGAGAGTTAGAGGGAGAGGAGACAGTCAGGGGGGAGAGGAGATTGTTAGGGGGAGAGGAGACAGTCAGGGGGAGAAGAGAGTGTCAGGGGGGAGGAGAGAGTCAGGGGGAGAGGAGAGAGTCAGGGGGAGAAGAAAGAGGGAAAGAGAGGAGAAACAGAGAGAAGCAAGGAGAAAAAGAGTTTACACTAAGTGAATGAGCAGTGCCAGTAGACCCTCATATTACAGGAAGAGCAATGAGCTGAGGTGTGTGTGTGTGTGTGTGTGTGTGTGTGTGTGTGTGTGTGTGTGTGTGTGTGTGTGTGTGTGTGTGTGTGTGTGTGTGTGTGTGTGTGTGTGTGTGTGTGTGTGTGTGTGTGTGTGTGTGTGTGTGTGTGTGTGTGTGTGTGTGTGTGTGCACTCCCTGTGTGTCTATGGAGAGAACAGTCAGCGACCCCAACGTCAATCAAACAGCATTCTAATTAAAAGTTGCTGTGAAAGGTAGATGACTGTTGCTCGGGAGGAAAATCATTATCAGTCCCCCATTTTCATATGAATGAGCTTTTTAATTAAACTGAACAGCTAATGAGAGGCTGTATCAAAGCGATGGAGTGTTTTACCAGACAAAGGGCTGTGTATAGGAAATAAAAAACATTAGAGAAGATGATGACACATAGCGTGGACAGAGAGAAAGGGAAAGGGAGAGAGAGTTAACTGCAAAGAGTGAAAAGTAAGAAGAGGTGTCGTCTTTCAACGTGTTATATTGTTTCTGTTCTCACAGAAGTTCAAAGAATCAGTCAAAGGACGAAACAAAGACTAGATAGAATTAGAGACTGCTGTACGTAAAGAGAGAGAAGTAGGGAGAGATAGAGGGAGAGAGGGGGAGAAAGAGGGAGAGAGATAGAGAGAGAGATGGTGAGAGAGAGAGGGAGAGAGAGGTAGAGGGAGAGAGAGATGTTTGTAATAGAGTTTGCAGACAGAACATTTCAATAGCAGGCAGGGATATGTCAGAGAACAAAAATAGAGAACTTTCATCAGTTCTGCATCTGTGTGTACTGGAAGGTGGGCTCGTAAGAGTCTGCCTCTGCCTCTCTGCCTCTCTGCTCATTTCTCCAATTGGAGGTTAATTAACACTAGCATTAAAAAGCCAAATGATTCCAAATCAAAGGAAGTAAACAGTCTTTCAGCCACAAAGCAGCTTCAGGGGATTCTGCATACTACAGACATAAAATAAAGCAACACAATACAATTATAGACATTTGAAACACGCTGTTGAACTATGTATTTCAGTCATTTCAACGCTGTTGAACTATGTATTTCAGTCATTTCAACGCTGTTGAACTATGTATTTCAGTCATTTCAAAGCTGTCGAACTATGTATTTCAGTCATTTCAATGCTGTTGAACTATGTATTTCAGTCATTTCAATGCTGTTGAACTATGTATTTCAGTCATTTCAATGCTGTTGAACTATGTATTTCAGTCATTTCAATGCTGTTGAACTATGTATTTCAGTCATTTCAACGCTGTTGAACTATGTATTTCAGTCATTTCAACGCTGTCGAACTATGTATTTCAGTCATTTCAACGCTGTTGAACTATGTATTTCAGTCATTTCAACGCTGTTGAACTATGTATTTCAGTCATTTCAACGCTGTTGAACTATGTATTTCAGTCATTTCAATGCTGTTGAAATATGTATTTCAGTCATTTCAACGCTGTTGAACTATGTATTTCAGTCATTTCAACGCTGTTGAACTATGTATTTCAGTCATTTCAACGCTGTTGAACTATGTATTTCTGTTAAGGCAGATTTCCTCCTCTTCGTCAGAAGTAGGGATTGGACCAAAACGCAGAGTGGAAAGTGTCCATATTTATTATAAATAAACTGAACACTACAAGTAACAAAATAACAAAAGAGAATCTAACCAACAAACAGTCCCGTGTGACACGAACACTGACATGAAATACAAACACCCACAAACACACAAGTGAACCCCAGCTGCCTAAGTATGATTCTCAATCGGGACAACGATTGACAGCTGCCTCTGATTGAGAATCATACCAGGCCGAACGCACAAAACCCCAACATAGAAAACAACACATAGACAACCCACCCAACTCACGCCCTGACCATACTAAATAAATACAAAACAAGAGAAAACAGGTCAGGAACGTGACATAACCCCCCCCCCTCAAGGTGCGAACTCCGGGCGCACCCCCTAAAACTCTAGGGGAGGGTCTGGGTGGGCGTCTGTCCGCGGTGGCGCCTCTGGCGCGGGATGTGGACCCCACCTTAACAATGTCTTTGTCCGCCTCCTTACTCACCCCCGTGGCCTCCTCCTAACAACCACCCTCCATGTCAATCCCACTATACCAAAGGGCAGCACCGGACTGAGGGGCAGCACCAGACTGAGGGGCAGATCCTGGCTGGCGGGCGGCTCTGGTGGATCCTGGCTGGCTGGTGGCTCCGGCGAATCCTGGCTGGCTGGCTGGCTCTCGCTGATCCTGGCTGGCTGGCTCTGGCGGAACCTGGCTGGCTGGCTCTGGCGGATCCTGGCTGGCTGGCTCTGGCGGATCCTGGCTGGCTGGCTCCGGCGGATCCTGGCTGGACAGCTCTGGCGGGTCCTGGCTGGACAGCTCAGACAGCGCTGGGCAGGCAGGCAGCTCAGACAGCGCTGGGCAGGCAGGCAGTTCAGACTGGCTGCGATGGAGAGGAGGAAGGCTCTGACAGCGCTGGACAGGTGGGAGCAACTGGAGAGAGAAAACGGAGAGACAGCCTGGTGCGGGGGGCTGCCACCGGAGGACTGGTACGTGGAGGTGGCACCGGAATTACCGGACCGTGAAGGAGGACACGCGCTCTTGAGCACCGAGCCTGCCCAACCTTACCAGGTTGAATGGTCCCCGTAGCCGTGCCAGTGCGGCGAGGTGGAATAGCCCGCACTGGGCTATGCTGGCGCACCGGGGACACCATTTGTAAGGCTGGTGCCATGTACGCCGGCCCGAGGAGACACACTGGAGACCAGATGCGTTGGGCCGGCTTCATGACACCCGGCTCGATGCCCAACCTAGCCCTACCAGTGCGGCGAGGTGGAATAGCCCGCACTGGGCTAAGCACGCGTACTGGGGACACCGTGCGCTCCACCGCATAACACGGTGTCTGACCAGTACGACGCCCTCTCACTCCACGGTAAGCACGGGGAGTTGGCTCAGGTCTCCTACCCGTCTTTGCCACACTCCGCGTGTGCCACCCCCCAAGACATTTTTGGGTCTGACTCTCGGGCTCCCAACCGCGTCGCCGCGCTGCCTCCTCATACCAGCGCCTCTCTGCCTTCGCTGCCTCCAACTCTGCCTTGGGACGGCGATATTCCCCTGGCTGAGCCCAGGGTCCTTTGCCGTCCAGGATCTCTTCCCAAGTCCAGGAGTCCTGGGCTTTTTGCCGCTGCTGCTGCTGCTGCCCTTTTCCACTCCGCTTGGTCCTTTGGTAGTGGGTGTTTCTGTTACGGCAGATTTCCTCCTCTTCGCCAGAAGTAGGGTTCGGACCAAAACGCAGAGTGGAAAGTGTCCATATTTATTATAAATAAACTGAACACTACAAGTAACAAAATAACAAAAGAGAATCTAACCGACAAACAGTCCCGTGTGGCACGAACACTGACACGAAATACAAACACCCACAAACACACACGTGAACCCCGGCTGCCTAAGTATGATTCTCAATCAGGGACAACGATTGACAGCTGCCTCTGATTGAGAATCATACCAGGCCGAACGCACAAAACCCCAACATAGAAAACAACACATAGACAACCCACCCAACTCACGCCCTGACCATACTAAATAAATACAAAACAAGAGAAAACAGGTCAGGAACGTGACATAACCCCCCCCCCCCCCTCAAGGTGCGAACTCCGGGCACACCCCCTAAAACTCTAGGGGAGGGTCTGGGTGGGCGTCTGTCCGCGGTGACGGCTCTGGCGCGGGACGTGGACCCCACCTTAACAATGTCTTTGTCCGCCTCCTTACTCGCCCCCGTGGCCTCCTCCTAACAACCACCCTCCATGTCAATCCCACTATACCAAAGGGCAGCACCGGACTGAGGGGCAGCACCGGACTGAGGGGCAGATCCTGGCTGGCGGGCGGCTCTGGTGGATCCTGGCTGGCTGGTGGCTCCGGCGGATGCTGGCTGGCTGGCTCTCGCTGATCCTGGCTGGCTGGCTCTGGCGGAACCTGGCTGGCTGGCTCTGGCGGATCCTGGCTGGCTGGCTCTGGCGGATCCTGGCTGGACAGCTCTGGCGGGTCCTGGCTGGACAGCTCAGACAGCGCTGGGCAGGCAGGCAGCTCAGACAGCGCTGGGCAGGCAGGCAGTTCAGACTGGCTGCAATGGAGAGGAGGAAGGCTCTGACAGCGCTGGACAGGTGGGAGCAACTGGAGAGCGAAAACGGAGAGACAGCCTGGTGCGGGGGGCTGCCACCGGAGGACTGGTACGTGGAGGTGGCACCGGAATTACCGGACCGTGAAGGAGGACACGTGCCCTCGAGGTGGAATAGCCCGCACTGGGCTATGCTGGCGCACCGGGGACACCATTTGTAAGGCTGGTGCCATGTACGCCGGCCCGAGGAGACACACTGGAGACCAGATGCGTTGGGCCGGCTTCATGACACCCGGCTCGATGCCCAACCTAGCCCTACCAGTGCGGCGAGGTGGAATAGCCCGCACTGGGCTAAGCACGCGTACTGGGGACACCGTGCGCTCCACCGCATAACACGGTGTCTGACCAGTACGACGCCCTCTCACTCCACGGTAAGCACGGGGAGTTGGCTCAAGTCTCCTACCCGGCTTTGCCACACTCCGCGTGTGCCACCCCCCAAGACATTTTTGGGTCTGACTCTCGGGCTCCCAACCGCGTCGCCGCGCTGCCTCCTCATACCAGCGCCTCTCTGCCTTCGCTGCCTCCAACTCTGCCTTGGGACGGCGATATTCCCCTGGCTGAGCCCAGGGTCCTTTGCCGTCCAGGATCTCTTCCCAAGTCCATGAGTCCTGGGTTTTTTGCCGCTGCTGCTGCTGCTGCCCTTTTCCACTCCGCTTGGTCCTTTGGTAGTGGGTGTTTCTGTTACGGCAGATTTCCTCCTCTTCGCCAGAAGTAGGGTTCGGACCAAAACGCAGAGTGGAAAGTGTCCATATTTATTATAAATAAACTGAACACTACAAGTAACAAAATAACAAAAGAGAATCTAACCGACAAACAGTCCCGTGTGGCACGAACACTGACACGAAATACAAACACCCACAAACACACACGTGAACCCCGGCTGCCTAAGTATGATTCTCAATCAGGGACAACGATTGACAGCTGCCTCTGATTGAGAATCATACCAGGCCGAACGCACAAAACGCCAACATAGAAAACAACACATAGACAACCCACCCAACTCACGCCCTGACCATACTAAATAAATACAAAACAAGAGAAAACGGGTCAGGAACGTGACAATTTCAGTCATTTCAATGCTGTTGAACTATGTATTTCAGTCATTTGAACGCTGTTGAACTATGTATTTCAGTCATTTCAACGCTGTTGAACTATGTATTTCAGTCATTTCAACGCTGTTGAACTATGTATTTCAGTCATTTCAACGCTTTTGAACTATGTTTTTCAGTCATTTCAACGCTGTTGAACTATGTATTTCAGTCATTTCAACGCTGTCGAACTATGTATTTCAGTCATTTCAATACTGTTGAACTATGTATTTCAGTCATTTCAACGCTGTTGAATTATGTATTTCAGTCATTTCAACGCTGTTGAACTATGTATTTCAGTCATTTCAACGCTGTTGAACTATGTATTTCAGTCATTTCAACGCTGTTGAACTATGTTTTTCAGTCATTTCAACGCTGTTGAACTATGTATTTCAGTCATTTCAACGCTGTCGAACTATGTATTTCAGTCATTTCAATACTGTTGAACTATGTATTTCAGTCATTTCAACGCTGTTGAACTATGTATTTCAGTCATTTCAACGCTGTTGAACTATGTATTTCAGTCATTTCACTGCTGTTGAACTATGTATTTCAGTCATTTCAACGCTGTTGAACTATGTATTTCAGTCATTTCAGCTCTGTTGAACTATGTATTTCAGTCATTTCAACATTGGTGAACTATGTATTTCAGTCATATCAATGCTGTTGAACTATGTATTTCAGTCATTTCAACGCTGTTGAACTATGTATTTCAGTCATTTCAACATTGTTGAACTATGTATTTCAGTCATTTCAATACTGTTGAACTATGTATTTCAGTCATTTCAAAGCTGTTGAACTATGTATTTCAGTCATTTCAATGCTGTTGAACTATGTATTTCAGTCATTTCAATGCTGTTGAACTATGTATTTCAGTCATTTCAACGCTGTTGAACTATGTATTTCAGTCATTTCAACGCCGTTGAACTATGTATTTCAGTCATTTCAACGCTGTTGAACTATGTATTTCAGTCATTTCAACGCTGTTGGACTATGTATTTCAGTCATTTCAATGCTGTTGAACTATGTATTTCAGTCATTTCAATGCTGTTGAACTATGTATTTCAGTCATTTCAATGCTGTTGAACTATGTATTTCAGTCATTTCAACGCTGTTGAACTATGTATTTCAGTCATTTCAACGCTGTTGAACTGTGTATTTCAGTCAAGATGTGATCCTACAAAGACAAACACACAGACATGACGCAGACACTCAAAACGACACACAAAGGAAATATCATCAACACAAGATGTGTCTGATGAACCCAGTATGTAACAACTAAACACAGATGCATGATTATATTATATATAACAACATTTAGGTCAATATACAATACAGCACATTGACAAAATGCTTTATGTAGTGAAGTATTTAGAAAGAATAAGCACATTCACACACACCAAATAACTATCTGGACAATCTGCATTGCATTGCACTAACTCTTTTGACTCATCACATAAGCTGCTGCTACTGTTTATTATCCATCTGTTGCCTAGTCACTTTATACCTACCTATTTTTAGATATCTACCTCAGTTACCTCATACCCCTGCACATCCACTCGGTACTGATACACTGTGTAAATAGCCAAGTTATCATTACGCATTGTCTATTTATTCCTTGTGTTATTATCTTTCTATGATTTGTATATTTTCTTTCTCTCTGCATTGTTGGGAAGGGCCCGTAAGTAAGCATTTCACTGTTAGTCTGCACCTGTTGTTTACGAAGCATGTGACAAATACAATTCGATTTTGATTCGACACCCACACACAAATAAACTTTCAGAAATAAACATCACATGCACACAGGAACGGTCATGGGCTGTGAATGCGACTCCTTTGACAGCGATCTGCAGACTGACTGTGCTGCCTGCAGGCTATAGTAGCGGGCACAGTGCAGGGCATAACAGCCACAGAATCTCCATTCTGCATGTGCCACTTCAAAGGCAAGGGAACTCAGTCTACTGCAGCCAGTGGGCAAGCAATGTAGGGGTTTGGGGGGGGGGGGGGGGGGGGTTGGAACAACAACGCTATTTTGGCTCCCGGAGTGCCAGGGAAGCAGGACGGAAGGGGAGGTAGAAAGAGGGGGGTGGAGAGGGATAAGTATTGGGAGGAGATTGATATAGTTGATTTGGGGCAGTGCCGTCTGCGAGTCAACTCTCCCAATCTATGAAACCAGACGGAGACGAGAGGATCTAATTACAGGGAAAATACAACTGTCTGTCGGGGTAAAACAGCGGAGAGACAAATCAAATTAGAGAGGATTAGTAAGAGACAAACTTAAGTTACTTCTGTGAGAGAGTTGAGCTTGGCTGACACGGGGAGGCGGAGGAGGGGGAGGAGAGGAAACTTGGGAGAGGGGATAGAGAGATGGATACAGACAGAGAGCGAGATGGGTGAGAAAAGGTTTGGCTAGCGCTGCATAGTGGATCTGGGTATAAATAATGGGGCCAATGTGTGATATTTAATTATTATTACATTCTAAAATATGTGAGAATGACAAAATGGGTTGGATGCATGCATGGCGATTTTTCTGTAGCCTATGTGGCTGATGCAGGCACACAATAAATCCATGTGAATAGCCAACTCAATCTCAACATTAGAATCTCACCATCGCTGTTTTTAAAATGAGCAAGTGAACAAAAACTAGGTTCCTTTCATAATGGAAGGATTTGTATGGAAAGCCAAGTTAACTAGGTTCCTTTCATAATGGAAGGATTTGTATGGAAAGCCAAGTTAACTAGGTTCCTTTCGTAATGGAAGGATTTGTATGGAAAGCCAAGTTAACTAGGTTCCTTTCGTAATGGAAGGATTTGTATGGAAAGCCAAGTTGAAGCCAACATTAGATGTTTTCCTCCTCTTAATAACCCCACATGGTTTTACCGCAACAGAGTATTGCAACACCCTTCAATTGAAGCGTGGGAAACAAACGAAAGTGGCAACATCTCTCACAAAAACGGATCAAAAATTTAATCACAGATAATTTTACGGGAGCAGAAGAACCTACAATAATTACAAAGACTTTTCAAGCACCAAATTGAGTTAACGTCTGATTTTCAAGGTAGGCCTATTCCAGTAGCCTATTTGAATTTCTGCGCTCCAAATTCAGTTGGCTACTTCAAGCAACTTGTATTGTTTATAGTTGCAGGTGTATCATGTAAAAAATATATTTGTCATGCTATTTCATTACCCGATCATATTGTGAATAAGCCCACTAGGCTGTCAATTGTTGTCATTATATAAATAATAATTCATAGGAATAGAGTTGTGTGTTGCGCAATAGTCTATCCTACACAATTGCGCACAATATACTTGGTGTCCAATCCCAGGTACAAAAACATGAAAACATGAACGCATTACCTTGATGCTTTCTCTGTCAAATATAATGACACCCTGCTGTAAATCAAGCAGACAACAACAGATGATCAACATCAATTCGCTAGGGACATTAGATCCAACTTGGATCCAGGCACAACTGTCTTCACCAGAACAACGAATGAGACACCAAAATATTCTGGACATCCCTCACGAACACCTTTCAGCACTTGAGCTGCTGTTGCCTCACATGTACATAGCTGTTCGTCACTTGACTGTATTGCTTAATATACAGTAAGATATGACAACTTACACTGCCATAAATGCAAGGGTAGAAAAGTAATGTTTTATGTCACACGATTTTGGACAAATCCGTCAAGACACCAACCATGATAAAGGATTAAATATTTAATGTTATTGAATATAGCTACGCTCACCCTTTATATCTTAAAACTTCTACTTCATCACAATCCCGGATCCGGGAGCACCCCCATCAGTAAAAAAGCTGACTAGCATAGCCTAGCATAGCGTCACAAGTAAATACTAGCATCTAAATATCATTAAATCACAAGTCCAAGACACCAGATGAAAGATACACATCTTGTGAATCCAGCCATCATTTCTGATTTTTAAAATGTTTTACAGGGAAGACACAATATGTAAATCTATTAGCTAACCACGATAGCAAAAGACACAACTTTTTTTCCACCATTTTTTTCCTGCATAGGTAGCTATCACAATTTTGACCAAATAAAGATATAAATAGCCACTAACCAAGAAACAACTTAATCAGATGACAGTCTGATAACATATTTATTGTATAGCATATGTTTTGTTAGAAGAATGTGCATATTTCAGGTATAAATCATAGTTTACCATTGCAGCCACCATCACAACTCTCACCAAAGCAACTAGAATAACTACAGAGACCATCGTGTATTACCTAAATACTCATCATAAAACATTTCTGAAAAATACACAGCGTACAGCAAATGAAAGACAAAGATCTTGTGAATCCAGCCAATATTTCAGATTCTTTAAGTGTTTTACAGCGAAAACACAATGTAGCATTATATTAGCTTACTACAATAGCCAACCACACAACAGCATTGATTCAGGCCAACAATAGCGATAACGAATAAACCAGCAAAATATATAAATTTTTTCACTAACCTTCTCAAACTTCTTCAGATGACAGTCCTATAACATCATATTACACAATACATATAGAGTTTGTTCGAAAATGTGCATATTTAGCGGCACAAATCGTGGTTATAGAAGGAGAAAAGTAGCCAAGCTGCCAACAATATGTCGGGAGAAATCTTGGGAGAGGCAACTAATCTAATCAGTAACTAATCCTAAACTTGACTAAAAAATACAGGTTGGACAGCAAATGAAAGACACATTAGTTCTTAATGCAATCGCTGTGTTAGATTTTTAAAATTAACGTTACTACGACATACAGCGTGCGTTAAAGCGAGACCGCACCGAAATTAATGGCGGAATATGAGTTTAACATTTTTCAACAGAACAACGAATTAACATCATAAATAGTTCTTACTTTTTGATGAGCTCCCATCAGAATCTTGGGCAAGTTGTCCTTTTTCCAAAAGAATCGTTGCTCGGTTGTAGAACGCCTTCAACGTTGGAATTAGCAGTAAACATTAGCCATGTGGGCCAGACGTGCCCAAGTCCCGAGAACGCAGCACAAATAAATAGCCGAAAATCGCAATATACTGATATAAACTGATATAACTCGGTTTAAAATAACAACATTATGATGTCTTTAACACCTATATCGAATAAAAACAGAGCCGGATATATCTAAGGGCTATAACGGGAGCTTTCTAGAACGACATCCTGAGGTCCTTTTTGCGTCATGGCGAAGAGAAGAAAGAGAGAACCCCACGTTGCCAGCCCATTTATAAGCCCTCAGATCTGCCTAGCAACTCCATTTCAATTCTCACTATTCGCTGACATCCAGGGGAAGGCGTATGCAGTGCATCTCAACCAATAAAAGACAGGCAAATTAATAAACTGACCTCAGAACAGCCTGCAGATTTCAGCATTCTCACATCCTCATAGGAAAATTGCTCCAACTCGAGTTTTGTTTTACTCACAGATATAATTCAAACGGTTTTAGAAACTAGAGAGTGTTTTCATTCCAATAGTAATAATAATATGCATATTGTACGAGCAAGAATTGAGTACGAGGCAGTTTAATTTGGGAACTAAATTATTACAAAGTGCAAACAGCACCCCCAATTGAGAAAAGGTTTTAATGCAATGACAGATTATTATCATTGACTCATCCATGGCCATCATTGTAAATAAGAATTTGTTCTTAACTGACTTGCCTAGTTAAATAAAGGTTCAACAAATAAAAAAGTTAGTTTTTTTGTTTGTTTTTAAACAAGTTGTCTCTCATTTCTATTATCCTTTTCTTTTCCCATCTTTCTTCAATCCTTTACTACCCCACCCCCCCAATCTGTTTCTTTCATTCCCATCCCCTCACCAGTCAGAGCACAATCTGATTGGCAGCGAGCCGCTGTTTTCATAAACACAGGTTTGGAGGGCCAGCATACATAAACAGCTCTCCAGTCTGCCATGTCAAGTCCCCTCTAAACTTCCGTCACTCACTCTGCCTGCCGCTCTAAAAGCCCCATCAGGCCCTTTCCCCCCATCCCCCATTCCTTCCAAGCCCCCCTGAACCTCTGCCTCTGTATGGACCTGCCTGACAGAACTAGATGGGTCGCAGATGGTCGGACCTGCCGAGACACCCCCCACCCCCCCTAGAGCCACCAGAAACCTGGCTGGTCTGAGCCTGTCAGGCCAGGATTAACTCTGTATACAGTCTGCTGCTATTACAGTCCATACAGCACAACCTCTAGGCCACAATAAATATCATCTACAGTCCTGATCTGATAACCTTACTGTACAGTATCAACAAAGACTCTTGCACTATGATATAGTACTGTATCTGGAACACAGTTTATACAACATGTACATACACATAACACGCTATCATAGAAATAGCATCTCAGTTGATGGTTTAGAGATGCATGCAACAAAATACAAACACTGTTGACTGTTCAGATACTATATATGGTGCTACTCTTTTCAATACAGCATTTTCACTGCAGGAAAATATCAACAATATCTCTCTTTCCACAGACAGACAGTCAGACAGGTCAACTTTGACATGTGACAAAGGAAAGATTAAAACAATCAACATGAAAGGACTAAGTAAACCTAAAACACCCTCCAGGGTGGCGGCAGGTCAAGAGTACAGATAAACAGCGACTCTCCACGGACCATCCATGATCTACGTCTTTAAATAAGAAGCACATCTAGTATAATAATAATAGCATAGAGCAGATATCTAAAAATATGCTCATTCTTAGAAAAAGGTCAAATGAAAACAGAGCGCGGTTTGTGGAGTAGGGGAGAGTGACCCCTAGACGACACTGACAAGCTCTGTGACATCACGTGCGGGTCACAGTGTGCAGCCTACTCCTCTAGGTCATCCAGTGAGGAAGGGGAATTTTCACACAACCTTTCACATCCCATTCGAAGCAGAAGTCTTGCTCCAACTTCACAGCTTTTTGACTACCCCCACCCCCACCCCTCAACCTCAGACCCCCACCCACATCTTGTAGCCTCATCTCCCTCCCCATCACCCACCCAGCTAAACACAGAATACCTTAGGGGCATACATAACACAGCCAGGAAAATCCCCTCTGTACGCCACCTAACCCCTGACCCAAACCAGTTTCAACATGGTCAAATAACCTCCACACAGAGTTAATGATGATGATAATGATGATGATGATGTTGGGTTAGACGTTCATTCACTGAGAGAGAGAGAGAGAGAGAGAGAGAGAGAGAGAGAGAGAGAGAGAGAGAGAGAGAGAGAGAGAGAGAGAGAGAGAGAGAGAGAGAGAGAGAGAGAGAGAGAGAGAGAGAGAGAGAGAGAGAGAGAGAGAGAGAGAGAGAGAGAGAGAGAGAGAGAGAGAGAGAGAGAGAGAGAGAGAGAGAGAGAGAGAGAGAGAGAGAGAGAGAGCCAGCGAGGAAGAGAGAGAGAGAGAGAGAGAGAAATATAGCGAGAGAGAGAGAGAGAAAGATAGCGAGAGAGAGAGAGAGAGAGAGAGAGAGAGAGAGAGAGAGAAAGATAGCGAGAGAGAGATAACACAAACTTCTGCCTAATGTTATATTCTGAACATTCAATCTGTGACAATGACGGTCCAGAGCCATGATGTCACCATGCTGTGACAATGACGGTCCAGAGCCATGATGTCACCATGCTGTCACGATGTCCCACTGGCCCCCGATCAAAGGTGACATTGACTGAGCAGCATGGTGGGCTTGCCAAATTGGGTCACACAATGCCTCCTAACCCCTCCCTGTGGCCTGGTCACCACCCACACAGAGAATTCAGGATTTAACTATGACACAACACTGGTGTGCAGTCAATATGGCATGGGCATAATTAGGAACAGGAATGTGAAGAGTTAAATGGTTTCCTGCCTAAAGACATTTCAATATCAGCATGAGCTGCAGAGCGAAACAGGGCATTCAATTATTGTTGTCTCCCTGACAACCCGTGGTAGGGATGGAAAGAAAGAAATACTTTAACCTGTTATGGCTGCAGGGCGAATATTGAAAAGACTGGAAAATATGTGCACATTTTCAAACGGCCTCCTAAGAAACTTTTTATTTTACAATATGCATATATTTACTACTGTTGGATAGATAACAGTCTATAGTTTCTAAAAAGGTTTGAATTGTTTCTCTAAGTCGAACAGAAATATTTTTACAGCCATTTTCCCAGCCGAATTGAGATTTCCAAAATGCGATGTGTCTCTTTAATCATAATTGTGAAATATAAAATGTTTATGGAATCTCATCAGCTTGTGTCTGAAAGTTCCACTTTACCTAATGTTACAACACTCTTCACACGCGCTCCACTATTGCCCTTATTACACACAGTAAGAGAAATGATTCTATCCTGTAAAGTACAGCGATTTGTCTGTCAAGGTAGGCACTAATTTAAGTTTGTTTTGCTTGACTTAGTATGCAAGGGGAGAACGTGAGTCACCCACTTTCAGTAACATGCACTTGACTTTCTTTTGAGAAATCAAACACCAGGGGCGCAACTTTGGTTATAGATGTGGGGGGGACCAATATATATATATTTTATTTATCCAATCGGATAAACACTCCAAACAGCCTACCCGACCGCTCATAGGCGTCCACATGGTCCTAAAGCACACTGTTGACTCGTTTTGGATCACATTCCAATGATAAAACTGGGGGGGACAAAAATGCAATTTCAGAATGTTGGGGGGACATGTCCCCCCCGTCCCCAGTGAAAGTTGCGCCCCTGGTAAACACACAGCTGTGTTCTCTCATCCCTACGCTCCCTTAACTTACACTAGAACACTCTCTCTGGCCCAAACGTCCCAGTGACTCTATGATGGAGAGAGGTATGGGTGAAGCAGGCATGGGGTGTTAAAAGTGAGGGAAGAAGACAAGCAGAAGAAAGAGACTGACAGAAAGCTACCTTCGATCTCCCCAAACCGTCCTGACATCCCCAGTCTGCATGACTGCACCCCGCTGTCAAAGAGGCCCCAATCTCTGTCTCACAGCTGCATACAGAAGGGGTGGTGGTGGTGGCAGTGTACATGCAGCCAATCATAAAGCACACAGGGCCAGGCCGTCTGGTCGGTGTGGTCTAGGATGGACAGGATGACACAGTGACGGCGATACAGTGGGGCTGCCTGGCATTTCTCAAGGTGCCACTGCTGTCGCTGACCCCTGACCTCAGTGGCTAGGTTCAGATGAGCTCTGTTCAGTCGCCATGATTGGCGGTTATTCTTTAGCCGTCAGTTTCTCCCCCTTTCCCACACACACTCTCTTAAGGTGACGTTGAGAGCTGGGGGCTGACAGGGCCGGTAAACACAAAGACAGCAGTCACACAACTGGACCTTTGGGTAAGAAAGGTTAGTGAGTGTGTGTGTGTGTGTGTGTGTGTGTGTGTGTGTGTGTGTGTGTGTGTGTGTGTGTGTGTGTGTGTGTGTGTGTGTGTGTGTGTGTGTGTGTGTGTGTGTGTGTGTGTGTGTGTGTGTGTGTGTGTGTGTGTATGCCTGCTGGCGAGCGTCAAGGATATGGAAACAGTATATCAATACATTGCTTTACTGGGGTGCCAGCACTAATTTGCATGAATGTTTTTCTCTGTGTGAGTAATGAGACAGGAATAGATATGCAAACAAGCCGGCGGTGATGGGAGAACAATGGTGGCCTTGAAGGGTCATTTGCTTTTCTTTCATAAGGGTGTTCTGCTTTTTGCCTTGCACCAATTTTACTGAAGGATCAGCTAATGGGTTTCTTTTGTATGTAAATAAAACAGAAATGTGGCATTGCTAACTGAACTTCTGAGAGACTCATGTTTTCATGCATATGCTATCTTCACAGCTGATTGGAGCAGTGTACGACCCAATATTACTGAACTCAATAGCACATGATACGATATCTTTTCCTGTTGCTATTTGCATCTAATGCTGATACTAAACCACATCAACACAAATCAGGAACATAAGGAAGGTGATAAAGATGGCTACCGTGGATCAGTGTAGGTTTAGGTCTAGAGAGGGAACTGTCGAGCTGTAAGAAACCTAATGGACTGTGAAGATGCCTCTCCCTTTAAATGGCTCATATGAACTTATCTTAGTTATAATACAATACTGAAAGCTCTTGCCGAGTCCCTCCGCCTGTCATTCTTCCCATTTAACTTGGACCAGAACCTAAACCTCAAACCCCTCTCTTCTTCACCCGCATTTAAGGCACAACTCTGAGATCCAGGCTTTATTAAAACCATACTCTGTTCTGATGTTCCTAAGAAAGCTCATCCACTTAACATAGTTTCCATATTCATGTACACATTTAGTCAAAAGAACTTATACTTCTACCCTGTTCTGCTGAGACATAGTAAGATTGTGGGGCATTAGGCCTGTTATTTTTTTAAACACTTCCATGACCGTTATTTAAATGTATTCCATGTATACTGTTGTACTGTAGCCTACGTACTTAGATCCATTCATCCTTTGGTCAACTATGCAGTAGAAGTTGACGAACATACACCAGCGAAGGGAGAGATGGAGATTCTGATTTTCCTAAGCTTTAAAGACATGCTTTGGAACTTTGGTGACTAGTAAGTCTTTTTTTTAAACTTCCCGCTTTGGGCTGGACCTGTCAATGTGCAATTCATACATGCATAATCTATGTGCAGAATTACTGTCTTACCTCAATTAGCCTTGAAATCCCTAGTTTTCCAGAAGCTGCCATTTTCTCTACATTTTTCCCGCGTGGGCCAGCCCCCTAGCAAATCGAGTTCAAGCCAATGAGCTTCCGCCCCTCGCCATTTCAGTGACAGATAGGAAAATGCACACACAGCAGAGAGAAAGCAATGACATGGTGCACATATCTGAACATATGTGACGTAGCATGCAATTTCAGGGACCACTTTTGGCTTGTGAGCGCTATTTTCAGAACTACTGGCTAAAAGTATAGAAAAGTACTGGAGAATCTCTAAGCAAAAAGTGATGAAGAAACTGTCTGCACATGTACATTTACGTTCACATCCATCGACGTTGAGGATGGCCCAAGCAGTAGAGGGATAGAACGAGAGAACACAGCAGCTAAAAAGGAAAGATAAAGGGTGATGGAGGGATGAGAGATAGGAGAGACAGGAAATTGAGAGGTAGAGAGAGAAAAGAGGCAGTGTAGTATAAATTAAAGAATGCCCATTTTAATCATAGTTAATTACATTTGTGCAAGAGGGAAAGGCAAGAGGGAGAGGGACAGGGGCTAGAGGGTGATTCTATCTGAACACATTAATTATTTGATCACTCGTGCTCATCAACACAATGCAGGGTTTTTCTTTTCAATAGAATCAGTGACAATATTTCCGTCTTCATATCATCGATAACATAAAAATTGGCATTGCTCTTTTATGACAAAGGTTAGATTATATTGTAAAGCAGGAAGGATGACTTCATGTGAATACAGAGCTGTGACAACAGTACTATGAGACAGGGTTGTGTACTATAGGTCTGCCATCGCACTTGACAACAAATGGGAACATTCCCCCCGTCTATCTTCTGAGCAAACTATGATCCAAAGACGCAGCCAGTGACTGGGAAGAATCCGCACATGATCCAAACCAATCATGGAGTAAAAAGACTGACACCACAACTACAAAAGTAAACTAAAGAGGGCGCGAGAGAGAGTGAGGAAGAGTTAGGAGAAACAGAGAGAGGACATCAGTAGCCTAACTACATGCCCACTGGTTAAACAGCTGTTAATTAACCACTCTCGTTCATCAGTCAAACGCATGCTAATTACTCTTTTTAATCTTCTGCCTCTGCCTCGCACCACTTTCTCCTTCTCCCTCTTTTCTCTTACTTTCCTGTGTCAATTCCCCTCTCTTCATCTCCATTTCTTGTATTACTCTATAGCCTCTCTCTCTGTCTGTGTCCTTCTCCGTTCCTCTCTTCTGTTTGTAAATGTGGGTGCTCAGCTGTTGACCCCTGGCCCTGTCGTGACCCTGAGGTCATGGACAGAAACGATACTAGGGTCACTGTAGACCTAAATTGAAACACGTCATTGATTGTCTGTTATCTCCGTGTGGAGGAGAGAAGACCTGGTGGAACCTCCCCATGAAATTGATTGTCTCAGTCACTGGATTCATTGTGGTTAAATACAGTGTGAGCATAGATTTACACATACAAGTAATCTAATAATATCACTTTGTGTAGTGGGTGTCTGTGTGCTGGCCTGAGAGTAAAGGTTTAATCGCTCTGTTTGTCTGGTGTCTGTCTCTTCTCCTCCTACTTGTCTGTATGTCTGTCTGTTTGTCTGTCTGTAGTATTAGAAGAGGGGTGTCTGAGCTGGGACGAGAATGCACCCCTAGTCCCAGTCACATCGCCTTCTTGTCTGCCTCCTCCTGCCACAATCAGCCATGGCTCTAAAACCGGATTAGACCCCCCTTAACCCTCCTCACCTAAGCCTAGATTGGGCTCCAGCGATGCTCCCAGCACACACACACACATACACACACCAACAGGATTAGCATGCATGTTATAATACACACACTGAAGAAAGCAGTGAGCACACACTGGCTTGTCTGTCTTAATGAACCGCGAGGAGATCTTTATCATGGAGGGAGAGAAGAATGAAGAGACGGATTGAAGAGAGAGGATCACTTCTCCATATTCTGTTCCATCATGCCCCAACAAACACTGCTCAAATTGAAAAGTCATAGTCAATCGATTAATAATATAATAACTCTTGGCTAAACTGTTTATCTTTCATTTACAATCTGTAGAAACTATCAGAATAGAAAGGTTCAGAACTTTTGTGAAACATCACAGCGCAGTTGAAAAATATATGGCAAAATTAAAACTGGATGGTGTTCAGAGAAAGATGGGACGGGTTCAGGTTAGCCAAACAAAGATAACTAATGTTAAATATACTGTGTCTGTAAAATGTATGTAGTATATATAAGCTGGTAGTAGAAGCATAAGTGTTGTTGTCCATTATTTTACTCCAATATGTGAGGAGTGGAAGGTTTAAATAAACAAGGAATATATATATGTATATATTATATATATACACACACAGTACCAGTCAAAAGTGTGCAAAGCTGTCATCAAGGCAAAGGGTGGTTAGTTTGAAGAATCTCAAATATAAAATATATCTTGATTTGTTTAACACTTATTTGGTTACTACATGATTCCATATGTGTTATTTCATAGTTATGATGTCTTCACTATTATTCTACAATGTAGAAAATAGTAAACATAAAGAAAAACCCTGGAATGAGTAGGTGTGTCCAAACGTTTGACTGGTACTGTATATATATATAAAAATATATGGGGGATTAGAAATGATGCAGACAGTTACATTTATAGAGGCCTAAATCTATCTGCAATATTAAAGCTGATCTGCCTCTTAAACAAAAAAACACAGTTCTGTACAGTTTGGTCTTGCTTTGCAAAAAAACTGAAAACATACACATAAAACATAGTTTAGGTGGTGGGAATATTGAAGATCTATATAGTATGGGTTATAGATTATACAAAGAAAACCCCTGACTACAGAAAAGAGCTAATGGGAGACCATTGACAGAAGGCTTTATTACTCTTGTAACACAGTTATTCTCCATGTAGTTGGTGTGCTCATATCCAAGGCTTGTATCTGAAGTAACACCCAGTCACATTTGTCACATCACTTCACAAATAAAGACCAACACAATAAGGCAATATATATTGGTAGGAATTGTTTTAGCAAAAATATATTTATATTTCCTCATTCCCCAAATCCTCCTTGAGCCGCTCCATCTGAGGAAATGACAATGACACATGATCTGCACGTTATTGGGTACGTACACATACATTAGCTGGCACATGCACAGCTGGGTACACACACACACACACACACACACACACACACACACACACACACACACACACACACACACACACACACACACACACACACACACACACACACACACACACACACACACACACACGAAATATACACAGCTGTGCAAATAATGTGTATATGAACATACACATCCCTGTTCTGTTGTTTCTGGTAAAACCTTTCTGTTAACGCCACAACACAGAGAACAATATGATACAATCTGTGTGAGAGGAGGGAGATTTCACACAAACATAAGTAAGGTGCTACTGAGGAAAACCAGACAGAATGAGAGCGTGGGAAAATAGGAAGGCACAACGTGACAAGGGGATGAAAAAGTGACAGACCGGCAGAAACAGGCCGAAATAAAAAGCAGGATGGAGAGATGGAGAGACATGATGGAGCAGGGGAGAAATTTGAGAAAGAGAGGAATAAGGAGAGGAACAGGGAGAGGGGTTTTTTCCCCTCCGTCTGCTTTTCTATAAGAGGAACTGGAGGAGATAAGACTAAAAGGACTGTCAGTCTGAGGAACAATCCTAGTAGTGTCCCCTTCTCCTCCCTCTCCCTCACTTTCACTCTCCTATTTCCACTGATTCCTGCTCAGATACAGGAACGGTCCATAGAGACGCTTTGCTGACATCACACACTACATGCTCAATACCCCACTGGCTTACCAGTCCTGGCTTACCAAATCATGTACAGTACATTCATTAAGTATTGAGACCCCTTCACTTTCTCCACATTTTGTTACGTTACAGCCTTATTCTAAAAATGGATTAAATTGTTTTTTTCCCTCATCAATATACACACCCAATACCCCATAATGACAAAACAAAAACAGTTTTTTATAAATCTTTTGCCAATGTATTAAAAATAAACGGAAGGGCCTTGGTGGTTCCAAACTTCTAACATTTAAGAATGATGAAGGTCACTGTTCTTGGGGACCTTCAATGCTGCAGAAATGTTTTGGTACCCTTCCCAGATCTGTGCCTCAACACAATCCAGTCTCGGAGCTCTACGGACAATTCCTTCAACCTCATGGCTTGGTTCTTCCTCTGACATGCACTGTCAACTGTGGAACCTTCTATAGGCAGTTGTGTGCCTTTCCAAATAATTTCCAATCAATTGAATTTACCACAGGTGGACTCCAATCAAGTTTTAGAAACATCTCAAGGATGATGAATGAAAACAGGATGCACCTGAGCTCAATTTCGAAGTAAATAAGGTATCTGTTTTTTATTTAGAATACATTTGCAAAAATGTCTAAAAACCTGTTTTCACTTAGTGTTTGTTTAATACATTTTAGAATATTCCTACGGTGAAGCATGGTGGGGGCAGCATCATGCTGCGGGGATGTTTTTCAGCGGCAGGGACTGAGAGACTAGTCAGAATCGAGGGAAAGATGAAAAGAGCAAAGTAGAATGAGATCCTTGATGAAAACCTGCTCCAAAGCGCTCAGGACCTCAGACTGGGGCGAAGGTTCACCTTCCAACAGGCCAACGACCCTAAGCACACAGTCAAGACAACGCAGGAGTGGCTTTGGGACAAGTCTCTGAATGTCCTTGAGGAACCCAGCAGGAGCCCAGACTTGAACCCGATCGAACATTCCTGGAGAGGTGAAAATAGCTGTGTAGCAACGCTCCCCATCCAACCTGACAGAGCTTGAGAGGATCTGCAGAGAAGAATGGGAGAAACTCCCCAAATACAGGTGTGCCAAGCTTGTAGCGTCATACCCAAGAAGACTCAAGGCTGTAATCGCTGCCAAAGGTGCTTCAACAAAGTACTGAGTAAAGGGTTTGAGTACTGTATGTAAATGTGATATCAGTTGATTTTATATATTTTTTAAATAATCTAAAAACCTGTTTGTGCTTTATCATTATGGGGTTTTGTGTGTATATTGTATATTGATGAGGGGGGAAAACAATTTAATACATTTTAGAATATGTCTGTAACGTAACAAAATGTGGAAAAAGTCAAGGGGTCTGAATACTTCCCAAATGCACTGTAGCATGGGGTGTAAAGCCATAACAAAAGTTTTTCAGTAGCAGACTATGATTAATGTCAAAAGCCACACTGATGTCTAACAAAACAGCCCCCACAATCTTTTTATGATCAATTTCTCTCAGCCAATCATCAGTCATTTGTGTAAGTGCTGTGCTTGATGAATGTCCTTCCTTATAAGCATGTTGAAATTCTGTCGTCAATTTGTTTATTGTAAAATAGCATTGTATCTGGTCAAATATTTTTTGCTCCAAAGGTTTACTAAGTTGTTGGTAACAGGCTGATTAGTCAGCTACTTGAGCCAGTAAAGGGGGCTTTACTATTGTTTGGTAGAGGAATTATTTTTTACTTCCCTCCAGGCCTAAGGGCACACACTTTCTAGTAGGCTTAAATTGAAGCTATGGCAAATAGGAGTGGCAATGTCGTCCGCTATTATACTCAGTCATTTTCCATCCAAGTTGTCAAACCTTGGTGGCTTATCATGGTGATAGAGAACAATAATTCTTTCACCTCTTCCACATTTACTTTACAGAATTGAAAATTACAATTGTCTTTCATCATTTGATCAGTTATACTTGAATTTGTAGTGTCAGCGTTTGTTGCTGGCATGTCATGCCTAAATTTGCTAATCTTACAAATGAAAAAAATCATGAAAATAATTGTCAATTACAGTGGGTTTAGTGATGAAATGTTCATTTAGGTGCTCCAGAGCTTTTTACTATCATTCTTTATATAATGTATATCTTTGTTTCATAATATAGTTTCTTATTATTATTGTTCCCTTTAGTCAAATGATTTCTCAATTTACAGTACGTTTGCCAATCGGTTGTGCAGCCAGACTTATTTGCCATTCTAACATGTATTGACTCAGGGGATTGAATACTTATTAAAATATATTAGTGTTTTATTTTCCATTAATAAAAATATTTCGCTGGCCATGGCAGGACACTGACATTTGTGTCTTGCAGGAAATCACGCACCGAACGAGCAGTATGGCTGATGGCATTGTCATGCTGGAGGTTCATGTCAGGATGAGTCCGCAGGAAGGGTACCACATGAGGGAGGAGAATGTCTTCCCTGAAACGCACAGCGTTGAGATTGCCTGCAATGAAAACAAGCTCAGTCCGATGATGCTGTGACACATCGACCCAGCCCATGACGGACCCTCCACCTCCAAATCGATCCCGATCCAAAGTACAAGCCTCGGTGTAATGCTCATTCCTTCGACGATAAACGCAAATCCGACCATCACTCCTGGTGAGACAAAACCGCAACTCGTCAATGAAGAGCACTTTTTGCCAGTCCTGTCTGGTCCAGCGACGGTGGGTTTGTGCCATTAGGCGACGTTGTTGCCAGTGATGTCTGGTGAGGACTTGCCTTACAACAGGCCTACAAGCCCTCAGTCCAGCCTCTCTCAGCCTATTGCGGAGAGTCTGAGCACCGATGGAGGGATTGTGCGTTCCTGGTGTAACTGGGGCAGTTGTTGTTGCCATCCTGTACCTGTCCCGCAGGTGTGATGTTCGGATGTACCGATCCTGTGCAGGTGTTGTTACATGTGGTCTGTCACTGCGAGGACGATCAGCTGTCCGTCCTGTCTCTCTGTAGAGCTGTCTTAGACGTCTCACAGCACGGACATTGCAATTTATTGCCCTGGCCACATCTGCAGTCATCATGCCTCCTTGCAGCATGCCTAAGGCACGTTCACGCAGATGAGCAGGGACCCTGGGCATCTTTCTTTTGGTGTTTTTCAGAGTCAGTAGAAAGGCCTCTTTAATGTCCTAAGTTTTCCTAACTGTGACCTTAACTGCCTACCGTCTGTAAGCTGTTAGTGTCTTAACGACCGTTCTACAGGTGGATGTTCATTAATTGTTTATGGTTCATTGAACAAGCATGGGAAACAGTATTTAAACCCTTTACAATGAAGATCTGTGAAGTTGTTTGGATTTTTACGAATTATCTTTGAAAGACAGACATCTCTTTTTTTGCTGAGTTTATATCATTATTTAAATCGAAATACAAGAGTAACTTCTCCCATTACAACTGTCAATCAGGCACAAATGCAGGTCTGCTGCAACCCATCCAGAAATGTAAATGTCATTAAAAGGGAAAAATGAAATTTGAAATCACATGAAAGGAGTTAACGGGTCCATACCCAGAGAGAGGTGACCTAGCACCCCAACATGAGGGTGAGATCAGAGAACAGAGCGGAGAGCGGAGAGTTGGTGATGGGTTACGTTTGTAAAACAGATGATTGCTGTGGCAACACTAGCTAATGTGGTCATGCCTATTAAGGCAGAGAGAAAAAGGGGAAATAGATATGGAAAGAAAGAGCGCAAGAGCGAGAGACAGTCAGGATATTCAATTCAATTGAGTTTAAGGCTTAACTGAAATAACAACAGACACAAAATGCAATATGAAAGTTTATTCAAATAATTTGGGGAGTGGCCTCGTCTCAGAGGGAAGATTCCCGGAGCTAAATGCTTTGATAGCACGTAGCCCTATTCGGAGCAGATGGCATCGAAACCCCCCCCACTGGGAGAAAGGATTTCCAATGACGGGCCTCAGCTGGTAGGGGTGGGGAGGTGGAGCATTGTCTGTAACTTTTGCTGTAACACAGTAAGTAAGAGAACATGGGTACGTTTGACATAAATACATCCCAAGATGCCCATTGGTTGAGAGAAAGTTGAAAATTGCAAGAGCCATAAAGTTGAAGTCGGAAGTTGACATACACTTAGGTTGGAGTCATTAAAACTCGTTGTTCAACCACTCCACAAATTTCTTGTTAACAACCTATAGTTTTGGCAAGTCGGTTAGGACATCTGCTTTGTGCATGACGCAAGTAATTTTTCCAACAATTGTTTTCAGACAGATTATTTCACTTATAAAACAGATTATTTCACTTATAATTCACACAATTCCAGTGGGTCAGAAGTTTACATACACTAAGTTGACTGTGCCTTTAAACAGCTTGGAAAATTTCCTAAAATTATGTCATGGCTTTAGAAGCTTTTGATAAATTATGTCAATTAGAGATGTACCTGTGGAGGAACTTCAAGGCCTACATTCAAACTCAGTGCCTCTTCGCTTGACATCATGGAAAAATCAAAAGAAATCAGCCAAGACCTTAGGAAAACAATTGTAGATATCCACAAATCTGGATCATCCTTGGGAGCAATTCCCAAGCGCCTGAAGGTACCACATTCATCTGTACCAACAATAGTACGCAAGTATAAACACCATGGGACCACGCAGCCGTCACACCGCTCAGGAAGGAGACGCATTCTGTCTCCTAGAGAAGAACGTACTTTGGTGCGAAAAGTGCAAATCAATCCCAGAACAACAGCAAAGGACCTTGTGAAGATGCTGGAGGAAACAGGTACAAAAGTATCAATATCCACAGTGAAACGAGTCCTATATCGACATAACCTGAATGGCCGCTCAGCAAGGAAGAAGCCACTGCTCCAAAAACGCCATAAAAAAGCAAGACTACAGTTTCCAACTGCACATGGGGAAGAAGATCGTACTTTTTGGAGAAATGTCCTCTGGTCGTCTGATGAAACAAAAATAGAACTGTTTGGCCATAATGACCATTGTTATGTTTGGAGGAAAAAGGGGGAAGCTTGCAAGCCGAAGAACACCATCCCAACCGTGAAGCACGGGGGTGGCAGCATCATGTTGTGGGGCTGCTTTGCTGCAGGAGGGACTGATGCACTTCACAAAAAAGATAGCACCATGAGGGAAGAAAATGATGTGGATATATTGAAGTCAGGAAGTTAAAGCTTGGTCGCAAATGGTCTTCCAAATGGACAATGACCCCAGGCATACTTCCAAAGTTGTGGCAAAATGGCTGAAAGACAACAAAGTCAAGGTATTAGAGTAGCCATCACAAAGCCCTGACATCAATCCTATACAAAATATGTGGGCAGAACTGAAAAAGCGTGTGCGAACAAGGAGGCCTACAAACCTGACTCAGTTACACCAGCTCTGTCAGGAGGAATGGGCCAAAATTCACCCAACTTATTGTGGGAAACTTGTGGAAGTCTTCCCCAAATGTGTGACCTAAGTCAAACAATTTAAAGGCAATGCTACCAAATACTAATTGAGTGTATGTAAACTTCTGACCCACTGGGAATGTGACGAAATAAATAAATCGCTCTCTACTATTATTCTGACATTTCACATTCTTAAAATAAAGTGGTGATCCTACCTGACCTAATACAGGGAATTCTTACTAGGATTAAATGTCAGGAATTGTGAAAAACTGAATTTAAATGTATTTGGCTAAGGTGTATGTAAACCTCCGACTTCAACTGTAGGTAAAACAGCAAGTGTGAAGAAGGGGCATTATTGTGTCTACAGGCTATAAGACAGGTGAGATTCTGCACGTGGGCTAATAGAAGAGGAGAGACATGACGCCCGTAGAATAGGAAAATATGTGAATTATATTATGCTTACTGTATGAAGTTAAAGAGAGCTAACTATTAAGACCTGCTTTACTGACTGAACCATTGTAAACTACATGACATTTGTCACATCATACATGAGCAACTATCAGGTCAGCCAACAAAACAACGAGGGGGTGGCGTCTGCGATAACTGGGGAGTAACATGAGACAAAAAACATAGGCTGTCACTACTGTCACTGGGAAAATGTGGTTGAAACAAAGAAGCACATATATATTTTCTGCTTTTCACTCAGGCTTCTCAGCAGTCCACAACGATGGGAATTCAGGTGAGATCTTTAGGTCCTCAGTCTATGTGGAAGAGAAGATGGAAGCATCTGTTCCCCAGATACAGAGGCCAGGCTGCTTTACTCTCTCTCCTTCATCCATCAACACTGGCCTTATCCAGTGGCCTTATCCAGTGGTATAGCGGAGGGTAAACGCACACAAACAACGCTTACGCACCTTTTTTATTTACATTTGTATTTATTTTTTAAATTGAACCTTTATTTAACTAGGCAAGTCAGTTAAGAACAAATTCTTATTTACAATGACAACCTACCCTGGCCAAATTCTGACGACACTGGGCCAATTGTGAGCTGCCCTATGGGACTCCCAATCACGTCCGGATGTGATACAGCCTGTAATCGAACCAGGGACTGTAGTGACGCTTCTTGCACTAAGATGCAGTGCCTTAGACCGCTGCGATGAGCGCAGAAAAATGCGTTGAAAATATAGTGAGCAATACTTTCCCCATGAACAGAGATCAGCTTAAACGCACCATTTTTTTTTTTTTTTTTTTTTTACACTACATCACAGGTCTCATCCTATAGCTGCTGCAGAAGTTAGATCTGAACCATCTTCTTGTGGGGGTCAAAGACGTATCTCTTGAATCGGAGGTTGATGCAGATTGGCTGAGAGTCTGTCTTGGCATCATCCTCTTTGGCTGGTTCCCTCTTAGCCCCACCCTTAACTCTCTTCTTGGCAGAGGAGGAGAGGAGCTGCTTAGTCTCTAGACTGAGACCCTCTGAAGAGAAGAAAGAAGGAATAGGGAAGAAAGGGAGAGATAAAGAAAGAGATAATTCATATTAGCATTAGAATTGCTGTTAGTTTATACAATTCATATTTCCCCCCTTTAAAAAAGTCTTCACATATCGTTTGTTTATTGGATAGGACAGAGGAATTAAATATGTATACATTACCAGTCAAAAGTTTGGACGTCTACTCATTCCAAGGTTTTTATTTATTTTTACTATTTTCTTTATTGTAGAATAATAGTGAAGACATCAAAACTATGAAATAACACATATGGAATCATGTAGTAACCAAAAACGTGTTAAACAAATCAAAATATATGTTTGATTTTAGATTCTTCAAATTAGCCACCCTTTGCCTTGATGACATCTTTACACACACTTGGAATTCTCTCAACCAGCTTCACCTGGAATGCTTTTCCAACAGTCTCGAAGGAGTTCCCACATATGCTGAGCAATTATTGATTGCTTTTCCACTCTACGGTCCAATTTATCCCAAACCATATCAATTGGGTTGAGGTCAGGTCATTTGATGAAGCACTCCATCACTCTCCTTCTTGGTCAAATAGCCCTCACACAGCCTGTAGGTGTGTTGGGTCATTGTCCTGTTGAAAAACAAATGATAGTTCCACTAGCCGCAAACCAGATGGGATGGCGTATCACTGCAGAATTCTATGGTAGCCATGCTGGTTAAGTGCGCCTTGAATTCTAAATAAAATCACAGACAGCGTCACCAGCAAAGCACCCCCACACCATCATACCTCCTCCTCCATGCCTCACGGTGGGTACCACACATGCGGAGATCATCCGTTCACCTACTCTGCGTCTCATAAAGACATGCCGGTTAGAACCAAAAATCACAAAGTTGGACCAAAGGACCGGTCTAATGTCCATTGCTCGTGTTTCTCGGCCCAAGCAAGTCTCTTCTTATTGGTGTCCTTTAGTAATGGTTTATTTGCAGCAATTCGCCCATGAAGGCCTGATTCACACAGTCTCCTCTGAACAGTTGATGTTGAGATGCGTCTGTTACTTGAACTCTGTGAAGCATTTATTTGGGCTGCAATTTCTGAGGCTGGTAACTAATGAACTTATCCTCTGCAGCAGAGGTAACTCTGGTTCTTCCTTTCCTGTTGCGTTCCTCATGAAAGCGAGTTTCATCATAGCGCTTAATGGTTTTGCGACTGCACTTGAATAAACTTTCAAAGTTCTTGAAATTTTCCATATTGACTGACCTTCATGTCTTAAAGTAATGATGGTCTGTCGTTTCTCTTTGCTTATTTGAGCTGTTCTTTCCATAATATGGACTTGGTCTTTTACCAAATAGGGATACATTCTGTATATTCCCCCACCTTGTCACACCACAACTGATTGTCTCAAATGCATTAAGGAAAGAAATTCCACAAATGGACTTTTAAGAAGGCACACCCGTTAAATTTAAATGCATTCCAGGTGACTACCTCATGAAGCTGGTTGTGAAAATGCCAAGAGTGGACAAAGCTGTCATCAAGGCAAAGGGTGGCTACTTTGAAAAATCTGAAATATGTTGTTTTGTTTAACACTTTTTTGGTTACTACATGTGTTATTTCATAGTTGAGATGTCTTCAATATTAGTCTACAATGTATAAAATAGTAAAAATAAAGAAAAACCCTGGAATGAGGTAGTATGTAGGTAGTACGTACCTGAATGTATAGTAAAAGTGACTATGCATATACATTTTATTCACTGCTTAAGCACACTCCGCCAACCCTGATGTCCTAGCCGTGTCTGAAACCTGGCATAGGAAGGCCACCAAAAATTCAGAAATTTCCATCCCCAACTACAACATTTTCCGTCAAGATAGAACTGCCAAAGGGGGCGCAGTTGCAATCTACTGCAGAGATAGCCTGCAGAGATCTGTCATACCATCCAGTTCTGTGGCAAACAATTCAAGCTTCTACTTTTAAAGATCCACCTTTTCAGAAATAAGTCTCACTGTTGCCGCTTGTTATAGACCCCCCTCAGCCCCCAGCTGTGCCCTGGACACCATATGTGAATTGATTGCTCCCCATCCATCTTCAGAGTTCATACTGTTAGGTGACCTAAACTGGGATATGTTTAGCACCCCGGCCGTCCTACAATCTAAACTAGATGCCCTCAATCTCACACAAATTATCAAGGAACCTACCATGTACAACCCTAAATCAGTAAACATGGGCACCCTCATAGATATCATCCTGACTAACTTGCTCTCTAAATGCACCTCTGCTGTCTTCAACCAGGATCTCAGCGATCACTGCCTCATTGCCTGCGTCCGTCAAGACAACCCCTCATCACTGTCAAAAGCTCCCTAAAATGCTTCAGAGAGCAGGCCTTTCTAATCGACCTGGCCCGGGTATCCTGGAAGGATATTGACCTCATCCTGTCAGTAGAGAATGCCTGGTTGTTCTTTAAAAGTGCTTTCCTCACCATCTTAAATAAGCATGCCCCATTCAAAAAATGTAGAACTAAGAACAGATATAGCCCTTGGTTCACTCCAGACTTGACTGCCCTTGACGAGCACAAAAACATCCTGTGGCGTACTGCATTAGCATCGAATAGCCCCCGCGATATGCAACTTTTCAGGGAAGTCAGGAACCAATTTACACAGTCAGTTAGGAAAGCTAAGGCTAGCTTTTTCAAACAGAAATTTGCATCCTGTAGCACTAATTCCCAAAAGTTTTGGGACACCGTAAAGTCCATTTAGAATAAGACCACATCCTCTCAGCTGCCCACAGCCTAGGAAATACTGTCCCCACCGATAAATCTACGATAATCGAGAATTTCAAGAAGCATTTCTCCCCTACCCTGGCCAACAGCTCTGCCCCCCCCGCAGCAACTTACCAAAGCCACCTCCCCTTCTCCTTCACCCAAATCCAGATACCTGATGTTCTGAAAGAGCTGCAAAATCCGGATCCCTACAAATCAGGCTAGACAATCTGGACCCTCTCTTCTAAAATTATCCGCCAAAATTGTTGCAACCCCTATTACTAGCCTGTTCAACCTCTCTTTCGTATCGTCTGAGATCCCTAAAGATTGGAAAGCTGCCGCGGTCATCCTTCTCTTCAAAGGGGGAGACACTCTAGACCCAAACTGTTACATACCTATATCTATCCTACCCTGCCTTTCTAAAGTCTTCAAAAGCCAAGTGAACAAACAGATTACCGACCATTTAGAATCCCACCGTACCTTCTCCACTATGCAATCTGGTTTCCGAGCTGGTCATGGGTGCACCTGAGCCACTCTCAAGGTCCTAAACGATTTCATAACCGCAATAGATAAAAGACAGCACTGTGCAGCCGTTTTCATCAACCTGGCCAAGGCTTTTGACTCTGTCAATCACCACATTCTTATCAGCAGGCTCAATAGCCTTGGTTTCTCAAATGACTGCCTCACCTGGTTCACCAACTACTTCTCAGATAGAGTTTAGTGTGTCAAATCGAAGGGCCTGTTGTTCGGACATCGGGCCTACTCTTTTCTCTGTATAATTCAATGATATCGCTCTTGCTGCTGGTGATTCTCTGATCCACCTCTACGCAGACGACACCATTCTGTATACATTTGGCACTTCCTTGGACACTGTGTTAACAAACCCACAAACGAGCCTCAATGCCATACAAAACTCTTTCCGTGGCCTCCAACTGCTCTTAAATTCTAGTAAATCTAAATGCATGCTCTTCAACCGAATGCTGCCCACACCTGCCCACCCGCCTAGCATCACTACTCTGGACGGTTCTGACTTAGAATAGGTGGACAACTACAAATACCTAGGTGTCTGGTTAGACTGTAAACTCTCCTTCCAGACTCACATTAAGCATCTCCAATCCAAAATTAAATCTAGAATTGGCTTCCTATTACGCCACAAAGCCTCCTTCACTCATGCTGCCAAACATACCCTCGTAAAACTGACTATCCTAATGATCCTCGACTTCAGCGATGTAATTTACAAAATAGCCTTCAATACTCTGCCATCCGTTTTGTCACCAAAGCCCCATAAACTACCCACCACTGCGACTTGTATGCTCTCGTTGGCTGGCCCTCGCTACATATTCGGCGCCAAACCCACTGGCTCCAGGTCATCTATCAGTCTTTGCTAGGTAAAGCTCGGCCTTATCTCAGCTCACTGGTCTCCATAGAAACACCCACCCGTAGCACGTGCTCCAGCAGGTATATTTCACTGGACATCCTCAAAACCAACAACTCCTTTGGCCGCCTTTCCTTCCAGTTCTCTGCTACCAATGACTGGAACGAAATGCAAAAATTACTGAAGCTGGAGACTTATATCTCCCTCACTAACTTTAAGCATCAGCTGTCAGAGCAGCTTACTGATCACTGTACCTGTACACAGCCCATCTGTAAATATTACACCAAACTACCTCATCCCCATATGTTTTTGTTTTTTTGCACCCCAGTATCTCTACTTGCACATCATCATCTGCATGTCCATCACTCCAGTGTTAATGCTAAATTGTCATTATTTTGTCACTATGGCCTATTTATTGCCTTACCTCCCTAACCTTACTATATTTGCACACGCTGTACACAGATTTTTCTATTGTGTTTTTGACTGTACATGTTTATCCTATGTGTAACTCTGTGTTGTTGTTTTTGTCGCACTGCTTTGCTTTATCTTGGCCAGGTCGCAGTTGTAAATTAGAACTTTTTCTCAACTGGACTACCTGGTAAAATAAAAGGTGAAATACAAATATATAAAAAAAATAAACATCTGTGGCATTGTGTTGTGTGATAGGAGTGCACATTTTAGGGTGGCCTTATGGTCCCCAGCACAAGGTGCACCTGTGTAATGATTATGCCTTTTAATCAGTTTCTTGATAATCCAGCCACCTGACAGGTGTGGCATATCTTGGAAAAGGAGAAATTCTCACCAACAGGGATGTAAACAAATTTGTGCACAAAAATGACATAAATAAGCTTTATGTGCGTACAGAATATTTCTGGAATCTTTTATTTCAGCTCATGACACATGGGACCAACACTTTACATGTTGCGTTTATATTTTTGTTCAGTGTAGGAAGGTGTTCTTAATATTTGTTATACTCTGTGTATGTGATCTGGAGGCAGCAGCTTAGACCGCTAGACCACACAAGTCACTTTTAAAAACCTCCACACCACTAGTCCCATTCTTACTGCTCTATAGTGGTGACTCAGGGTCAACAGTACATCTGCTCTTTACACTGACGATGACAGAGATAGGAGATGAGAGACAGAACAGATAGATAGTGATCCTCTCTCTGCTCTACTTAAAGAGTGACAATGCTGGAGCCACTGTGGTCTGCTGAACCTGAACTGGATCGCCTACCTCAGCCTCCTGATCCTGCTGCTGATAGAGTGAGACAAAGGTCACAGTCCTGCCTCACAGTCCTATTCCATGGTCATGTTTCATCTGACATTTACGGTCCAGATTGGGCATCCAATCACACATGCAACCTTGTCCCACCAGTCATTGTCTGCTTAACTTATTAAGCAGTTGTGGTCTTGTCTCACGGTTCCCGTTTCACGCTCAAGGTCGTGAAAGAACCTTGACTCTGTCTCTCTGTCAGGGTTCTGTGTGGCGGTTCTGTTCTGGCTGACATTTATTGTGGTGTCTGACAGTCCTCAGGCGACTGGGCGCGTGCTGTGGATTCCTCTGGGGCATCTCTTCCTGTGTGTGTGTGTGCGTTTGACATGTTTGTTTGCTTGTTGTTCCACTCACGTAAAGGTGAGAAATGTTCCCTGAGCAAACCTTTGCACTGGCTGACCTCATCTACCCACATCACATGGTGCCACAGAGGAGGTTGTTATGGTTATGCCAGTGAGAGGGTTGTTATGGTTACAGGCCAGGCAGAATGAATCTCTGATCTACAGAACTCAATTAGCCTTAGCTCACACCTCTCACACAAATGAATCAGCGTGATGTCATTTCAAATAAAATCCAGTTCATCAATGCTTGAACTTTATTTTTTGTTGTAAATGTGTTCAGCACACACACACACACCCCTTATTCAGCATAATTACAAAAAATACTCAATTATCCTCCTAAAGCTGTCACCACAAACGTATAACAAGTTGTTTTTTTTGCATTAAACAACATAATGAAAATGTATTTTATCCTTTTAATTACAGGCTGACATATCACATAGACAAAGTAGAGGTCCGATGTATGTATGAACTCACGTAAGTCGCTCTGAATAAGACCGTCTGCTAAATGACTCAAACGTAAAATGTAACCTGAATACCCGAGAGGGTCTGGATTCATAAATCTAACTTTTCCCTCGTGTCCAGGTCGGGTCCTGTTTGATTGTCATTGGGTCTATGCAACTACAGCTGATAGACCCGAGTGGACCCATAGCCTATAGCCAACATATGAAGACCTATTTGTTAACCAGAAGATCAACTTGGTTGATAAACATATTTTTATCATCACTCGATCCAATCGGGTACAGGCCGGGTCTAGGTCTGTTTGTCATCAGACCTGATGTTCTCGGGTCCGTTCAGGTCCCCATTTTTTAAAATATTTTTTTATAATAATAATAATTTTTATTTTTTTTCAATCGAGTCCGATTGTCCTCGGGTCCAATCTTTTGGAGCTGAGAAGACCTATACTTCAAAGTCTAAATGACAGCTATCCCCCTCCTCTGCTCCTTTCCCTCAATCTGTCCATCTCTCTCTCCTCCTCTAGAATAGCTGTCTAGTGCCAGGCTGCTGGCCCTAAGGGGCTTGTAGGGGATGAGTTTGGGGTCAGGGCGGGTTGCGGAAGGGAATTGGACAGTAGTGTGTGTGAAGGAGGGGGGTTGTGAGGGGTCTGGGGGGCATTCAAAGACTCACTCAAATCTAACTAGCCCTCTTTTCCTTTCTCTCCCTCACTTTCTCCATTTTGAATCATATGCCCTGAAGGGGCAAAAAACAATGAGCGAAAGGGAGCACACACAAGCACACCCAGAGTAGCGAGAGGTCAGAGGTCAGAAGAACACACAGCAGAGGGCAAACTATGAGAGTGAATGAGCAATGAGCATGTTGAATGTCTTAAGTGACTAGCCAAGTATGTCAGTGTATATATAAGAGCATGTTTGTGAGTGTGTACGCCAGTGTGAGTGAGTTAAGGGGAAGTAGGTACGGTTCTCTTTCTAAATGTTTTAGTGTTCTCTTCCCGCCGGGCCCAGTGTGGAGCCTATCTGTGGGTCGGAGGTGAGTGGAGCGACAGAAGGTAAAATAAACAGGGTGCAGACTTCCCCCGGAACCAGAGCTACCCCCAGAGGATCCTGGAGAGGGATTCCCAGCACACCACATCCTGACCCTGACAACTAACGGACCACGGACAACCACGGGAGGTAGAAGAAGGAAAGACACAGCATAATGAACGGCGGCCGTGTGCAGTACTGCTGAGTGTCAACGAAGGGTGGTGGCGTTTCAACATGTACAAACGGCAGGAAATTCATATAAAATGGCTGATATCTGTTGGTCAGATGTGATCATACGCTGCTTTAAACCGATCAGCAGTGAGGTCTGTTTTATCATTAACACGTTCATACAGGCCCATCCCTACGTACCTGGCACCCGGATCTTAAACTTCCCGCTCTGTCCGAAGCCGCCCTCGATGACCCCCGCCTCGCCGGTCGACAGCGTGACCTTTAACCCCACAAACAACTGCAGGTTGGTCTCCTTCTTGAAGAGATTTCGGCCAATCACAGTGTAGTCGTCTGTCACCTGACCAGAAGAAGGAGGAGACTTGAGAGGCACCAATGACAGATAAAACAAAATAGAATTATTGTAATGCAATACGCCTAAATAACATTATCATTAAATGAGCAGCTTCCTGTAACAAATACAAGCATATATCATACAAATAGCATTATTAACTAACGTTCCAGCATATCGCTTAATGATTTGAGGCAGACAGTATAAGAGAGGTCAGTGTGTGTTTGTTTTTCATGTTCCTCTCTCTGATCTAACACACACTGCTGCATGATCTCCTGTGTTGCCATGATGCCACTCTGTTGCCATATTGAGTGGTGGGGGGGTGGCTGACCCCAGCATGACACTGTTTTGTCCCCTGTCCCAACCCAACGCTGCTATGAGCCACATTCCCATAGGACTGCCGTCTGTCTGTCCTCTCATTCCTCGTCGCATTTTTTCTTCTGTTTTGTATCTGTCCATCACAGAGACTCTCTCACCCGTCACTGATCCGATAAAGGGAGGGCACCGCTCTTTCCCTCGCTACTTCTCCCCCTTTGTCACTTCCATCCCTCGCTCACTCTGACGTTCGGTTCTGACTGATGCGTCACCGCTGATAAGCTACAGTTGGTTGTATTTTAAATGTATGTTCTGTCCTTGTGCTGTTCCTGTCTATTTTTGTTCTGTATTAGGTCATGTTCTATGTGGACCCCAGGAAGAGTAGCTGCTGCATTTGGAACTGATAACGGGGATCCTAATAAAATAACCCAGTAACTAAGGGATGACAAAGTCATATCTCAAACTCAGATATTTGTCCTGTTAGAAAAACAAAAAACAAATAGGACTTCCTCATTCTGGGAGGGGAACCCACGTCACAAGACCTGAGTCTGACCTCACAGGGAGAGGATCAACCTCAGGGTCAACGACCTATGTGTAACAGCCTAACAGCAATAAAACTTGTCCACACACTTGACCTCTGACCTGTGAGTGATCCTGATAGAGGGTGCGTACTGTGTACACACAGACACGCTGCTGGCTGCAGACAACACTGAAACAGACAGACAGGCAGGAGCAACGAGGCAGATAAGACTCTTATGAGTCAAAAGGGGAAGATAAACTGAGGAACAACAGAAGAGTCAGAGAAGATGTGTTGAATTAAATGACAAAATAAGTAATTAAAGATATTACAATAGCGAGATCGAACCAGGGAGAAAGACGGTAAAGGTGAGAGATCGAGAAGCATAATGGATTGAGGAGAAAGAGAGATGAGCGTGAGAGAGCAGTGGCCAGAGTGAGGGCCTGGGGGAATGCAGAGAGCCATGGTGGATATATTCCTGTGCCACTCAGGTCCAAACAGCACCAGTCTGGCTGTCTGGCTGTTGCCGCTGGCGTCAGGGGGACACACGCCTGTGTCACAGCCCAGCACACGCAAAGGCCCTGCATTCTTCTCCAAGCCGCATCGTCGGGACTCTGTGTGTGTGTGTGTGTGTGTGTGTGTGTGTGTGTGTGTGTGTGTGTGTGTGTGTGTGTGTGTGTGTGTGTGTGTGTGTGTGTGTGTGTGTGTGTGTGTGTGTGTGTGTGTGTGTGTGTGTGTGTGTGTGTGTGTGTGTGTGTGTGTGTGTGTGTGTGTGTGTGTGTGTGTGTGTGTGTGTGTGTGTGTCCACAATGCGAGGTCAGTCCCTGAAAATCTCTTCAGTGCCACCAGCAATGAGAAACATCCAAACAAGGACCAGAAGTTAGGAAGGAGAGGGGGAGGGGGGCAGAGGAACAAGGACCAGAAGACAGGAAGGAGAGAGGGAGGGGGGCAGAGGAACAAGGACCAGAAGACAGGAAGGAGAGGGGGAGGGGGGCAGAGGAACAAGGACCAGAAGACAGGAAGGAGAGCGGGAGGGGGGCAGAGGAACAAGGACCAAAGACAGGAAGGTGAGAGGGAGGGGGGCAGAGGAACAAGGACCAGAAGACAGGAAGGAGAGGGGGAGGGGGGCAGAGGAACAAGGACCAGAAGACAGGAAGGAGAGCGGGAGGGGGGCAGAGGAACAAGGACCAAAGACAGGAAGGTGAGAGGGAGGGGGGCAGAGGAACAAGGACCAGAAGACAGGAAGGCGAGAGGGAGGGGGGCAGAGGAACAAGGACCAGAAGACAGGAAGGTGAGAGGGAGGGGGGCAGAGGAACAAGGACCAGAAGACAGGAAGGTGAGAGGGAGGGGGGCAGAGGAACAAGGACCAGAAGACAGGAAGGTGAGAGGGAGGGGGGCAGAGGAACAAGGACCAGAAGACAGGAAGGTGAGAGGGAGGGGGGCAGAGGAACAAGGACCAGAAGACAGGAAGGTGAGAGGGAGGGGGGCAGAGGAACAAGGACCAGAAGACAGGAAGGTGAGGGGGAGGGGGGCAGAGGAACAAGGACCAGAAGACAGGAAGGTGAGGGAGGGGGGCAGAGGAACAAGGACCAGAAGACAGGGAGGGGGAGGGGGGCAGAGGAACAAGGACCAGAAGACAGGGAGGGGGAGGGGGGCAGAGGAACAAGGACCAGAAGACAGGGAGGGGGAGGGGGGCAGAGGACCAAGGACAGAGAGCCAAGCACGAAGACTGATGAGAGGGGTGTGTGTGTGTGTGCAGACTAGTAGGGGAGTGAGGAGGTGGAAGATGTGTCTGTGTGTGGCAGGGGGTCCACTCACCCTCTCCACCTGTCCCTCCTTGTGTTTGGTCTTGTAGATAAGTAGTCTGGGTAGTGTAGTCTCAGAGTAGCTCTTCTCCTCAAAACCCTCCAGCAGACGCCCCTGGAATGCCAGTCGGCACGCGTTGGCGTGAATGTCTGTGTCCAGCTTGGAGCCAATCACCAGGCAGAGAGTGGGACATGTAACCGGACGCTCAAACTCCAGCAGCGCCCACTGCTCCGGGTCTTGTCCCGCCCCGCCGGCCTCCCGTTGGCCAATCACATACTCATCCTGGTGGAAGTACTCCCGGTCAAAAGAGAAGGGTGTGTCCAGGGGTCTAAGGTCTGGCTCAGAGGCGTGGGGGTCTGAGGTGGGTAGCTGGGGTTCCGTGGTGGAGGTCTGGTGGGTCTCTCCAGGGGGCAGACCGAAGAAGGTGACCCTGGCCATGACAGTCTCATGTCCCACGGTGATGTGGAACTTGGCGCGGGTGGCCAGGGAACCCTTGAAGTAGCCAATCTTTCTGACAGAGATGAGGGCTGCGTGGAGGGTGTGTAGGGAACCAGGGGTACACACCACCCCCCGTTCTAGCAGTTTAGGGTCAAACTGGGTCACACACACGCCCACCCGGTCACCCTGCATGGCCCCGGCCACCGGCCGCCGGAACATCTGAACTGACTTCACTTTCTTGGTCACCTAGGGGTTAAAAGACAAACACAGAGAGACTATCAAACTAACTCATCAGCTCTATTGATTGTTTGTGAAGGTTAGGTATACAATTGACAGATTATGAAGTATGAACATGTTCAGTATTACACTGAACAAAAATATAAAATGCAACCATTTCAATGATTTTACTGAGTTACAGTTCATATAAGGAATTCAGTCAATTGAAATAAATTCATTAGGCCCTAATCTATGGATTTCACATGACTGGGAATACAGATATGCATCTGTTCATCACAGCTACCTAAAAAAGGTAGGGGCGTGGATCAGAAAACCAGTCAGTATCTGGTGTCACGACCATTTGCCTCACAGTGTGACATCTCCTTAGCATATAGTCTTCAATGGCTGTGCAAAGTTGATGGATATTGGCGGGAACTGGGACACATACACGTTGATCCAGAGCATCCCAAAAATGCTCAATGAATGACATGTCTGGTGAGTATGCAGGCCATGTAAGAACTGAAACATTTTCAGCTTCCAGGAATTGTGTACTGATCCTTGCAACATGGGGCCGTGCATTATCATGCTGAAACATGAGGTGATGGCGGCGGATGAATGTCATGACAATAGGCCTCAGGATCTCGTCACGGTATCTCTGTGCATTCAAATGGCCATCGATAAAATGCAATTGAGTTCGTTGCCCATACCCCCACCATGGGGCTCTCAGTTCACAAAGCTGACATCAGCAAACTGCTCGCCCACACGCTGCCATCTTCCCAGTACAGTGGAGCTTCCCTGAGATGGATTCTGACAGTTTGTGTAGAAATGATTTGGTTGTGCAAACCCACAGTTTCACCAGCTGTCCGGGTGGCTGATCTCAGATCTTCCCACAGGTGAAGAAGCCGGATGTGGAGGTCCTGGGCTGGCGTGGTTACACATGGTAGGCTTATGGTAGAGAAATTAACATGACATTTTCTGCCAACAGCTCTGGTGGCCATTCTTGCAGTCAGCATGCAATTGGCATGCTGACTGCAAGAATGGCCACCAGAGCTGTTGGCAGAAAATGTCATGTTAATGTGTTGCATTGTGTTGTGTGACAAGACTGCCCATTTTACAGTGTCCTTTTATTGTCCCAACACAAGGTGCACCTGTGTAATTATCATGCTGTTTAATCAGCTTCTTGATATACCACACCTATTTTGGCAAAGGAGAAATTCTCACTATCAGAGAATGAGAGAAATAAGCCTTTTGTGCGTATGGAATATTTCTGGGATCTTTTATTTCAGCTCATGACACATGGGACTAACACTTTACATGTTGCTTATATTTTTTGTTCAGTGTATAACAGAATAATCTTTGAGTGTTGTTTTTATGTTGTGAGTGGGTGAGTATGGTCAGTGTGGCCTAACCACAATTTTTCTCTGACACTGAATGCTGAGACTACCTGCTGGTTTATCCAGGGTTCTGCCGCCACCCGGTGGAGGATGTTATGATGACAGTAGGTTCAAGATAATAAACTGGGCTGGCCTACAAGTGTGAGTGACTGCATCTGGTCTAAATTAGCCAGCTCCTGTACTGCCAATACCCCACCCCTCCTCCCCAGTCTCCCCAAAAACACAGACACATCCTCCACCCCCATCCCTCCCTCTCTCCTCTTGCAGTCAACTTCTGAACTTCCCAAAAATCTCTGTAGCTTTTATCTTCTACTCCAGCCATTCAGGTCATCTGAAACAGGGCTCTTCTACTACATCAATGATTCTCAACCTTTCTGGAAGCAGGGACTACCATCATGCTATAGTCTCTTTATAGGACCACATCAACTAAAATTATAACAAATGAAATTGGCTAATGCACTCTAATGTTCTGCAATGTCACAAAGAACGGTTTCTGGTCTATAGACATGGGGGATTGAGGTTGAGAACCACTGATCAAGACTTCTTTTAGTGGTCATGTACATCAGTGTTCTGTGGTAAGTGACCATACCTTGAGCGCAGGGATCTCCACAGTGTCGTTGACAGCCAGCGCCCCCTGTAGGATGGTTCCAGTCATGACTGTGCCCTGACCACGGATGGAGAAGCAGTGGTCCACAGCCATCAGCAGAGCTCCCCCCGGATCTCTGTGAGGGAGGTACGTCTGGCTCTTCAACAACTAGGACAACACACACACACACCAAAGGATGTCATAAGGTGAATGCACCAATTTGTAAGTCGCTCTGGATAAGAGCGTCTGCTAAATGACTTAAATGTAAATCTGCTCTCATAACATTGTAATGTCCTTGTAGGCATGAGTGTGATTCAGAGTCACACACAGAGAGCCATATAGTAGTGTTAAGTGTGTATCCTGTGGTTTCATCAACACTTCCTGACAGTGTCTCTTGTGATTTAATTATAGGGCAGAACCCCTGACCTGACAGTGTCTGTCATACCTCTTTGTTCTGTAAGAGTGACCTTTTACTGAATCATACTGTATGTATCATTGAAGCCTTCTACATATCAGTTAGAATATTAAGCCAAACTGCTAATAGCGCAGGCACTTCCTGGGGCACCAGTGTGTCCAGGGTCTTTACCTCTATTAACTCAGGCACTCCATGGGGCTCGTCTGTGTCAGGGGCCTCAGGACCACCAGGCTTTGCTGACAAAGCAATCACAGGACAGTCTTTAAATCTATCCAACAGGGGATGAAACGAGAGTTAGAATTATTGTGTGTGTGTCATAGACATTAAAACCAGAAGACAGTGATAGCATTGATGTCATCCATGTATTCCTATGCAAAACTCGCAATGGCGCATGAAGCTGGTAGTATTTGAATTTGAAGCATGCCATTATTGCTGAATGAGGCTGAATGAGCATGGGTGGGGCAGTGGTCTAGGGCACTGCATCGCAGTGCTAGCTGCGCCACCAGAGTCTCTGGGTTCGCGTCCAGGCTGGGCTGGGTTCGCGCCCAGGCTGTCGCAGCCGGCCGCAACCGAGAGGTCCGTGGGGCGACGCACAATTGGCATAGCGTCGTCCGGGTTAAGGAGGGTTTGGCCGGTAGGGATATCCTTGTCTCAGTATGTAAAAATGTAATAAAATATATGCACTCTACTGTAAGTCGCTCTGGATAAGAGCGTCTGCTAAATGACTAAAATGTAAATGTAAAATGAATGGCACCCCCAAAAAATAGCTAAGGATCATAGTGAAAGTGGCAATAAGTAGCAAAGGATCATGGTCGATGTTGTTGTTTTTTTATTTATTTTTTATTTAACCTTTATTTAACCAGGTAGGCAAATTGAGAACACGTTCTCATTTACAATTGCGACCTGGCCAAGATAAAGCAGAGCAGTTCGACACATACAACAACACATAGTTACACATGGAGTAAAACAAACATATAGTCAATGATACAGTGAAAAAGAATAAGTCTATATACAATGTGAGCAAGTGAGGTGAGATAAGGGAGGTGAAGGCAAACACATATATGTATAAAAAGGCCATGGTGGCGAAGTAAATACAACACAGCAAGTAAAATAAAAAATAAAAACACTGGAATGGTTGGTTTGCAGTGGAAGAAAGCGCAAAGTAGAGACAGAAATAATGGGGTGCAAAGGAGCAAAATAAATAAATAAATACAGTAGGTAAAGAGGTAGTTGTTTGGGCTAAATTATAGATGGGCTATGTACAGGTGCAGTAATCTATGAGCTGCTCTGACAGCTGGTGCTTAAAGCTAGTGAGGGAGATAAGTGTTTCCAGTTTCAGAGATTTTTGTAGTTCGTTCCAGTCATTGGCAGCAGAGAACTGTAAGGAGAGGCGGCCAAAGGAAGAATTGGTTTTGGGGGTGACCAGAGAGATAAACCTGCTGGAGCGCGTGCTACAGGTAGGTGTTGCTATGGTGACCAGCGAGCTGAGATAAGGGGGGACTTTACCTAGCAGGGTCTTGTAGATGACCTGGAACCAGTGGGTTTGGCGACGAGTATGAAGCGAGGGCCAGCCAACGAGAGTGTACAGGTCGCAGTGGTGGGTAGTATATGGGGCTTTGGTGACAAAACGGATGGCACTGTGATAGACTGCATCCAATTTATTGAGTAGGGTTTTGGAGGCTATTTTGTAAATGACATCACCGAAGTCGAGGATTGGTAGGATGGTCAGTTTTACAAGGGTATGTTTGGCAGCATGAGTGAAGGATGCTTTGTTGCGGAATAGGAAGCCAATTCTAGATTTAACTTTGGATTGGAGATGCTTGATGTGAGTCTGGAAGGAGAGTTTACAGTCTAACCAGACACCTAGGTATTTGTAGTTGTCCACATATTCTAAGTCAGAGCCGTCCAGAGTAGTGATGTTGGACAGGCGGGCAGGTGCAGGCAGCCATCGGTTGAATAGCATGCATTTAATTTTACTTGTATTTAAGAGCAATTGGAGGCCACGGAAGGAGAGTTGTATGGCATTGAAGCTCGCCTGGAGGGTTGTTAACACAGTGTCAAAAGAAGGGCCAGAAGTATACAGAATAGTGTCGTCTGCGTAGAGGTGGATCAGAGAATCACCAGCAGCAAGAGCGACATCATTGATGTATACAGAGAAGAGAGTCGGTCCAAGAATTGAACCCTGTGGTACCCCCATGGAGACTGCCAGAGGCCCGGACAACAGACCCTCCGATTTGACACACTGAACTCGATCAGAGAAGTAGTTGGTGAACCAGGCGAGGCAATCATTAGAGAAACCAAGGCTGTCGAGTCTGCCGATGAGGATGTGGTGATTGACAGAGTCAAAAGCCTTGGCCAGGTCAATGAATACGGCTGCACAGTATTGTTTCCTATCGATGGCGGTTAAGATATCGTTTATGACCTTGAGCGTGGCTGAGGTGCACCCATGACCAGCTCTGAAACCAGATTGCATAGCGGAGAAGGTATGGTGGGATTCGAAATGGTCGGTAATCTGTTTGTTGACTTGGCTTTCGAAGACCTTAGAAAGGCAGGGTAGGATAGATATAGGTCTGTAGCTGTTAGGGTCAAGAGTGTCCCCCCCTTTGAAGAGGGGGATAACCGCAGCTGCTTTCCAATCTTTGGGAATCTCAGACGACACGAAAGAGAGGTTGAAAAGGCTAGTAATAGGGGTGGCAACAATTTCTGCAGATAGTTTTAGAAAGTAAGGGTCCAGATTATCTAGCCCGGCTGATTTGTAAGGGTCCAGATTTTGCAGCTCTTTTAGAACATCAGCTGACTGTATTTGGGAGAAAGAGAAATGGGGAAGGCTTGGGCGAGTAGCAGAGGGGAGGGCAGTGCTGTTGTCCGGGGTAGGGGTAGCCAGGTGGAAAGCATGGCCAGCCGTAGAAAAATGCTTATTGAAATTCTCAATTATAGTGGATTTGTCGGAGGTGACAGTGTTTCCTATCTTCAGAGCAGTTGGAAGCTGGGAGGAGGTGTTCTTATTCTCCATGGACTTTACAGTGTCCCAGAACTTTTTTGAATTTGTGTTGCAGGAAGCAAATTTCTGCTTGAAAAAGCTAGCCTTGGCTTTTCTAACTGCCTGTGTATACTGGTTTCTAGCTTCCCTGAAAAGTTGCATATCACGGGGGCTGTTCGATGCTAATGCAGAACGCCATAGGATGTTTTTCTGTTGGTTAAGGGCAGTCAGGTCAGGAGAGAACCAAGGGCTATATCTGTTCCTGGTTCTAAATTTCTTTAATGGGGCATGCTTATTCAAGATGGTGAGGAAGGCATTTTTTTAAAATGTCCAAGCATCCTCTACTGACGGGATGAGATCAATATCCTTCCAGGATACCTCGGCCAGGTCGATTAGAAAGGCCTGCTCGCTGAAGTGTTTCAGGGAGCGTTTGACAGTGATGAGTGGAGGTCGTTTGACCGCTGACCCATTACGGATGCAGGCAATGAGGCAGTGATCGCTGAGATCTTGGTTGAAAACAGCAGAGGTGTATTTGGAGGGCAAGTTTGTTAGGATGATATCTATGAGGGTACCCGTGTTTACGGAATTGGGGTGGTACCTGGTAGGTTCATTGATAATTTGTGTGAGATTGAGGGCATCAAGCTTAGATTGTAGGGTGGCTGGGGTGTTAAGCATGTTAAAATTTAGGTCGCCTAGCAGCACGAGCTCTGAAGATAGATGGGGGGCAATCAGTTCACATATAGTGTCCAGAGCACAGCTGGGGGCAGAGGGTGGTCTATAGCAGGCGGCAACGGTGAGAGACTTGTTTTTAGAGAGGTGGATTTTTAAAAGTAGAAGTTCAAATTGTTTGGGAACAGACCTGGATAGTAAAACAGAACTCTGCAGGCAATCTTTGCAATAGATTGCAACACCGCCCCCTTTGGCCGTTCTATCTTGTCTGAAAATCTTGTAGTTGGGGATGAAAATGTCAGAATTTTTGGTGGTCTTTCTAAGCCAGGATTCAGACACGGCTAAAACATCCGGGTTGGCAGAATGTGCTAAAGCAGTGAACAAAACAAACTTAGGGAGGAGGCTTCTAATGTTAACATGCATGAAGCCAAGGCTATTACGGTTACAGAAGTCATCAAAAGAGAGCGCCTGGGGAATAGGAGTGGAGCTAGGTACTGCAGGGCCTGGATTCACCTCTACATCACCAGAGGAACAGAGGAGGAGTAGGATAAGGGTACGGCTAAAAGCTATGAGAATTGGTCGTCTAGGACTTCTAGAGCAGAGAGTAAAAGGAAGTTTCTGGGGGCGATAAAATAGCTTAAAGGAATAATGTACAGACAAAGGTATGGTAGGATGTGAATACAGTGGAGGTAAACCTAGGTATTGAGTGATGATGAGAGAGATATTGTCTCTAGAAACATCATTGAAACCAGGTGATGTCATCGCATATGTGGGTGGTGGAACTGTGAGGTTGGATATGGTATAGTGAGCAGGGCTAGAGGCTCTACAGTGAAATAAGCCAATAAACACTAACCAGAACAGCAATGGACAAGGCATATTTACATTAAGGAGAGGCATGCTTAATCAAGTGAAAAATAAGGGTCCAGTGAGTAGAGGTTGGTTGGGGTCACGGCGATCCAGACAGCTGGCCGGGTAGATGGCTATCGGTAGCAAGATAGCATAGTATGGAAGTCTATTTGTAGATACCTCGTGCGTTTCCGTCGGTAGGTTAGTGGGGTTCCGTGTGGTAGAGGGGATCAATCCAAATTGGCAAAATAGATATAGTGACCCAAGAAAAAAAAAAAAAAAAATAATAATAATAATAATTGTTCGATATTCTTATTCAGATAGCAGCCGATGAGACAGCTAACGGTTAGCGGGCCCCAGATGAGCGTTCAGGTAACGTCGGGACGGAGGTGCCAGTTGGATAACTCCCTCGGGCAGATAACGTCGGCAGTCAGTCGTGAAGGCCCGGTGGGGCTCCGTATCTGCAGCAACAACAAAACAAAAACAACAAAAAACGGGTCCGGATAGGTGACTGTAGCCCAGGAATGGCTGATGGAACTCCTCAGCTGGCTAGCTCCGGAATGATTTGAGTTTGCTCCGGGATCGACGTAAGCCAATAGTCACACGTTTTGCAGCTAGCTAGCTGCAAATGTCCAGAGCCTGCGGCTGAAATCCGGGGAAACTGAGAGAAAAAAAAGTCCCGGAATGCTCCGGTCCGAGTCGCGTTGCACAAAAATGCCGGTAGATTATCGAGCTAAAGGAATAGCTGATGACCACAAAACGTGGGCAGCTGAAACACCAACGCTAGCCAGCAGACCGGCTAATTTCTGGGCAGCTACAGATTAGCTTCTGGCTAGCTATCGGATAGCTTCTGGTTAGCTTTCTGGCTAGCTTCTGAATTAGCCCCTGGCTAGCTTCCACGGTGGATTTTCAGATTTGAGGTAAATAATACTTTTTTGTAATTGGTGAAGCGGGTTGCAGGAAAGCTTTTGCAGGAAAGCTTTTGTAGTTGTGTTCTTGGATAATAAAATATATAAAAGATATGCGAAGAAAGGTGTAAATATATATATATACAGGACACGACAATACGAAACAGAAATGACGTCTGAACTGCTAAGTCATCTTGGGGAGCGAGTTTTCATTCTGCCTTAATGTCTACGGAGCCTCCTAATAGCCTGCCGGCCATGATTGGTCTGTGTCAGCACTTGATCCTGTGTGACGACAAATGTAGTAGTCAGAATGTATCACTACTTAATTCAATATCTTGATTTGTTGCAAACTTTTAAATAATTCAGTGGGGATTGAACTTGATCATAATAAACACATTTTAGAGCACAAAATAGTCGTCTAAACCAAATGTGTTTGGCAATACTGGCGATCGTAATTTACAGGCTTTCTAGGTCAGACCTGGGCCCATATCCACAAAGCATCCCAGAAACATTCTTAGAATCCTGTTAAAACCTGTTCAAAGACCAAAAAAATACCAACTCAGCAGGTTTTAGGATGATGTTAAGACAGTGCCTAGACAAAATCAACCACATAAAAGTTTATCTCAGCTGGTAATCACAACAGTTGAGGTACCACAAAGGAAAGATAGTGATGAAGCTCATTGACATGTTGCAAATTGGGGAATAACCAATCCTGATGAGGCGTCGCCAGCTGTGAACTCTATAGCACATGTTTATTCAGAAAACCACAATGAATGTGAATGTTAAAATATTTCATTGGTAAAACGTTTCATATCATTTCCGACTGACACGATCACTTTGCCTACTCTTAATGATTGCTTAATATGTTTGCATGCATAAACTTTTTTTAACCAAATCTGATGGTTGTTAAAAGCAGAATTTTGACAATACCATTATATCAACACACTCGTCACTCCTGTTTAACATATCTACATCGATTTGGCATAGTAGGCATCAATGTCACTTGCTGATAATGTTGCATTCAATGTTTGAAAGGTCCATCATTTTCATCAAACAATCAAAGTTAACATAAGCCCTAGATTCCTTAAATTTCCCAACTTATAGACATGCCCAATTAGACATATTTATTAGCCTAGTGGTTCTACGTATTTAGGCATATCATGTGTAATAGGCCTCATGTGAAATCATTGTCAAAGACAAGAGCATGAAGGTCTACATTATTTATAATATAGAAATATCAAAACATTCTTTCAACAACTCCAAAGCAGTTGCATGTGGTGCAGGAACCACTGACTCGCTGCATTTTTCTATTATCAAGACACCTGCTGGTAACTATTAAGCGGTTAGGACAGCTTGAGGCATCTTAAATAATCTGTCGACTTGGTATCTCTTATGACTAAAGCTCTTCCTGCATAGCTTTCATTTTTACCCATAAGAGTAGGAGTAAAATGTCTCTATTCTCAGCACTTAGGACAAATGTTTTCCTCTGAAATGCATTGTGGATACAGGCCCACTGGGAGCCTGGTGTGTGTGTTACCTGGTGTTCTCCAGTGTCTTGTGCAGTCTCTTGGTCATCTTGTCGATAGCGGTCTGTCTCTTGTTGGGCGGCAGCAGGTCAGTCTTGTTGAGAATGACCACCATGCGGGGGCAGGTCAGCTCTCCTATCAGCAGACACTCTGCTGTCTGGGTCTGGATCCCCTTCACCACGTCTACCACCAGCATCATCAAGTCTATGATTTGAGCCCCTGAAACACACACACTCACTATTAGACTTTTATGTATGCTATATGGCTTGTCTATAATAAACACCCCAGTCCAAAACTCCTGCAGTGAAATGATTGTGACCACTCAGCACTGCATGGTTACAGCTTACCTACATAGGGCCCAAATGACCAGTCATAAGTTGAGCAACAAATGGAGAAACAGCAACAGACAACCAAGAATAATAACGAAGAGGGAGAGAACAAAGGGTAAAGATGTAGAGAAGGGAGAAAGGCTAGATGGCTGAAATTTGAGCCCAAGCTCACTTGGTTGTCTTTCCTCTCCCTCTTTTCTTTCCTTCACTTTGGCAGTCTTTCTTTCCTCTGCCTCTCTTTGGCTTTCTTTCTTTCCTGTGCTCTCCCCATTGGGGACAGGAGAGGAAGTTTGTTACATACCCTGATCCCCACACCTTCCTTCCACCCTAATCCACAGCATGTGCCATCCACAAGGAAACACTGGCTTTATATAGCCAACTACCAGCCATATACACTGACTCAGTCCACACTCCCACTGTGTGTGCTCTCCTTATCCTGCTTTCCTTCAGTTTCAATCTTCTTCTCCCAACAATGCATACCCTCACCTCTCAGCCCTGTCAAAGCAGTCTCCACTTTCAGCATACATAGTAAATTCCTTACCTAGAAATAATAAAACAAAAATAATAAAATGAGGATAAAGCCAAAAAACACTCCTCAGGAGTGAGGAGAGAGAGAGAAAGGGAGATCGTAGCAAGAAAGAGAGGGGGAATGACTAAGCAGGGTTTAGCTGGGGCGTAAGGGTAAGGAAGTCTCTTGTCTTCCTAGAAATTCTACCCATTCCTCCTCTCTCTCTTCCTTGCCAAGCCACATGCTAGTGGAGGGGCCAGTCAACCAGTGTGTAACCATGTAATGGCTGAATTAAATGGTTGAGTCAAGAAATAATGTATTTTTGTATCAGGTGTATGTGTACTCTTTATTCTGCAGTCCCAGTATGTTCCCATTTGCCATTATTGAAGCTGGCTGTCAAACTCATGGCTAGAGTACCAGGAGCTGTCAGACAGCTGACTGGACAGTTGAAATATGTCACATGTCATGTACAGTCATTTAGTGTGAGTGATGAGATCTCCACCGTTACGCAGGTGTCAAAACCTGAACATTTGCTGTTTTGCTACTATGGTTAGGGTATCAATTTCTCTCTGCAGTAATATGATATTCTCCTCATTCACTTCTCTCACCCCCAATAATGGTGCGAATGAGGGACGCGTGTCCAGGACAGTCCACCAGCGTGAACTGTAGGTTGTCGTAGCCGTGGCCCCCGGGGTCCTCCCGCAGCTGCTCGGGGAGGTCCACGTTGAAGGAGGAGAAGCCGAGATCCAGTGTGATGCCTCTCTCTCGGGACTGGGGGTTCTTGTCAAAGGCAGCCGTGGACGCTGTGCTGCTGAGCGCCCTGGCAAGCGACGTCTTCCCGCTGTCGACATGCCCAAGTACCCCCACATTAAAATTGAGGGTCTTCGGGTGGTTGTTGCTCGAGTCTGCCATGACTGGTAGCTAGCTAGCTATCTGCTCCTGTCGCAACCGCAGCAGCTAGCGTTAGCGTTACTGGCTGGGCCTTGAACTCTAGTTACGTTCAGTAAGTTAATGACACAAAACGATTGACAACATTTACAACAAACTAATATTCATTCAATAAACTAATTCATTGAACTCCTTACGTTACAATGAATTCATATGTTTGATGAAATATAGGTAGCTAAACACAAACGTAGCTGTCGCGCCACACAAAACTTTTCTTTCAACTTTTCTTCCTGCGTATCAGTAAAAACAGTCCTCTGATAAATTATGCCAGTGTGACTAACGTTTTATTCCCTCTCACAAGTAAAGGCTACAAAATCATGATGTGTGAAGAAAATATCCGTCTAGAATTCAAAACGAATTACATTTATTAAGCAAACTTTTTGATAAGAGAGTGTAGGCGATGGAATGCAATCACAAAGCCAGGAATTAATCTCAAATGATGTACTAGTTTCCGTAAAGTCAAAGTGACGTGAACACAAGCGGAAATAAAAGCCAAAAGGAGGCGTGGTGGTTTTTGTATGAGTGAGATTGACAGTGCTTCTATCCAATCGCTTTATTACAGAAGAGCGTAATTGTCCAATAGTGTACCTCTTAGAGCTAAAAAATGAACTTTCGGGTGGTATTTCCTTCAACTTCCTTGGTAACCCACATGGAAACAGTTCGTATCATACCTCACTGAAAAAGATCGCATCTGTTTGTTTTGTTTTACCGCGCCAATTCTAAAGGTGAAAAAATAACGATCAGGAAGGGGCCATTTTTGTTTGCATTTGTTGCTTTCTTATAAGACGTTCACAGCCATGAAGATCGAGGAAGTCAAAAGCACCACGAAAACCCAGCGCATCGCGTCTCATAGCCATGTGAAAGGACTCGGGCTAGACGATGTTGGGAACGCAAAGCAAAGTGCGTCAGGTCTTGTTGGACAGGAGACCGCAAGAGAGGTATTAGCAAACGAGATGCCAAGCTAACTAGTTAACGTTATATCAAAAGTAGGTTACGTTTAGTTATTTGGCTAGCCACTGTATTTCAGAAATGTATTTTATTTATTTTATTTCACCTTTATTTATTAACCAGGTAGTCAAGTTGAGAACACGTACAGAACAAATCACGTTACTTCGTATTGCATTTTTCTTAGATGTATTATTTATTATTCTATTCCTCATTTTCAATTAAACAACTACCAACTGGGCTTGGGAAAGCCAAGTGTATTTTTTTAATGGATGTTCTGTACCTTTGTTTTCTGTCAACAGGCTTGTGGTATCATTGTGGAACTGATCCGCTCAAAGAAGATGTCAGGAAGGGCAGTTTTACTTGCTGGACCTCCCGGTACAGGAAAGGTAGACAAGATGTTACTGCAGTACTTCAATGATACCCCAAAGTCTTAATTGTGAAATGTCTGATATGCTTACTGTGTCTCCTGGCCTCCACAGTAATAGAAAGAATACAACTTGAGAGACTTTGACCAACCCTACTTTGCACCATCTCATTCCCCCCTGCAGACCGCCCTGGCTTTGGCTATGGCACAGGAGCTCGGCAACAAGGTGCCCTTCTGCCCCATGGTAGGCAGTGAGGTCTACTCTTCTGAGATCAAGAAAACAGAGGTGCTGATGGAGAACTTCAGGAGGGCCATAGGTGAGGGGCCACACACAAACACAGGGCCACTGGGAATGGATCACACGCTAGTGCTGAGCGAGTTGTGCTTTTTTTCAGTTCGATTATGTAAAAAATTATCCCAGTTTTTGATTTCAGTTTCACATTTTTGGGAGGACTTTAAAGCTGCAGTATGTAACTTTTTGGGTGACCTGACTAAATTCACATAGAAATGTGAGTTATAGTCCTATCTTTCTCATTGAAAGCAAGTCTAAGAAGCAGTAGATCTGTTCAATATGCGCTATTTCTATGCTTCCCGTTCGTAATTGTTTAGTTTTTGTGTCTTTTAATTTCGATTTTGTACACCAGCTGAAAATACAACATTTTTGGTTATTGAAAATATAAACTCAGCCGAAAAAGAAACATCCTCTCACTGTCAACTTCATTTATTTTCAGCAAACTTAACATGTGTAAATATTTGTATGAACATAATAAGATTCAACAACTGAGACATGAACTGAACAAGTTCCACAGACATGTGACTGACAGAAATGGAATAATGTGTCCCTGAACAAAGGGGGGTCAAAATCAAAAGTAACAGTCAGTATCTGGTGTGGCCACCAGCTGCATTAAGTACTGCAGTGCATGGACTGCACCAGATTTGCCAGTTCTTGCTGTGAGATGTTACCCCAATTTTCCACCAAGGCCCCTGCATGTTCCCGGATATTTCTGGGGGGAATGACCCTCCGATCCAACAGGTCCCAGACGTGCTCTATGGGATTGAGATCCGGGCTGTTCGCTGGCAGAACACTGACATTCCTGTCTTGCAGGAAATCACGCACAGAACGAGCAGTATGGCTGGTGGCATTGTCATGCTGGAGGGTCATGTCAGGATGAGTCTGCAGGAATTGTACCACATGAGGGAGGGGATGTCTTCCCTGTAACGTGTTGAGATTGAGCTTGTTGTCATTGCAGGCAGTCTAATGATGCTGTGACACACCGCCCCAGATCATGACGGACCCTCCACCTCCAAATCGATCCCGCTCCACCAGTACAGGACTCGGTGTAACGCTCATTCCTTCGACAATAAACGCGAATCCGACCATCACCCCAGTGAGACAAAACCGCGACTCTTCAGTGAAGAGCTCTTTTTCCCAGTCCTGTCTGGTCCAGCGACGGTGGGTTTGTGCCCATAGGCGACGTTGTTGCCTGTGATGTCTGGTGAGGACCTGCCTTACAACGGGCCTACAAGCCCTCAGTCCAGCCTCTCTCAGCCTATTGCGGACAGTCTGAGCACCGATGGAGGGATTGTGCGTTCCTGGTGTAACTGGGGCAGTTGTTGTTGCCGTCCTGTACCTGTCCCGCAGGTGTGATGTTCGGCTGTACCGATCCTGTGCTGGTGTTATTACACGTGGTCTGCCACTGCGAGGACGATCAGATGTCCATCCTGTCTCCCTGTAGCGCTGTCTTAGGCGTCTCACAGTACGGACATTGCAATTTATTGCCCTGTCCACATGTGCAGTCCTCATGCCTCCTTGCAGCATGCCTAAGGCATGTTCACACAGATGAGCAGGGACCCTGGGCATCTTTCTTTTGGTGTTTTTCAGAGTCAGTAGAAAGGCCTCTTTAGTGTCCTGAGTTTTCATGACTGTGACTTTTTAATTGCCTACCATCTGTCAGCTGTTAGTGTCTTAACGACCGTTACACAGGTGCATGTTCATGAGTTGTTTATGGAACATTTAACATGCATGGGAACAGTGTTTAAACCCTTTACAATGAAGATCTGTGAAGTTGTTTGGATTTTTACGAATTATCTTTGAAAGATAGGGTCCTGAAAAAGGGACGTTTCTTTTTTTGCTGAGTTTATTTCACAGCGGTTTAGATGGTACAATGATTCTCTAAACATTGCTTGTTTTCTCACATAAAGGCGGACAGTTTATAATTTTAGCAACCAGGAAACGGCAGAGCGATTTCTGCATATTGCACCTTTAAATGCATTATGTGGGTTGAATGCTGTAACAACACAGAATAAAACAATTACTAAAAGTCGCATGATGGTAGTGACTGCCCATTACTACTTATCACTAATTAACTGTCATTTATTCACATTACTTTACTTTAATAAAAGATTTCAATTGTTATTACATTTGTTTTATTTGATGGCTTTATTATTTCATTCCAAGTCATCATCTCATCTCTATAGAGCTGCTGCTTAAAGCTGTCTGACAAAATCACTATTTTAGTAGTTCTTCAAAGTAAATAAGGCATACTTTATGACTGCTGAATACCAACTATCAATGACTTTGATCATGTATTTTGAGGCAGAGATATCTCAAAGCAACTGCTCTCTATCCCTCTCGATTATGCATTCTTCTCTCTTTTACGTAGCAGGTGTAAAAGAAACACAGACCGGACATGTAGACGCGCAATGGATTATGGTGATTGTAGTTAATTACCACGTTTTAATGTGTAAAACTGTACTGAACAAAATATAAACTCAACATACAACAATTTCAAGATTTTACCCAGTTACATTTCATATAAGGAAATCAGTGAACTGGAATAAATTATTTAGGCCCTAATCTATGGATTTCACATGACTGGGCAGGCCCACCCACTGGGGAACCAGGCCCAACCAATGAGAATGAGTTTTTCCCCACAAAGGGTTTATTACAAACAGAAATACTCTTCAGTTTCATCAGCTGTCCGGATGAAATCTCGCAGGTGAAGAAGCCAGATGTGGAGGTCCTGGGCTGGCGTGGTTATACGTAGTCCGGTTGGACGTACTGCCAAATTCTGTAAAACGACGTTGGAGGTGGTTTATGATAGAGAAATTAACATTAAATTCCCTGGCAACAGCTCTGGTGGACATTCCTGCAGACAGCATGTCAATTGCACTCTCCCTCAACTTGAGACGTCTGTGGCATTGTGTTTTGTGACAAAACTGCACATTTTAGTTGTAAAAAAAATCATATATCCCCAGCACAAGGTGCACCTGTGTAATGACCAGGCTGTTTATCAGCTTCTTGATATGCCACACCTGTCAGGTGGATGGATTACTTTGGCAAAGGAGAAATGCTCACTGACAGGGATGTAAACCAATTTGTGCACAACATTTGAGAAAAATAAGCTTTTTGTGCATATGGAACATTTCTGGGATCTTTAATTTCAGCTCATGACACATGGAACCAACACTTTACCTTGCTTATATTTTTGTTCAGTATATGTAGAATATTGGCCCGTTGGAAATTACAACTCCCTACTACATCGCACAGTTTGGTCATGATCTGATTTGTCTGCACAAAAAGCCCACAGAATTATTATTTTTTTAATTAAAATATTTGAACTGACGTCGGTCAAGTAATTGTTTGAAAAAACAAACAAACATTTGGTTAATCGCTCAACACTAACACACGCTCATAAGCTTTGGCCAAATGGAGACCAGATAAAGCTGCATCCTTCATTCACCTGCTGCCCCACCATCAGAATAGACTCCAGGTGTTCTCCTCCTGCTGGACAGAAGTAGGACTAGGGTAGGGTATCAGTGTGGCTGACACTGGGGAGGATGACCTTGGAGATGGGTTGGGGAAAGGGGTTTGTTGGAGTGTTGACATTACCTGTCACAGAGAAGGAAATGGAGTGTGGGTTGAGAGCAGAGTGGTGGTCAGCACCCTCACCCCACAGAACACACAAGTTTTACGATGGAGGAAAATGGCGGGGTACATTCTGAGCCTGTCGACACCCCCCTGATAAGAGCCCTCTGACAGATGGTCTCTCCCTCAGAAGTGTCCCCCCCCTCCTGCCACTCACACACCGGGAGGCTGTATGCAGGAGGAACAAGGGCTACAGTGTGATCACATTACAAAGAGAGGACCATGCACTGTACACACACTGTCTCACATTCTCCAATAAATGATCCACCAGGTAGACCAAAGGATGTGGCGTTTTTATTGATTCAAGAGAGGTTTTACAGAGTCTTCATTCAGTGTGTGTGACCCTGTCCTCCCTCCTCCAGGGTTGCGTATTAAGGAGACCAAGGAGGTGTATGAGGGAGAGGTTACAGAGCTGACCCCCTGTGAGACAGAGAACCCCATGGGTGGTTATGGGAAGACCATCAGCCACGTCATCATCGGACTGAAGACTGGCAAGGGCACCAAGCAGCTCAAGGTCAGGCACGAGTCAGAGGCTAGACCAGTCCATATAGAAGTTGCCCATGTGTCTCACTGTCTGTCTCTGTGTTGTTTTTGTAGCTGGATCCCAGTATTTATGAGAGCCTGCAGAAGGAGCGTGTGGAAGCGGGAGACGTGATCTACATTGAAGCAAACAGTGGCGCCGTCAAGGTATCAGTACACTTCCACTTATTACAGTACACTTCTATACAAACACTCGCTTTGGAAAGGCTCCCATACACAAATTACACATTTGCAATGGCTCAAACATTTAATTCCAGAGTAATTGTAAACGGAGTAAGTAGATAAACTAACAAACAAGTACACAAACTAAGAATACCCCCCAAATAAAACAACACTAAAAGAACAGTGCGCTCTCCTGGGTTTTATTCTCCCTATCTCTCCTCCTGGGTTTTATTCTCCCTATCTCTCCTCCTGGGTTTTATTCTCCCTATCTCTCCTCCTGGGTTTTATTCTCCCTATCTCTCCTTCTGGGTTTTATTCTCCCTATCTCTCCTCCTGGGTTTTATTCTCCCCATCTCTCCTCCTGGGTTTTATTCTCCCCATCTCTCCTCCTGGGTTTTATTCTCCCCATCTCTCCTCCTGGGTTTTATTCTCCCTATCTCTCCTCCTGGGTTTTATTCTCCCTATCTCTCCTCCTGGGTTTTATTCTCCCTATCTCTCCTCCTGGGTTTTATTCTCCCTATCTCTCCTCCTGGGTTTTATTCTCCCTATCTCTCCTCCTGGGTTTTATTCTCCCTATCTCTCCTCCTGGGTTTTATTCTCCCTATCTCTCCTCCTGGGCCAGTTCTTCATGCCGGCTCTGTTTCATCTCTCTACTGTAGGCATTCCTTCAGCTCTTCATCGCACTTGGGTTCTATTCTCCCTATCTCTCTATCTCTCCTCTGCTTCCTCTGTTCTGGTGGACGACCTCATGGCATAGTTTGACGCTTGTGTTGACGGCTTCTTTAATCGGTGCAGGTGGGCCGAGGGTGTAGGTGGGACGGGGGGGACAGGTGGGCTGGGGGCCTTACATTTGTTGCTGTTGACAGCCTCCCTGACTCTTTCATCCCCCCGCCTCTTTCATGCCTTCCTTGAGATGGCATGGAGTCCAGTCATACACCTGCTCTCACTCCTCCCATCCCTTATTTTTGTTCCTCTATGAAGTGATTGGCCTAGTTTCAGCCACCTGACCACCTCTGATGGGATTGGGTTAATATTTGATGCCTGTGTTCTGTGTTGAACGATTCTTTCCATGTGTGGGGTGTGCTCAGAGACAAGGTCGGTGTGACACATTTGCCACAGAGTTTGACCTGGAGGCTGAGGAGTATGTGCCGCTGCCTAAGGGGGACGTCCACAAGAAGAAAGAGATTATCCAAGACGTCACGCTACACGACCTGGATATTGCCAACGCTAGACCACAGGTACCCTAGACCCTGATTCAAGTGAATATGAGACTGCACTGCAGATATACACTTAAAAAATAACTATTGATTGAAAAAGAATTATGCACAAACAAAGACACACTTGATCTTTGGTTGTTAAAGTGAGGTTCCTGTCCTCTCAGGGAGGTCAAGATATCCTGTCTATGATGGGACAGCTGATGAAGCCCAAGAAAACAGAGATCACAGGTAAGACCTGAAACACGTAACCTTAACTTTTTAAAACCCACAACCCTAGTTCTATCCTTGTAGTAATAGCAGCTTGTACTTTCAAAACCCCAACCCCTCCCCCAATAAGCATCATTCAAAAGAACCCCACCCTTTCTTCTCTGCCCTTGCCTTTTGATTGGCTCCCTTGCTTGATCCCTGGCTCTTCATTGACTCTTTATGCTGTACATTAGACAAGCTGCGAGCTGAGATCAACAAGGTGGTAAACCGCTACATTGACCAGGGTGTGGCTGAGCTGGTTCCCGGGGTGCTGTTTGTGGACGAGGTGCACATGCTGGACATCGAGTGTTTCACCTACCTGCACCGAGCTCTGGAGAGCACCATCGCACCCATCGTAGTATTCGCCTCCAACAGGGGCAACTGCCTCATCAGGTGGGTCGGTGGGTGTGTGTGTGCTAATGTGCATGCATGTGATTTCCTCTCCCAGTCAGTTTGAATGTGAGTTACTCTGACAGTTTGTTTTGGAAGTTATACAAATAAATAAAGTTGCACACTCTAATTATGCTCCCAAACATGTAAGTCTTATAGCAGCCTATTACCCTGTTTACTAACCTTTCTGTTGTGTGGTTGGCTGGTTATCAGGGGGACAGAGGACATCAGCTCTCCCCATGGCATTCCCCTGGACCTGCTGGACAGAGTCTTGATCATCCGCACCATGCTCTACACACCGCAGGAGATGAAGCAGGTGTGTGTGTGTGTGTGTGTGTGTGTGTGTGTGTGTGTGTGTGTGTGTGTGTGTGTGTGTGTGTGTGTGTGTGTGTTATCATGTCTGAGATGGCATTCCTACATATGAAGTGTGTGTGTGTGTGTGGGTGATGGTATGTTAATATATGAAGTATGTGGTCACTGTGGCGTGATGCTGACGGCGTGTGTGTGTTCTCTGTAGATCATTAAGATTCGTGCTCAGACTGAGGGGATCAACATCAGTGAGGAGGCCCTCAGTCACCTGGGAGAGATCGGAACCAAGACCACACTCCGGTAACACTCACCAGTCGGTTACTCTGTTCATGTGTGCTCACTCCACTGTCTCTAGTGCAGGGGTCTCCAACAGGTCGATCACAAGCTATGAGTAGCTCGCAGGCCAGCTATGAGTAGCTCGCAGGCCAGCTATGAGTAGCTCGCAGGCCAGCTATGAGTAGCTCGCAGGCCAGCTATGAGTAGCTCGCAGGCCAGCTATGAGTAGCTCGCAGGCCAGCTATGAGTAGCTCGCAGGCCAGCTATGAGTAGCTCGCAGGCCAGCTATGAGTAGCTCGCAGGCCAGCTATGAGTAGCTCGCCTAATAATTTACTTTCAGAATTGTTTAAAGAAATAGTCGTGTGTGATCCTTTCAGCACAGTTTTGATTGGACAGCGCCATCGCGCGGATTTGCGACTAGCGTGGTGTACTCTTGATAAATCACTCAATGTCAGATTTTTGTTTTCATTGAATCTCAGTTTGGATATTTGGTAACAATTAGGCTGGGAAAATGTTAGCTATGTTGAGATGAGTCCTAATGATTATCTTTATTATATATAGTTTGCTCACATATTAGCTGATCAAAACATTTTGCCTACATGTTATGTAGCTTAAAAGAAAATTCCATCCCAAAACTTGCCCAGCCAGAGATCAATTAACCAAATGTACAGATGGAGATTAATTGAAACAAAATTGCATTGACATGTCACAGGCAGTTGGTCGGGAGAAGGACGGGCTACTACATGAGTGAAAATCAAAGTCCACTTGTTAAAGGAAAACTCCACCCAAAAACCATATTTTGGTGTTTGTTTCATTAGTCTATTGTTGGCATAGTCACAAACTGTTTTGCTTGTCAGCAATCAAGTTTTCAAGATAGGTAACGCTCAAAATACAGAAATCATCCCTGTATGGAGATTATTCTTTTTAAAGTTACATACAGTATCTTGAAAACGAATGTAAAAGAATGGAATTAAGAAATATAGAAATGTTAGAACGAGCAATGTCAGAGTCCGGTGTATAAATATGTGATGGAATGTGTACTATATATTCTATCCATCTTGTCTATATCTGAAGAATACATAGAATAGTATATGTACAGCAATAGTTGAATAGGATGGACTTGACTAGAATACAGTATATACAGTGCATTCAGAAAGTATTCAGACCCCTTGACTTTTTCCCATATTTTGTTACGTTACAGCCTTATTCTAAAATGAATTAAGTTATTTTTTTCCCCCCATCAGTCTACACACAATACCCCATAATGACAAAAAAAAACAGATTTTTAGACATGTTTGCAAATATATAAAAAAATTAAAACAAATACCTTATTTACATAAGTATTCAGACCGTTTGCTATGAAACTCGAAATTGAGCTCAGGTGCATCCTGTTTCCATTGACCATCCTTGAGATGTTTCTACAACTTGATTGGAGTCCACCTGTGGTAAATTCAATTGATTGGACATGATTTGGAAAGAAACACACCTGTCTATAAAAGGTCCCACAGTTGACAGTGTATGTCAGAGCAAAAACCAAGCCATGAGGTCGAAGGAATTGTCCGTAGAGCTCCGAGACAGGCTTGTGTACCAAAACATTTCTGCAGCATTGAAGGTCCCCAAGAACACAGTGGTCTCCATCATTCTTAAATGGAAGGTGTTTGGAACCACCAATACTCTTCCTAGAGCTGGCTGCCCGGACAAACTGAGCAATCGGGGGAGAAGGCCCTTGGTCAGGGAGGTGACCAAGAATCCGGTGGTCGCTCTTACAGATCCAGATCCAGAGTTCCCCTGTGGCGATGGGAGAACCTTCCAAAAGGACAACGATCTCTGCAGCACTCCACCAGTCAATCCTTTATGGTAGAGTGGCCAGCCACTCCTCAGTAAAAGGCACATGACCGCTTGGAGTTTGCCAAAAGGCACCTAAAGACTCTGACCATGAGAAACCAGATTCTCTGGTCTGATGAAACTAAGGCTGAACTATTTGGCTGGAATGCCAATGGTCACATCTGGAAGAAACCTGGCAGCATCCCTACGGTGAAGCATGGTGGTGGCAGCATCATGCTGTGGGGATGTTTTTCAGCGGCAGGGACTGGGAGACTAGTCAAGATCGATGGAAAGATGAACGGAGCAAAGTACAGAGAGATCCTTGAGCGCTCAGGACCTCAGACTGGGCCGAAGGTTCGCCTTCCAACAGGACAACGACCCTAAGCAGACAGCCAAGACAATGCAGGAGTGGATTTGTGACAAGTCTCTGAATGTCCTTGAGTGGCTCAGCCAGAGCCCGGACATGAACCCAATCGAACATCTCTAGAGAGACCTGAAAATAGCTGTGCAGCGACGCTCCCCATCCAACCTGACAGAGCTTGAGAAGATCTGCAGAGAAGAATGGGAGAAATTCCCCAAATACAGGTGTGCCAAGCTTGTAGTGTCATACTCAGGGCTGTAATCATTGCCGAAGGTGCTTCAACAAAGTACTGAGTAAAGGGTTTGAATACTTATGTAAATGTGATATCGGTTTATTTATTTTTTATAAATTTGCAAAAATTACTACAAACCTGTTTTTGCTTAGTCATTGTGGGGTAGTGTGTGTAGATTGAGCGGAGGGAAGCGATTTAATACATTTTAGAATAAGGTTGTAACGTAAATATATTTGGAATAAGTCAAGGGGTCTGAATACTTTCCGAATGCACTGTACATATGACATGGCTAAAACAGTATGTAAACATTAGACGTGGAACACTGGTCACTTTAATATGTGCATAGGACAGCAGCCTCTAAAGTGCAGGGTTGAGTAACCGGGTGGTAGCCGGCTAGTGACTAAAGTTCAGGACGGTACTGGGCGGAGGCCCGGCTTGTGGTGACAATTTAACAGTCTGACGGCCTTGAGATGGAAGCTGTTTTCCAGTCTTTCTGTGTCAGCTTTGATGCACCTGTCCTGACCTCGCCTTCTGCATGATAGAGGGGTGAACAGGCCGTGGCTCGGGTGGTTGATGTCCTTGATGATCATTTTGGCCTTCCTGTGAGAGCGCGTCCTGTTTTCTGTCTAAACCTAACATAGCCTACTTCAATATAATCATTCATTCATTCATGCCATTACACAGCATCCGAGTCATTCATGCCGTTAAATGCAATCAAGCATTTTACCATTATGTATAAGACCAGCACGGGTGGTCGGCCTCTACCGCAAACTGTCCAGTATCAGACACCTCAAGCTCCTGGCTTCTATCAAATCAATTCCACATTGACATTATCCCTAGTTAGTCACAATTGGCTTAAAAAAAACAAACGTAACACTGTCAATTAATTTCCAGCAATATTGCCCCTGTATGTGTGTCATAGGAGGTTGGTGGCACCTTCATTTGGGAGGACGGGCCCATGGTAATGGCTGGAGCGGAATAGTTGGAATGGTATCAAATACATGGTTTCTATGTTTTGATGCCATTCCATTTGCTCTGTTCCAGACATTATTATGAGACGCCCTCCCCTCCACAGCTTCCACTGATGTGTGTGTGTTTGTCTGTCATTCACTTCGTGTAGCCAGTTAGCTACTTCTGGGTAGACAGAAATACTTTCCCCAAAACCTTCTCATTTAAATGTTAAGTGCAAGGTAGGCTTTCCTGGCAGAATTACACTGAGTATACCAAACATTAGGAACACCTTCCTATTATTGAGTTGCACCCCCCTTTGCCCTCAGAACAGCCTTAATTCATCGGGGCATGGACTCTACAAGGTGTCCAAAGCGTTCCACAGGGATGCTGGCCCATGTTGACTCCAATGCTTCCCGCAGTTGTCAAGTTGGCTGGATGTCCTTTGGGTGGTTGACCATTCTTGATACACACGGGAAACTGTTGAGTGTGAAAAACCCATCAGAGTTGCAGTTCTTGACACAAACCGATGTGCCTGTCACCTACTACCATACCCCGTTCAAAGGCACTTACATTTTTTGTCTTGCCCATTCACCCTCTGAATTGCACACATACACAATCCATGTTTCAATGCTTAAAAATGTTCTTTAACCTGTCTCCTCCCCTTCATCTACACTGATTGAAGTGGATTTATCAGGTGATATCAATAAGGGATCATAGCGTTCACCTGGATTTACCTGGTCAGTGTCATGTTTTGTATACTCAGTGTATATCATGATTATTTGTATCAATCGGGTGGGCTTTTGTTTTGCAAGCTGTGTCATGGCATATGCAGCAGCAAAAACATCACTAGACCAGCAAATTCTTCTTGCAAAATGCACAATTAAAGGGGTATTAATACTCAAATCTGAATTTGTTCTTTTTTTTTCAGCACGCAAAAATGATACTCATGTGATTTAAGCATTGACATGGACTCCAAACATCCAATTTCATTGTTTCTCTATGAATAGTTGTGATTTTGAGTGAAAATCCCCCCCAAAATCTCCAAACCAGGAAAAATAACACAGAGAAAATGGAATAATACAAAGTGCCTATTTGAATGCTAGGGGAAAAATTGAGTAGCTCTTGACATATTTCATATTTCTAAAGTAGCTCTCATGCTAGAAAAGGTTGGAGAGACCCATGCTCTGTGTGTGTGTGTGCGTATTGACTCACCGACCCCTCTCCTTTGTCAGGTATGCGGTGCAGCTGCTGACCCCAGCCAGTCTGTTAGGCAGAGTCCAGGGGAAGGAGGGAGTAGAGAGGGAGCAGGTGGAGGAGATCAACGAACTCTTCTACGATGCCAAGTCCTCCGCTAAGATCCTCCAGGACCAGCAGCACAAGTACATGAAATAAAGAACTATCCTCCACTCCCTCCACCCTTCTCTACATCCCTCCATCCTCACTTTCTACCACAAGGCTAGCATCAAATGTTTGTAAACCCTGACAGTCTCTTTTTCTCTCCTCGTTCTCCTTCATGTAAAGTTCATCCTGCTCTTTCTTGTTTCTCTCATTCTAGCCTTCCTCTCATCCTTTTGTTCAGAGCCCCCCTCAAGCTGCCCCATCTGTGCCTTATCCACTGTAGTAGTTTGTTACATTCAGATAAATACATTGTTTTAAAGGTTCTTTGCATGTTAATAAAATTCGATTTTTTCAATAAAAAGGAACTTGATATTTGTCATTGTTGCTTTCAGACTTATCAGATACACTAGCTAGAGTTAACTGATACAGGACTGGGAATTCCAAAGAGATGCTCCTTAGCATAATGAGAACATCCACTTCTAAATGAACAGCGTCAATATGTATTTTGGGGATTTTTTTGTGATATCCAATTGGTAGTTAGTCTTGTCCCATCGCTGCAACTCCCATACAGACTTGGGAGAGGCGACGGTCGAGAGCCATGCGTCCTCTGAAACCGAAGTCAGCGTGTGTGCGCCCGGCCGCCACAAGAACTCAAGAGCGCGATGGGACAAGGACATCCTAGCCAGCCAAACCCTGCCCTAACCCGGACAACGCTGGGCCAATAGTGTGTCGCCTCATGGGTCTCCCGGTCGTGACAGCCTGGATCGAACCCAGATCTGTAGTGACGCCTCTAGCACTGCGATGCAGTGCCTTAGACTTCTGCGCCACTCGGGAGGCCCAACTCAAATATATTCACACAACCAATACAGCCTACTCAACTGGCATCCAGTTAATGCCCACTTAAACTCCTTTCTTAACAATCAGACTCCTGACAGAATGAGGGTTCAAGCTTTTTATTAAAGTGGAGAAATACTTGACCATAAGGCCCATTCAGTCACACAAGTGTGGTTTTAAATATATGCCAGGCTGGAGTATAAGAAGTGGCTTTATTGCCTCTGCTACTTCTTGATTTGTCGAGCCTGGGACTTGTTGAAGGCAGTCTCTCTCCCTGAACGCACTCCACTGAACACAGAAGGGGCGACTTTACCCGCACGCTCTGTGAACACAGATCCATCCATCACTCTGACGTCAAGTAGCTACAGTCGAAGAGCTATGTAATACAGTAGATATGGATAAACATCCATAGTTCATGCAGCAGGGAGATGGGCAGTGTGTTTGACAGTCCTCAACTGTGCTGTATATGGAGTGGAAACTTCATCACAGTAAGTAACGCCCCCTCTACTCACTAACTCCCTCTCTTGTTCAATAACACTGGCTTTGTTTAGAAAGGCAGCCCAATTCTGATTTTTTTTCTCTCACTAATTGGTCTTTTGACAGATTAGATCTGATGTGAAAAGATCTGTGATTGGTCAAAAGAACAGTTAGTGGAAAAAATATCAGAATTGGGCTGCCTGTCTAAACGCAGCCCAGGTATGTATGTACATATATGTAAACTTATTTCCAATATTAAAGGGGCAATCAGCAGTTGCTACATCCATTATTGGACTTAATTAATATGTACCCATTGATTTCTCGAAGAATATAACTTAGAAATGCCTCAAGCTTAATTCAACTGTCATATCCCATAATAACCCGTAATAAGTTGTTTTATTAAAATGTTTGTAAACAAATAAATACAAACAAACACTATATAGCCTCAACACAATTAAATCTATAATTTCGATATGTATAGCCAGTCCGTGCATCCATAGCTCTGTATATGAATTGAGATTTGTTACATTTCTCCAGCCCCATCCCTCAACCTTTTTACAGAAACGGGTGGGGAGTATATTTTGTTATAGTTTCAACTGCTGATTGCCGCTTTAAATCCGCAACAAAAATGACAAACAGATTTCAGAGGTTTTTAAATATGTACTCCTAGCCCGTAGACTTAACCCCTAACCCAGGGTTTCCCAAACTCCGTCCAAAGGGTGCACATTTTGGTTTTTGCCCTAGGACTACACAACTGATGAAAATAATCAGCTAATCTTCATTCTTTGATCATTTTAATCAGTTGTGTTAGGGCAAAAACAAAAATTGCACCGAGTTTGGGAAACGTTTCCCTAACCCCATTGTCACGCCAATAAAAGCGGCACTCTGCTCACCGCACTCATCCATCACTTCTATAGTCTTGCCCTTCAGCTTTCCTTTAGCGCTCAGCTTATCCTTCGCTCCGATCAGATCCTCCTCGCTCACCTCAGGACGCTTCAGCTGTCCCTCCTCCCCCTCTTCAGGCTGGAGAAGAAGAGAGGGAAGAAATGGAATGCCGAAGAAAGACAGCTGAAGAAAAGTTCCCATGTAGAGTTCTCCAGTAGGTTTACTAAGCAGGAACTTTCTAGGCAAGTTTCAGTGAGATCATGTCATAACTCTACATGTCCCTCCCTAGTCCAGCACTGTAGTCTTACCTGAGACATGGTGACTGACTGTGAAGTAGTGGATGATCCTCCTGGATACTGTTGTGGTCAGAATGACTGCTGCGCTCTCTTTCTCCCTCTCTGCAGTGCAGGCCAACACACACACTGTAACTCTCCAGTGAGCTATAACTCTGTCTGCAGGCCCAGTAGATGACTCAGTGGGTCAGTGGACTCCTCCCTTCTTTCTTCTCTCTCATGTTTTCTGGGTCTGTTTGTTCTCAGGGTGGTGTATCATTAGGAGGTGAATGACGTGATCTGCTCTACAGTTGGAACGATCTTGCCTTCTTTTAAAGCAACTCCTCAAGGACGAATAAAAGATCACAAATCAAAGTCTAAAACTCAACTCCTCCTCCACTATGACAACATTCTGTCATGGCCCTCCTCCTTTTCTCCTGTCACTAGGCCAAAATTGAAATGAGATCAAGACTTCTTTCTGTCCTAAACAATAACAACCTAAGGAACCAATCTAACCCTTACACTCATCAATGGATAGAAGAAACCCAACAGTCAAACAGAGCAACACTTTACTATGCATGTCCATATCTCAATCATTCAATGGAAAAACAAATAACATGGGCAGAGAAACAACTTACATGGCAACAGACGTATGTGTCATTCCCTCCCCTTCCTTCCTCTGTTCTGTCATTATGTCATTATTCTGTTCCTCTTCAGAAAAAAAGGGGGGGGGGGGCTGACATATAAAACCTAGTAGGATCTTTAATTAACATTGTGAATCATGAAGAGAACAGCTGGAGCTACAGAAGGCTGTTTCACCTTACATCTCCCTCTAGTCATTTGAGAGCCAATACAATATACTCATGTTATCATTCTCAGTGCTGCTAGGCAATGGTTTTCAAAGGTGAACCCTAGCTTCACTAAATATGAATGAGATGATTCAGTGGAGATAGCTTCCTGGGATTAAACAAATGACACAACACAGGAAATATAAGAAAATCAGTTTATAATTTTATGAGTTTCAAAAGCAATAACTTTTAAAAATGATCATTCTGTAAACATATTCACATTGGAAACATCCACAAACCAATAATAACCATTTACATTTTTGATTGTTTCATGAGAAACCCCTTAAGTTTACATTAACCACCAACACTTATTTTCAACATGAGCAACAGGGATGTAAAATCAAGTGTAATCGATATAGTGAACGAGAATGACAGCCCTGAATGAAAAACCAAGCTGATGTGGAATGTGAAAACGGACACATAAATAACAGGGAATGTCTCAAACATGGCACATTTTGTTTTTCAACAAAACCAACCTGAACCATATACAGAACTAACAAAAAGGTAATATTACATTTAACAAAAGTTCTTCAGCTTTGCCTTCAGTACCGTTCGTTTTTTAGATATAGCATTAGTGTATCATATTATCCTCAAAAACATTACATAAATAAAAACAAGACATGTTTTAGCCTACTCAAAGCCATCTACAGAATGCTTCCGAGCATAGTTTATATTTAATCTTTAGAAATACCTGTAAAAACATACGTTTATACTTTGATCAAGCTGCAATATACAAGAGGTAAAATGAGGACAGACAGGTCCTCAACAATCTATAAAAATATTTGTATGAACCGAGATGTCAATAATTGTCAGGACCATCTTATAACGCTGTCGTACACCCCATGGCCACAGAATGAGTGACTTACTATACTACACACAACTAAATTGACAATCATCATAGTCATCATATAGACAAAAGGTTAAGAACAGCCTAACCCCTTGAGAATCTAATAGGATGCATTTAAAATGCAATGAATCACAATCCAATGGCCGATTTCACAGAGATTAAGACTCGTCCTGGACTAAGAACAACTTTCAATGGAGAATCTTCATTGAACATGCTTTTTAGTCTAGGACTAGGCTTAATCTGTGTGTTGGAAACCGGACCCAAACGTCTGAGCTGCTATTTATATTCAAGTAGTCAGTCAAATTGATAACATAGCCCTATAGACCAATGTAAAAACCTAGCTGCGATAGTGCAAATGTCTCCCCACAATAGGTGCCGTTTGTTATTCACATTATTCATATTTTTACTGTTTCACAATGAGGGGTGAACTAGTACCTAAACAGGAATCCAGATGTATTTTGTTGACATACTTTACCTTGGGTGTTCATTATACCCTGAATAGCTCAGTCATGGATGGATGAAAAAGAATTCCATCATGACTCCATACAATTATCTTGTGCTTTTCAATTCCCCTCCACTATGTATCTAATCGTACACAAACAAATGGTAAACAAACACATACAGTGCCTTCAGAAAGTAGTCACACCACTCCTTGATCTTTTCCACATTTTGTGGTTCTGTAAGGCTCAGTTGGTAGAGCATGGTGCTTGCACCGCCAGGGTTGTGGGTTCGTAAAATGTATGCATGACTAAGTCTGCTAAATGTCACATATTATTATGCTTGTGTTACAGCCTAAAATGAAAATGGATTAAATTTAGATGTGTCACTGGCCTACACACAATACCACATAATGTCAGAGTGGAATTGTTTGAATAAAAATATATATATATGTAAAATTCTATGCTGAAATGTCTCGAGCCATTAAGTATTCAACCCCTTTGTTATGGCAAGCATTAATAAGTTCAGGAGTACACATTTACTTAACAAGTCACATAATAAGTTGCATTGACTCACACTGTGTGCAATTAAGTGTTTAACATCATATTTGAAAGATTACCTCATCTCTGTACCCCACACATACAATTATCTGTAAGGTCCCTCAGTTGAGCAGTGAATTTTAAACATATTCAACCAGGGTGGTTTTCCAATGCCTCACAAAGAAGGGCACCTATTGGTAGATGAAAAAAAAAAAAAAAAAAAAACAGCAGACATTGAATATCCCTTTGAGCATGGTGAAGTTATTAATTACACTTTGGATGGTGTATCAATACACCCAGTCACTACAAAGAAACAGGTGTGCTTCCTAACTCAATTGCCGAAGAGGAAGGAAACCGCTCAGGGATTTCACCATGGGCCAATGGTGACTTTAAAACAGTTACAGAGTTTAATGGCTGTGATAGGAGAAAACTGAGGATGGATAAACAACATTGTATTTACTCCACAATACTAACCTAAATGACAGTGTGAAACGAAGAAAGCCTGTACAGAAAAAATAAACTCCTAAACATGCACCCTGTCTGCAATATGGCACTAAAGTAAAACTGCAAAAAATTGGCAAAGAAATTAACTTTATGTTCTGAATACAAAGCGTTATTGTCACGATCGTCTTCGGGTGAAAGAGAGGACCAAGGCGCAGCGTGATATAAATACATTATGTATTTATTTAAGAAAGAGGAATAACACTAAAACTGTAACGGCTCTCTTTCGGTGAGTGAGTTGACCAAGGCGCAGCGGGTTGTGAATACATAATGAACTTTATTTAACAAGACGAAACTAAACACACGAAGAACACTTGAATAATTTTACAAAACAACAAAACGAACTAGACAGACCTAAACTATGAACTTACATGAAACGAGGAACACATAAACAGGAACAACCGAGACAAGACAGTACCGTGTGGTGCAACAAACACAGACACAGTGACAATCACCCACCAACAAACAGTGAGAACACCCTACCTTAATATGACTCTCAATTAGAGGAAAACGCAAAACACCTGCCTCTAATTAAGAGCCATACCAGGCAACCCAAAACCAACATAGAAACAGAAAACATAGACTGCCCACCCAAAACTCACGCCCTGACCATCACACACATACAAAACAACAGAAAACAGGTCAGGAACGTGTCAAAAACAAACTAAACAAAACAACAAACAGACGACCGCGAAGCTATACAAACAAATAAGTGCAGACACTGGCAACTTACACATAGACAATCACCCACAACCTACCTAATGACTATGGCTGCCTAAATATGGCTCCCAATCAGAGACAACGATAGACAGCTGTCTCTAATTGAAAACCAATCTAGGCAACAATAGACTTACATAAACACCTACACTGAACACAACCCCATGAACTCTACAAACACCCCCTAGACAATACAAACACCATAGAAGAGACAAAAACACACAAACATCCCCCATGTCACACCCTGACCTAACTAAAATAATAAAGAAAACAATGATAACTAAGGCCCGGGCGTGACAGTTATGCTTGGGTCAAATCCAACACAACACATCACTGAGTACCAGTTCATATTTTCAAGCATGGTGGTGGCTGCATCATGTTATAGGTATGTTTGTCATTGGCAAGGACTAGGATGTATTTTTAGGGATACAAATAAATGGAATCGAGCTAAGCACAGGCAAAAACCTAGAGGAAAACCTGGATTAGTCTGCTATCCAACAGACACTGGGAGACAAATTCACCTTTCAGCAGGACAATAACCTAAAACACAAGGCCATATACAGTTGAAGTCGGAAGTTTACATACACTTCGGTTGGAGTCATAAAAACTAATTTCAACCACTCCACAAATTTCTTTTGGCTAGTCGGTTAGGACATCTGCTTTGTGCATGACAAGTAATTTTTCCAACAATTGTTTACAGACAGATTATTTCACTTATAATTCACTGTATCACAATTCCAGTGGGTCAGAAGTTTACATACACTAAGTTGACTGTGCCTTTAAACAGCTTGGAAAATTCCAGAAAATGATGTCATGGCTTTAGAAACTTCTGATAGGCTAATTGACATAATTTGAGTCAATTGGAGGTGTACCTGTGGATGTATTTCAAGGCCTATCTTCAAACTCAGTGCCTCTTTGCTTGACATCATGGGAAAATCAAAAGAAATCAGCCAAGACCTCAGAAAAAAACATTGTAGACCTCCACAAGTCTGGTTCCTCATTGGGAGCAATTTCCAAACGCCTGAAGGTACCACGTTCACCTGTACAAACAATAGTACGCAAATATAAACACCATGGGACCACGCAGCCGTCATATCGCTCAGGAAGGAGACGTGTTCTGTCTCCTAGAGTTGAACGTACTGCGGTGCGAAAAGTGCAAATCAATCCCAGAACAACAGCAAAGGACCTTGTGAAGATGCTGGAGGAAACGGGTACAAACGTATCTATATCCACAGTAAAATGAGTCCTATATCGACATAACCTAAAAGGCCGCTCAGCAAGGAAGAAGCCACTGCTCCAAAACTGCCATAAAAAAGCCAGACTACAGTTTGCAACTGCACATGGGGACAAAGATCGTACTTTTTGAAGAAATGTCCTCTGGTCTGATGAAACAAAAATAGAACTGTTTGGCCATAATGACCATCGTTATGTTTGGAGGAAAAAGGGGGATGCTTGCAAGCCGAAGAACACCATCCCAACCGTGAAGCACGGGGGTGGCAGCATCATGTTGTGGGGGTGCTTTGTTGCAGGAGAGACTGGTGCACTTCACAAACTAGATGGCATTATGAGGGAGGAAAATTATGTGAATATATTGAAGCAACATCTCAAGACATCAGTCAGGAAGTTAAAGCTTGGTTGCAATTGGATTTTCCAAATGGACAATGACTCCAAGCATAGTTGTGGCAAAATGGCTTAACGACAACAAAGTCAAGGTATTGGAGTGGCCATCACAAAGCCCTGACCTCAATCTCATAGAACATTTGTGGGCAGAACTGAAAAAGCGTGTGTGAGCAAGGAGGCCTAAAAACCTGACTCAGTTACACCAGCTCTGTCAGGAGGAATAGGCCAAAATTCACCCAACTTATTGTGGGAAGCTTGTGGAAGACTACCCGAAACGTTTGACCCAAGTTTAACAATTTAAAGGCAATGCTACCAAATACTAATTGAGTGTATGTAAACTTCTGACCCACTGGGAATGTGATGGAAGAAATAAAAGCTGAAATAAATCATTCTCTCTACTATTATTCTGACATTTCACATTCTTAAAATAAAGTGGTGATCCTAACTGACCTAAGACGGGGAATTGTTACTAGGATTAAATGTCAGGAATTGTGAAAAACTGAGTTTAAATGTATTTGGCTAAGGTGTATGGAAACTTCTGACTTCAACTGTATACACTGGAGTTGCTTACCAAGATGACATTAAATGTTCTTGAGTGGCATAGTTACAGCTTTGACTTAAATGAGCCTGAAAACCTATGGCAAGATTTGAAAATGGCTGTCTAGCAATGATCAACAACCAACTTGACAGAGCTCAAATAATAAAAAAAAATTACAAATACTGAACAATACAGGTGTGGAAAACTCTTAGAGACTTACCCAGAAATACTCACAGCTGTAATCGCTGCCAAAGGTGATTCTAACATTGACTAAGGGGTGAAAATACTTATGTAAATTAGATATAAAAACTTGTTTTCACTTTGTCATTATGGGCTATTGTGTGTAAATGGGTGAGAAAATAAATCAATTTAATCCGTTATGAATTCAGCCTGAACAACAAAATGTATAATAAGTCAAGGGGTGTGAATACTATCTGAAGGCACTGTAAACATTAAATCCCTGAAAGATACAGAATCCAGTCACATTCCAGGGTGAACAGCTGAGGCTATAAGCTGTGTCCATCCTGGAGCAGCACATACTGTACATTACAACAACGCTGGATGTGATATGGCTTAGTAATGAGACCAAACACACACACACACACACACACACACACACACACACACACACACACACACACACACACACACACACACACACACACACACACACACACACACACACACACACACACACACACACACACACACACACACACACACACACACACACACACTCCTCAGCTGGCAAAGTGCTGGTAAAAGGTCAGTTTGACCCTCTCTATAAGGTGGCACAGTTTGATGGCAGGGCCCAGCTTCAGCCCCATACACTCCTGTACTGTGGGCAGGCTCAGCAACAGCAGGGCCTGGCCATCTATCTCCTGTCAACACGCACAACAACATGGCTCAGAAAATTAGCACACTGTGCGTGTGTGTATTTTTCCTGGTGTGTGCGTCACTCCTACCTGGTCCCTGAATATGCGTGCCAGCGGGGCACAGTCAGTAGTTCTGATGAATCGGGTCACATCAGTGATGCTCCAGCCCAGTGGACTGCTGTCCAGATGCAGCTTCTCCTGCACCTCCACCCGCCCACTCTGAGACAGAACACACACAAAGGGGATGTTACACATATATAGTTCCAGGATCAGTGTGTGTGTGTGTGTGTGTATAATTATGTAACCAGCACTACCTTAGGTAAGGTGGGCCCGCTCTCATCGTCTGAGTAGGAGGGTGAGCGGGCGGGTTTCCTGCGCTGGCGACGGGGTCTGTTCCGGGGGCGAGGTTCTGTAGGGGTGGGACAGGGGGAGGGAGAGGGGGGCTGGGACTTCCTCTCTGATACCTCATAGTCATCCTGCGGCTCTGAGCCTGAGTCCTCCTCACTCAGAGAGTAGTCCTGATCCAGGTCCTCCTCTTCTCCACTAGCCTGGAGTGGAAAAAATGTGGACAGTTATGATTAGTTTGATTACTGGCTCCTTCCATATAAAAGTTCCCCGTAACATCAGATCTAGAATCAGATTTCTCTGCAACCTACCCCAGATCCTAACCTTAACTGTTAGATAACATCTGACCCAGGACCAATGGTTAGGGGCAACTCTTCTGGCTTCTCTGTGATGACTAAGTTAATGGCAGTTGAAGGAAATGAATGATGTAAGAATGTGCAGTACCAGTGGGGAGCCAGCAGGAGTGCTGTCTACAGAGGTAGACAGGTGTTTCTTCTTGTGGACAAATAGGGGCTTTCTCTTCTTCCTCCTGCTCCCCTGCTTGGTGCTGCTCTCCAGGTTGTTGTAACCGCCAAGGGGAAGGCTGATTCGCTTGGTCTTCTGCTTACCATAGTAATGAGCTATAGAGCACATAGACATACACCAAGGAAACTATTTAGTAACCAAAAAAAGTGTTAAACAAATCAAAATATATTTTATATTTAAGATTCTTCAAAGTAGCCACCCTTTGCCTTGATGACAGCTTTTCACACTCTTGGCATTCTCTCAAACAGCTTCATGAGGTAGTCACCTGGAATGCATTTCAATTAATCGGTGTGCCTTGTTAAAAGTTAATATGTTGAGTTTCTTTCCTCTTTAATCAGTTTGAGCCAATTAGTTGTGTTGTGACGAGGTAGGGGTGGTATACAGTAGATATCCCTATTTGGTCCATATTATAGCAAGAACAGCTCAAGTAAGCAAAGAGAAACGACAGTCCATCATTACTTTAAGACATGAAGGTCAGTCAATACGGAAAATTTCAAGAACTTTAAAAGTTTTAAAAGCAGTCGCAAAAACCATCAAGCACTATGATGAAACTCGCTCTCATGAGGACCGCCACAGGAAAGGAAGACACAAGAGTTACCTCTGCTGCAGAGGATAAGTTCATTAGAGTTAACTGCACCTCAGAAATTGCAGCCCAAATAAATGCTTCACAGAGTTCAAGTAACAGACACATCTCAACATCAACTGTTCACAGGAGACTATGTGAATCAGGCCTTCATGGTCAAACTGCTGCAAAGAAACCACTACTAGAGGACACCAACAATAAGAATAGACTTGCTTGGGCCAAGAAACACAAGCAATGGACATTAGACCAGTGGAAATCTGTCCTTTGGTCTGATGAGTCCACATTTTACATTTCTGGTTGAAACCGCTGTGTCTTTGTGAGACGCAGAATAGGTGAACAGATGATCTCTGCATGTGTGGTTCTTACCGTGAAGCATGGAGGAGGAGGTGTGATGGTGCTTTGCTGGTGACACTGTCGCTGATTTATTTAGAATTCAAGGCATACTTAACCAGCATGGTTTGCGCTTAGTGTGACAATAACCCAACACACCTCCAGGCTGTGTAAGGGCTATTTGACCAAGAAGGAGAGTGATGGAGTGCTGCATCAGATGACCTGGTTTGGGAAGAGTTGGACCGCAGAGTGAAGGAAAAGCAGCCAACAAGTACTCAGCATATATGGGAACTCTTTCAAAACTGTTGGAAAAGCATTCCAGTTGAAGCTGGTTGACAGAATGCCAAGAGTGTCCAAAGCTGTCATCAATGCAAAGGGTGGCTACTTTGAAGAATCAAAAAAATATATTTTGATTTGTTTAACACTTTTTTTGGTTACTACATGATTCCATATGTGTTATTTCATAGCTTTGATGTCTTCACTATTATTCTACAATGTCGAAAATAGTAAAAATAAAGAAAAACCCTAGGTGTGTCCAAACTTTTGACTGGTACTGTATGTATGCGTGTGTGCGTGTTTGGTATCACGTACTGTATTTGGTCTTGGTGAGAAGGGAGCAGTTCTCCGAGCAGTGTTCCAGCACCATGTGAGGTGCGATCAGGTTGGGGCAGCACTCCAGCCTCACACACGTCTTCCTGCAGAACTCAGCCACCTGGTCAGCTGTACGGGCAATCCCCACAGTGGCCCGGTAACTCCTCCCTTTGTACCTTCACACCACAACATGGTCCAGAGCAGAATCTGATCCATTACTGTCTGTCAGACACCAATGTGGTAGGGAGCATCTCTTCCAGTATGATGTTTATGCAGCAGAGAGAGTGTATATCCTGTGTCACTCGACTACTACCATACAGTGGCTTGCGAAAGTATTCACCCCCCTTGGTATTTTTCTTATTTTGTTGCCTTACAACCTGGAATTAAAATAGATTTTTGGGGGGTTTGTATCATTTGATATAAACAACATGCCTACCACTGAAGATGCACAATATTTTTTCTTGTGAAACAAACAAGAAATAAAAAAAACTGAAAACTTGAGCGTGCATAATTGCCACCTTTTGCAGCAATTACAGCTGCAAGTCTTTTGGGGTATGTCTCTATAAGCTTGGCACATCTAGCCACTGGGATTTTTGCCCATTCTTCAAGGCAAAACTGCTCCATCTCCTTCAAGTTGGATGGGTTCCGCTGGTGTACAGCAATCTTCAAGTCATACCACAGATTCTCAATTGGATTGACTAGGCCATTCCAAGACATTTAAATGTTTCCCCTTAAACCACTTGAGTGTTGCTTTAGCAGTATGCTTAGGGTCATTTTCCTGCTGGAAGGTGAACCTCTGTCCCAGTCTCAAATCTCTGGCAGACTGAAAACAGGTTTCCCTCAAGAATTTCCCTGTATTTAGCGCCAGCCATCATTCCTTCAATTCTGACCAGTTTCGTCGTCCCTGCCGATGAAAAACATCCCCACAGTATGATGCTGCCACCACCGTGCTTCTGGTGTTCTCGGGGTGATGTTAGGTGTTGTGTTTGCGCCAGACACAACATTTTCATTGATGGCCAAAAAGCTTAATTTTTGCTTCATCTGCCCAGAGTACCTTCTTCCATATGTTTGGGGAGTCTCCCACATGCCTTTTGGCAAACACCAAATGTGTTTGCGTATTTTTTTCTTTAAGCAATGGCTTTTTTCTGGACACTCTTCCGTAAAGCCCAGCTCTGTGAGTGTCGGCTTAAAGTGGTCCTATGGACAGATACTCCAATCTATGCTGTGAGCTTTGCAGCTCCTTCAGGGTTATCTTTGGTCTCTTTGTTGCCTCTCTGATTAATGCCCTCCTTGCCTGGTCCATGAGTTTTAGTGGGCGGCCCTCTCTTGGCAGGTTTGTTGCGGTGCCATATTGTTTCAATTCTTTTTATAATGGATTTAATGGTGCTCCGTGGGATGTTCAAAGTTTTGGGTATTTTTTATAACCCAACCCTGATCTGTACTTCTCCACAACTTTGTCCCTGACCTGTTTGGAGAGCTCCTTGGTCTTTATGGTGCCGCTTGCTTGGTGGTGCCCCTTGCTTAGTGGTGTTGCAGACTCTCGGGCCTTTCAGAACAGGTGTATATAATCTGAGATCATGTGACAGATCATGTGACACTTAGATTGCACACAGGTGGACTTTATTTAACCAATTGTGTGACTTCTAAAGGTAATTGGTTACAACAGATCTTATTTAGGGGCTTCATAGCAAAGGGGGTGAATACATATGCATGCACCACTTTTCGGTAAAACATTTTTTTTTTTAAACAAGTTATTATTTATTTTTTCACTTCACCAATTTGGACTATTTTGTGTATGTCCATTACATGTAATCCAAATAAAAATCAATTTAAATGACAGGTTGTAATGCAACAAAATAGGAAAAACGCCAAGGGGGATGAATACTTTGCTATGCACTGTATATAGTGGCATTATGGTGCATACATAGTGACCTAGAACAGACCAAATCTACAGCATACAGAAATAAATTGTGTATGGTTTCTCATTTTATCACAATACTGTACAATAAATAGTATAATCTAAACAGTAATTATACAACGAGTAGGTCTAATCCTAAATGCTGACTGGTTAAAAGCACATTCCAGCAGGTGTCTATTCCACAAGTTACCACCGGCTAAATCTTTTGACGTTAAAATACCTATTTACTCATGACGTTGAGACTGGTGTTTTGCAGGTACTATTTAATGAAGCTGCCAGTTGAGGCCTTGTGAGGTGCCTGTTTCTCAAACTAGACACTCTAATGTACTTGTCCTCTTGCTCAGTTGTGCACCAGGGCCTCCCACTCCTCTTTCTATTCTGGTTAGAGCCAGTTTGCGCTAATCAGAACCAGCACAACAGTTTTCAGCTGTGCTAACATAATTGCAAAAGGGTTTTCTAATGATCAATTAGCCTTTTAAAATGATAAACGTGGATTAGCTAACACAACGTGCCATTGGAACACAGGAGTGATGGTTGCTGATAATGGGCCTCTGTACGCCTATGTAGATATATATATATATTTTTTAAATCAGCCGTTTCCAGCTACAATAGTCATTTACAACATTAACAATGTCTACACTGTATTTCTGATCAATTTGATGTTATTTTAATGAACAACAAATGTGCTTTTCTTTCAAAAACAAGGACCTTTCTAAGTGACCCCGAACTTTTGAATGGTAGTCTACATAGACTTGGAATCCCTGGCCACTTTAATAATGGAACACTAGTCACTTTAATGATGGAACACTAGTCACTTTAATAATGGAACACTAGTCACTTTAATAATGGAACACTAGTCACTTTAATAATGGAACACTAGTCACTTTAATAATGTTTAAATAATGTCTACATACTCCTTTACTCATCTCATATGTATATTCTGTATTCTATTATACTGTATTTTATTTAACGCCACTCCAATCTCATATTTATATATTTCTTAATTCCATTATTTTACTTTTAGATTTGTGTGTATTGTTGTGAATTGTTAGATACTACTGCACTGTCTAAGCCAGGAACACAAGCATTTCACTACACCAGCAATAACATCTGCTAAATGTGTATGTGACCAATACAATTTGATTTGATTTGTTGTTATGGTGTATACTCTAATGTCCACTGACTTAGCCTAAGTCATTGTTCTGCATATAGTTAATGATCCCTATGAAGCAGTGCGAGTGTATCTCATCCACATCATTATATAAAGTGAGTGTTATTAACGTAGCATTATTATGGTGTTATAGTGTGGTGGGTAGACTGACTTGGCCTTCAGAGTCTCTCCCTGGCCGTGCCCCCTGAGCTCTGGGTCCTGCTGCAGCTCCCTCAGCACCTGGCTGGGCTTGTAGGCCGAGCTGATCAGCAGAGTCAACACCTGGACCACAGGACAGGATAGAGGGAGGTTAGAAAGCCATAGAAGATGACATAGTAGGATACTCCACAGAATTAAATAGAATATGTATCTGTATGGGGATAACAATGAGTTGTCATCTACAGTTGTGCCTGTGTAAGATAGAGGAGCTGGTAGAGGTGTGCTGCTCTCTCATTCACCTCTTTCAGCACCAGGACACAGTTGCCAGGGCCAATGCTCTGGGGCAGCTCAGCGATACGGCCCTTGTTCAGGTAGGGGCCAGAGAAACAGCGGTGGTTGAAATAGATCTTTGGGCAGCTGTACTTCCCGTTACCCTGAGCTGCTGACATAGACAGTCACACACACATGTAAGATTTTCTCATAAGCATTCTTTTTCCACAAATTATTTTTCACAAGGAATTACACTCACCGTTCTCCGATTGGTTCAGATCCTGCTGCCTCGCTGCATCAGGGGCCGTGGCTTTAAGTGGAGATCTGCAATCGGATCAAACCAAAATAAACATACAGTTAAAAATAAAATAACATACGTTACAAAGTTGGGTAACAGTAGAGGTAAATTTCGCTTTTTTAAATTTCTAATCCCTCGCTCTCTGTAATAATCAAGATCTTCAAAGCTCACTGCTTCTCTTGTTGCACCACGGCCACACGGCTCTTCCTCTGAGCTGCAACAGAACAGGAACAAAAGTCAACATCTACACATGCCAGTAACCTTCAAATAAAACACTGATATAGACCAATCACCAAAATGGTCAGGAGGTTCTTGTTTTGAGCCTGACCTCTAGGTTTGTAGGGGTGTTGGAGGGGATAGCCATTACTCTCACACCAGCTGACTGGAAAGATGTCCAGGGAGTCCACATGAGTGATGATGTCAGGGAGAGGCTGCTTCAACCCTGAGAAGAACACACAAAGCAGAAGGGAGTTTATGAGTGGCTGAACATGTGGTTGAATAGAATATGTAAAGAACCAGTAAAACAGATTTGGACACAACTACTCATTCAAGGGTTTTTCTTAATTTTTTATTATTTTCTATACTGTAGAATAATAGTGAAGACATCAAAACTACGAAATAACACATATGGAATCATGTAGTAACCAAAAAAAGTGTTAAACAAATCAATTTTAGATTCTTCAAAGTAGCCACCCGTTGCCTCGATGACAGCTTTTCACACACTTGGGATTCTCTCAACCAGCTTCATGAGGTAGTCACCTGGAATGCATTTAAATTAACAGGTGTGCCTTGTTAAAAGTTAATTTGTGGAATTTCTTTCCTTCTTAACTTTTTAGGGATAGGGGGCAGCATTTTCACTTTGGATGAACTGCGTGCCCATAGTGAACTGCCTCCTACTCTGTCCCAGATGCTAATACATGCATATTATTATTACTATTGGATAGAAAATACTCTGAAGTTTGTAAAACTGTTCGAATTATGTCTGTGAGTATAACAGAACTCATATGGCAGGCAAACTTCAGGCTAACTTCCAAACAGGAAGTCTGAGGCTGGTGTTTTTTCTACTCGTCGCCTATTCAAATCCCAGGAAGATATGGATTTGTTTGCACTTCCTACGCCCTCCACTAGATGTCAACAGTCGGTAGAACGTTGAATGAAGTGTATACTGTGATGTGGGGCCGGATGGGAGGTGTTTCAGTCAGTGGTCTGGCAGATTGCCAGTTCCTGGTCTCGCGCATGATATCGCCTTGCGTTCCATAACTTTTACAGACATGAAGGAATGCTCCGGTTGGAACGTTATTGGATATATATGATAACAACATCCTGAAGATTGAATCTCTACTAAATTTTATTTTAATTTAAAAAAAATGTTATCCCATTTTCTCCCCAATTTTCGTGGTATCCAATCGCTAGTAATTACTATAATGTCTCATCGCTACAACTCCCGTACGGGCTCGGGAGAGACGAAGGTCGAAAGCCATGCGTCCTCCGAAGCACAACCCAACCAAGCCGCACTGCTTCTTAACACAGCGCGCCTCCAACCCGGAAGCCAGCCGCACCAATGTGTCGGAGGAAACACCGTGTACCTGGCCCCCTTGGTTAGCGCGCACTGCGCCCGGCCCGCCACAGGAGTCGCTGGAGCGCGATGAGACAAGGATATCCCTACCGGCCAAACCCTCCCTAACCCGGACGACGCTATGCCAATTGTGCGTCGCCCCACGGACCTCCCGGTCGCGGCCGGCTGCGTCAGAGCCAGGACGCGAACCCAGAGACTCTGGTGGCGCAGCTAGCACTGCCCTAGACCACTGTGCCACCGAATCTCTACTAAGTTTGACCAGTTTATTCGAATTGTAATATAACTTTTTGAAGTTTTCGTCCGACGTTATGCGTCACTTGCACGAGCGTTTGGATATGTGTACTAAACGCGCTAGCAAAAGCAGCTATTTGGACATAAATAATTGACATTATCGAACAAAACAACAATTTATTGTCAAACTAGGATTCCTGGGAATGGATTCTGATGAAGATATTCAAAGGTAAGGGAATATTTATGATGTAATTTCGTATTTCTGTTGACTCCAACATGGCGGAGAAATGTTATTTATATTTGAGCGCCGTCTCAGATTATTGCATGGTGTGCTTTTTCCGTAAATTCTTTTTTTAAATCTGACACAGCGGTTGCATTAAGAACAAGTGTATCTTTAATTATATGTAAAACATGTATCTTTCGTCAAAGTGTATGATTTCTGTTATTTGACGTGGCCCTCTGCAATTTCTCCGGATATTTTGGAGGCATTTCTGAACATGGCGCCAATGTAAACTAAGATTTTTGGATATAAATATGCACATTATCGAACAAAAAATACATGTATTGTGTAAGATGATGTCCTATGAGTGTCATCTGATGAAGATCATCAAAGGTTAGTGATTAATTCTATCTCTATTTCTGTTTTTGTGACTCCTATCTTTGACTGGGAAAATGGCTGTGTGTTTTTTGAACTTGGTGGTGATCTAACATAATCATATGTTGTGTTTTCGCTGTAAAGCATTTTTCTTTTTTAAATCGGACACGATGGGTAGATTAACAAGGTGTTTATCTTTCATTTCCTGTATTGGACTTGTTAATGTGTGAAAGTTACATATTTCAAAAAAATATTTTTGAATTTCCCGCGCTGCCTTTTCAGCGGAATGTTGTGGGGGGGGTTCCGCTAGTGGAACGTGTGTCCTAGAAAGGTTAATGCATTTGAGCCAATCAGTTGTGTTGTAGGGGTGGAATGCAGAAGATAGCCCTATTTGGTAAAAGACCAAGTCCATATTATGGCAAGAACAGCTCAAATAAGCAAAGAGAAACGACAGACCATCATTACTTTAAGACATGAAGGTCAGTCAATACGGAAAATTTCAAGAACTTTAAAAGTTTCTTCAAGTGCAGTCGCAAAAACCATCAAGCGCTATGATGAAACTGACTCTTATGAGGACCGCCACAGGAAAGGAAGACACAAGAGTTACCTCTGCTGCAGAGGTTAAGTTCATTAGAGTTAACTGCACCTCGGAAATTGCAGCCCAAATAAATGCTTCAGAGTTCAAGTCACAGACACATCTCAACATCAACTGTTCACAGGAGACTATGTGAATCAGGCCTTCATGGTCAAATTGCTGCAAAGAAACTACTACTAAAGGACACCAATAATAAGAATAGACTTGCTTGGGCCAACAAACAAAAGCAATGGACATTAGACCGGTGGAAATCTGTCCTTTGGTCTGATGAGTGCGAATTTTAGATTTTTGTTTGCAACCGCCGTGTCTTTGTGAGACGCAGAGTAGGTGAACAGATGATCTCCGCATGTGCGGTTTCCACCATGAAGCATGGAGGAGATGTGATGGTGCTTAGCTGGTGATACTGTCTGTGATTTATTTAGAATTCAAGGCACACTTAACCAGCATGGCTACCACAGAATTCTGCAGCAATACGCCATCCCATCTTGTTTGAGCTTAGTGGGACTGTCATTTGTTTTTCAACAGGATAATGATCCAAAACACACCTCCGGGCTGTGTAACGGCTATTTGACCAAGAAAGAGAGTGATGGAGTACTGCATCAGATGACCTGGCCTCCAAAATCACCTGACCTCAACCCAATTGAGATTGTTTGGGATTAGTTGGACTGCAGAGTGAAGGAAAAGCAGCCAACAAGTGCTCAGCATATGTGGGAACTCCTTCAAGACTGTTGGAAAAGCATTCCTCAGGAAGCTGGTTGAGAGAATGCCAAGAGTATGCAAAGCTGTCATCAAGGCAAAGGGTGGCTACTTTGAAGAATCCAAAATATTACCTCAGCAAAAAAGGAAACGGCTCTTTTTCAGGACCCTATATTTCAAAGATAATTCGTAAAAATTTAAATAACTTCATAGATCATCATTGTAAAGGGTTTAAACACTGTTTCCAGAGCTTGTTCAATGAACCATAAACAATTAATGAACATGCACCTGTGGAACGGTCGTTAAGACACTAACAGCTTACAGACGGTAGGCAATTAAGGGCACAGTTATGAAAACTTAGGACATTAAAGAGGCCTTTCTACTGACTCTGAAAAACACCAAAAGAAAGATGCCCAGGGTCCCATGCTGCAAGGAGACATGAGGACTGCAGATGTGGCCAGGGCAATAAATTGCAATGTGCGTACTGTGAGAAGCCTAAGACAGCGCTACAGGGAGACAGGACGGACAGCTGATTGTCCTCGCAGTGGCAGACCAAGTGTAACAACACCGGCACAGGATCGGTACATCTGAGCATCACACCTGCAGGACAAGTACAGGATGGCAACAACAACTGCCCGAATTACACCAGGAACGCACAATCCCTCCATCGGTGCTCAGTGCTCAGACTGTCCGCAATAGGCTGAGAGAAGCTGGACCGAGTGCTTGTAGGCCTGTTGTAGGCCAGACATCACCTGCAACAACGTCGCCTATGGGCACAAACCCACCGTCGCTGGACCAGACAGGACTGGCAAAAAGTGCTCTTCACTGACGAGTCGCGGTTTTGTCTCACCAAGAGTGATGGTCGGATTCGCGTTTATCAGAGGCCTGTACTCTGAGACGGGATCGATTTGGAGGCAGAGGGCCGTCATGGTCTGGGGCGGTGTGTCACCGCACCATCGGACTGAGCTTGTTGTCATTGCAGGCAATCTCAACGCTGTGCGTTACAGGGAAGACATCCTCCTCCATCATGTGGTACCCTTCCTGCAGGCTCATCCTGACATGACCCTCCAGCATGACAATGCCACCAGCAATACTGCTCGTTCTGTGCGTGATTTCCTGCAAGACAAGAATGTCAGTGTTCTGCCATGGCCAGCGAACAGCCCGGATCTCAATCCCACTGAGCACGTCTGGGACCTGTTGGATCGGAGGGTGAGGGCTAGGGCCATTCTCTCCAGAAATGTCTGGGAACTTGCAGGTGCCTTGGTGAAAGAGTGAGGTAACATCTCACAGCAAGAACTGGCAAATCTGGTGCAGTCCATGAGGAGACGCACTGCAGTACTTAATGCAGCTGGTGGCCACATCAGATACTGACTGTTACTTTTGATTTTGACACACCCCCTTTGTTCAGGGACACATTATTCCATTTCTGTTAGTCACATGTCTGTGGAACTTGCTCAGTTTATGTCTCAATTGTTGAATCTTGTTATGTTCATACAAATATTTACACATGTTAAGTTTGCTGAAAATAAACACAGTTGACAGTGAGAGTACGTTTCTTTTTTTGCTGAGTTTATTTTGATTTGTTTAACACTTTTCTGGTTACTACATGATTCCATATGCGTTATTTAAAAAATAAAGGAAAATAAAGGAAAACCCTTGAATGAGTAGGTGTGTCCAAACTTCTGACTGGTACTGTATATATAATAAGACTGAGTATTCAGGTAGGTGAAATTGACACCCAACAACATTATTGTCCCTCCCCCAAAACCTTACATCCCTCCATCCCAGCCCTTTTCTCTCTCCTCCAGCTGTTCTGTTCTCACCTTCCAGATGCAACCAGATGTGCTGACCTCTGACCCTGGTTACGGTTGCCACGTGAACTTGCTCAGGAGAGACAGGATTCACCGCCTCCAGCCTCATGGACTCAACAAAGTCATGATCACTCTGCCCCTGGGGAGAAAACACCTGTCATCATATCAGTTGGAGTGGTGTGTGTTTTTGGTTTTACTATCCTTATTGGGACCAGAAGTCCTCACAAGGATAGTAAAACAAGGAAAATTCGTACAGGTGGGGACATTTCACTGGTCCCGACAAGGAAAAAGGCTATTTTAGGCTCAGGGTTAGTTTTACAGTTAGGGTTAGAATTAGGGGTTAAGTTTTGGGTTAGGATAAGGGTTAGGGGAAAATAGGATTTAGAATGGGAATCAACTCTTTGGTCCCAAAAAAGATAGTAAAACAAACATGTGTGTGTGGTTGTGTGTGTCTCACCACGGGGAAACAGCTCTCTGGCGCTCCTTCCGCTCCACACTGTTTCAGATAATCCACCCAGTCAAAGTTCTGGCCCTGGTAACCTACACACCCACATACCCAGGGACACAGTAAACTCTGTGATCCATTTCACTGGACCAGTAGAATGCCTGAGGTGAGAGTATTCTGCCCTACCTGGAGGGGGACTGAGGGGTACCCCATTTTTAAGGCTCCATTGGGCAGGGAAGATTCCGGTGCTCCCATAGTGACAGAGTAAGGATAAGCCAGGCCCCGCCCCTTCACTCTCTCCCTGCAGGCTGTCCATCTGCACCCTGAAGTACTGGTCGCTCAGCACCTGGGGAACACAATGATGACATCACTGCTACAGCCACATACAACTAGGGGAAACCTACCACATGATAATTGTGTCATTGGTAAACACTTATCATGAGAAGACGGATGCTGTGTGGATGAGGTGAGGGTGTTACTATGGTGACATGTGAGCGTTACCTTGGTGACAGTAGCTGGGCTGGTGTTGAAGGGGGCAGCGGGGTCCACTGCCTCTAACTTCATCCCCTCAGAGAAGCAGTGAGGAGAGAGGACTGGCCTGTCCTACAAACACACACACAGGAGATATGCCAGAGGGAGAGGGACACAGAAAGAGGATGGGGGAGAGAGAGAGAGAGAATACCTTAAAGAAGTCTTCATTGATGGCCTCTTCTTTAGGCTGTCTAATGTTCTTTCTCACCTCCTCCCACTCTGTCTCGCTGCGCAAACCACGAAGCACTGCAACACAGCACAGTGACATTATCACTAACTTTCACTAATACTTAAACACACACACACACACACACACACAACAGTGGTCACCAAGCAACCAGCCCAGCATTAACACATCTTATTCAACAAGATCTTGATGATTCATTGATTGAGGTGTATTTGTGTTTACCCTAGTTTTCCAAAACCAGGGTTGGTCAACAGCGCTACAAGGTGCAAAGGCAGTTCTGTTTCTTACCAGCAGGTGGGGTGAGAGAGAAGCTGTTCTCCTCAGCCCAGCCAGGTGGGTGTAAAAGGGGGTCCAGGTAGAATACCCAGCGCCTGGTCTGTGACTGGGTGAGCCCCTCCGTCCCAGTGTAGCGCAGACACAGCCGGCCCCCTACGTTGTCCTCCACCTGGGCCCCCCAGGCCACCCCCGGGTCTACACTGTCCTGCAGCTCCACACACCACCCCAGGGGGAACAGGTCTCCCCCTGTCTGGGCCTGGACACAGACAGAGAAGTTTTTTTATTTTTTATGGACATTTATTGATACTAAACAATCAAGCTGTTCTGAAATTATTAGTAATGTTGAATAGGTCCCAACTATAGTTATGGTCCTAGTGTCCCCACCCTCCCCCCAGACTCACCCCCTCCAGTAGGTGTGCTGGTGCACTCCCTCCCTGAGCCAGAGCCTCCTCTAGGACAGCATTCCAGTCAGCATGTTTCTCACGGACACCTGGACACACATAATATTTATGCATTTTGTACATCTATATCCTGTTCATTCCTGTATGAAAAGTTTTAACAGAGTTTTCCAATGCATTTATTTGAGCACAGGGCCAAACCGGTCTACAGCAACACAAATGTCTATTTCCATCAAACCCTATGTCACCCCCTACTCACCCTCAGGCGGTCTCATTGGTTGCCTGTGCTGTCTGCTCCAGCCCAGAGGGTGGAGGTCAGAGTTCATGATGTCACACCAGAAGTCTGCTCGTCGGTCATCGTGGTAACCCTCGTAGCGCAGCAGCAGCAGTTGGCCACAGGTGGTGATGATGGTTGCCACCCAGTAGGGTTGGTCAGGCTCCGAACGCACACACACCTCCAAACTCATCCCTGGAGCCAGCCCTGTCTGCAGGCTGCGGTCTACCTGAGAGGGAGGGAAGGGTGTGTATGTAGATATACAATAAATATGGCCATGACCACAAAAAACTCTGGGCCCTAAATATAAGTACCATATCTGCAAATGGGCCCTGATGCAGTGTGATAAGACATACATGTTTGAAGGCGTGATGTGGAACCGCCAATACTCCATTCTCCTCTAGATATTCATCCCAGTTGAAGTCAGACTCCAGTTCAGAGCCGCCTTCTGAAAGACACACACAAACGTATTTACAAAGACAGAAATATCATCTGAATACACCTCTGCCATTCAACCATTGTGAGACTCACCAGATTCCTGTGTCTCGGGGTTCATGATGCCCCTACTGTGTTCCCAACACCACCCAAGAGACTGTATTAGCATTAGCTAAAACCACTTTGATCCAACTGAAAAAGATACAAAAGACAGGATGTTAATAAATAAACACCTCTGTAGAAGTACATCTGTTTAGGGCCTGGTACTCAGTGGCCTTTAGATCTCACATACTACACACTTATACAGTCCAAGTCCACCATCTCCCTCTTTCTCCATCTCATATTATACACCCATTCCCCCCTCCCCCCCGAACTCAAGCTGAAAAACCCCTTCCTGTCAAAGCAGTAATATCAAACGATCATGGGATGTGATCGCAATGCGTGTGGAGTCTGCACTTTTGAGGTTATAAATTGCACACTAGCAGCCTCTGCCTCGCGACAGGTGTTCCCGCCAGTAGCTGAAAGAGATATTCCTATCTCAGAAAAGGTGTTGGTTGACCATAACAAACTCAGCACAAAAATGCTAATGCCAGCCTACACATAATATCTTCATATTTGGTTGCGAAAAGGGCTGTAAGAAACAGTTAATATAGTATTGGTCACATACAAGGATTGCATTGGTCACATATTGCCAGCCATAGACTACAGTGAAACAGTGTAATAGGCTGTACTGTGTAATAACTACAATGTTAAAATGTTTACGATGTTACTACATCAGGCCGCTTGCAATGACACATCGCAAGCTAAACAAACATCAGATAAAACACTAATCTAGAAAAAGCTAGTCTGACTTTTCAAGGATAGTTTATGTCAGCATCAGCAATATTGCAATCTACTGTTGACACAATCTTCCAGGCAAATGCGTAATGCGCCACCCCAACTTTCAATGTTATATTGTGTTCAAGTAAAATTGTATTGACTACATTGAAATGAGAAAAGGAGAATAACAAAAGCTGGCTTGCCTATGACGGGTTTACAATGTTGATCGTAGATATTAAAGTCAGTGAGAGGAAATTGATCGGGCGCGCGAAGCTGGTGCACCGTTTCCACTGACCACGAGCAAGTTAACAACTGAAATGTCAAGTATGGGTATGGCGCTGCCTACTCAGTAGAGCACAATACAGCTTATTTGACACCAGGAAAAAACACACGGGAGCCACCAAGGCAGCTGAGAATAGTAAATAATAGGTAAGTATTTCGTCCACGTACGTGAATCTCACCTTTTCCTAGTTCTTCCAAGTAAATTTAAAACGTTACCCCCCGTCTTTCTCCTGTCCTCTGCCTCGTTCCAATATGGCACGAACCTCAACTGCGCATGCTCGATAATTCACTTTCTCAACCTGGTGCTGTCAAGAGGCGTCCCGCACTGATGGACTTGTTAATGTATTTGAGCGATTAAAGGGAAAATATTGACATACTCTGCCCAAGGCATTGTGTTCTCTTTGTGTAAATTACAAATGCATATCTAAATCAATTCAACTTATATCCTGCCACAAACAACGACGCGCGGACCGAACAAGGATAAAGCATAAGAAAACAAGTATACACAGCCAGTCGTCGTGAGCCATGCAATAAAGCACTAGTTAATAAAAAAAATGAAATTCAATACAGACCTATCTCGAGATAATTTTTCTGCATCAATTTTCTATCCTAAATGCAACTTTTCGTTTGTATCCCCCCTCCCCATGTTCTTTTAAATCAAAGTCTAATTTTGTAAGCCAAAGACCAGGTTGGACTTTTTTTGATTCAATAGCCTTTTTTACTCTCGCAGGGTGGGAACTCGTGCAGTAGGTCTGACTGCTCCGTTTCCATGGCAACAACATCACGAGAAGCACAAAAGGATGGATGTGGGGTGGCGGGAAACTCGACGCAATTACTGCCATTGAATTTCAATGATTGATTGATACTAGACAATATTCGCTGCCATGCAGAGTAAATTAGCAATGTTTTTTTATACAATGACATGGGACAAATTTCCCTAATACACTGTATCTAATCTGTAGTAGGCTACAAATAACAATTAGTCAAAATCCACCTGTTTTTATTTATCAAAACCTAATTTGGTTACAAAATAGCTTACCTCTCAAGCTGTTTACATTAAAAAAAACTCAACAATGTGCAGGTGAAACAGTGTTTTCAGTGCTTGCTCATACTGTACACACAAAAAGAGCTCTATTTTCATGTCATCCAATAAATGTAACCGCCTGGAGTTTGCTAAACGCATTTGGACTGGAACCAGTGCTATGGTCAGATCAGATGAAAATAGAGTTCTTTGGCCACGCACACCAGTGGTGGGTTTGGTGGCAAAAGACAGATGCCTATGCAGATAAGAACCCCATATTTACTGTAAAATATGGTGGTGGATCATTGATGTTATGGGGCTATTTTGCTTCCACTGGTCCTGGGGCCCCAACGGCATCATGAACTTTACCCAGTACCAGGACAATTTAGCCAAAACCCTGGTTGCGTCTGCCAGGAGGCTGAAACTTGGCTACAAGTTGATTTTCCTGCAAGACAATAACCCCAAGCACACATTAAAATCCACCTTTATTTTGTTAATTGACCACAAAATATCAACATTTTGAAATGACCATCTCAGTCTCCAGACTTGAATCCCATTGAAAGCCTGTGGTTTGAATTGAAGAGGGCAGTCCATAACAGCAGAGGAAGGATATCAAGGATCTGGAAAGATTCTGTATGGAGGAATGGTCTAAGATCCCTCCCAATGTATTCTCCAATCTCATAAAACATTTTAGGAAAAGGCTCAGTGCCATTATCCTCGCAAGGGGTGCTGGAGTATTGACCACTATCTTTTTGAGAAAAAGGAAACATTACTTGTTTAACAAAATCTCTTTCTCTGAGCAATTGTATTAGTATATAATAATATAATTTCCCCGAAATGTAAGCATACAATATAGCTCAGTATTTGTTTTTATTTATTTTATACAGTATTTTTTTCTTTATCAATGTTGCCAATATTTTTTCTCCTGACACCCCCACACACCCACCCACCCACACCCACACCCACACACACACATTTCTGGCCAGTGAGCTGCTCATTCCAACTTCACCCTCAGTCCATGACATGGTCACTTATGATTGCAGCTGTTTCCACATTCCCCTCCAAGTCACTGTGTTCAGATCTATCTATCCTTCTGCCATTCGGTTTATCCTGTCTCTCTCTCTCATTATAGCTGGCAGGTTACTCCTCTGCTGGGCAGGTTTAGGTGTGTTTCTTCCCATAGCGAGGTAAGAGCTGAGTCAGAACAAACTGAACAAGTTTTGTCTCTGTGAGAAGGACAGTGACAAGTACACCCAGTAGACACCCGGCCCCCACGGCGATGTGAACCAGCCTTAGTAACCATCCTCCGTCACAACAGAACACACCCTGAAACAGCAGAGTACAGACAGATGGGAAATCGGATTTGAATAAAAATAAAATAAAAAAATATCTTGTCTCATCGCTACAACTCCCGTACGGGCTCGGGAGAGACGAAGGTCGAAAGCCATGCGTCCTCCGAAACACAACCCAACCAAGCCGCACTGCTTCTTAACACAGCGCGCCTCCAACCCGGAAGCCAGCCGCACCAATGTGTCGGAGGAAACACCGTGCACCCTGCTCCCTTGGTTAGTGCGCACTGCGCCCGGCCCGCCACAGGAGTCGCTGATGCGCAATGAGACAAGGATATCCCTACCGGCCAAACCCTCCCTAACCCGGACGACGCTAGGCCAATTGTGCGTCGCCCCACGGACCTACCGGTCGCGGCCGGCTGCGACAGAGCTTGGGCGCGAACCCAGAGTCTCTGGTGGCGCAGCTAGTGCTGCGATGCAGTGCCCTAGACCACTGCGCCACCCGGGAGGCCCGGAAATCGGATTTTATGGTAAATAAATACATAGACAGATAAGACAATCTGTCTCACTATTATCTCTGATTATTTGAGAAGAATAAATATATAGTTTGTATACTAACTCCCATTTCTATGATTGTAAGGTAGAAACAATAACTGTTTCATTAAATGTCAGAGACAGACTTAAGTGTGATTGGCTGATATGTGATTGGATGGTGTATACAGTATGTGGGGTGTATCAGAGGAGGCTGGTTGGAGGAGCTATAGGAGGATGGGCTCATTGTAATGGCTGGAATGTAATTAATGGAACGGTGTCAAACACATCAAACATATGGAAACCACATGTTTGACTCAGCTCCATTTATTCCATTACAGCCATTACAATGAGCCCATCTTCATATAGCTCCTCCCACCAGCCTCCTCTGGCGTGTCCAGTAAAGCAGTGAGGAGAACAATTATAGTGTGGTACCTCAGAGAGAGCAGTGAGAACTGCACTGAGAGCCAGAGCCAGCTGCAGAAGAGGGGAGGGCCTCAGGCCACGCAGAGGCGTCCACTGGCTAGACAGGAAGTAGCGGTGGATGTAGAACAGGCTGTGAAGGATACGCAGGCCCATGTTCAGACAGTTAGCCAAGATGAAGCCAATGCCCCCTGCCCACCACGTCAGCATGTAAGACAGGAGCAGGAAGGAGATAGACAGAGCCAACATCACCAGGTTATACCTGGGGACAGACGAGAGGGCAACGTAAGCAACATGATACACACTGTGTGTGTGTGTGTGTGTGTGTGTGTGTGTGTGTGTGTGTGTGTGTGTGTGTGTGTGTGTGTGTGTGTGTGTGTGTGTGTGTGTGTGTGTGTGTGTGTGTGTGTGTGTGTGTGTGTGTGTGTGTGTGTGTGTGTGTGTGTGTGTGTTTGCCTTCTCTCACCTGTCAACCTCTTCCTTGCTCATGGCAGCAAAGACAAAGCACTCAGTAATTCCATTAATGGCCAGTAGGAGCACATAGGAGCTATAGCATCGCAACAGACTGGGCCCTTCAATATAACACAAATATCATTACACACAACCACTCACATAAAACCAGTAGCTTGAGGAATTAGATTATTCCAATCATTGCTGAATAAGTTCCTTTATCTCTATAACTCCAGTGATTCAGTTGACTATGGTGGTTGACTCAATTAATCGATTAATTTGGTTAGTTGACTCACCTGCACCACTGCTCAGTAAAGATCCCCCATAGATGTCCAGAGCCAGGTGAGAGTAGGCGTAACCAAACACTGTGATGATCAGACCAATCACAAGCACCAGCTTCAGCAGACACTCCAGAACTTCAGCTGCTATGGCAACCTCCTCCTGCAGACCAATCAGCAAGCGGCATCAATGCATCTGCATGAGCTATGATGTGTGTGTCAGACAACTTTATTTATCATTGGCCACTGACAAATGGTGAAATGAGTGACAGGTATTTGATTGGCTGACTCTGCCCTCTGACCTGTTTCTGCTGCCTGACGTCCCGCCCCCTCTCCAGGACTTTGGCAAAGAAGACGTAGAAGCTCTCCTCGATGGGCAGGAAGATGAAACGGGCAACCATTGAGCCCAGGTTGTTGACGATGTCGTACACGCCCTGCTCCCCGAAGCTCAGCACATTGAGGAAGGTCATGACATAACGCTCGCCCTCCGTCAGGATCTGCTTCAGAAAGGACTGCTTGAAGAAGCTCCACGTCAGCCTGGCCAACGTCCAGTCAATCACAGGCTACAGACACACACACAACGGGATGACAGCACACACAGTTGTGACCTGACATAGTATATGAATGAATAAACCAAACAATCAATTTATCATTGATTTGTCAGTTAATACAACCAATTGCTTTCGTATACTGTATACTAGCTCAGTGAGGAGTGTATGTGGTGAGTGACGGTTAGTGCTGTTGTGGTGAATGTTACCTCTCCTTCAACTCTGGAGGGCAGCAGGTCTGCCACACGCTGCAGGGGGAAGTACTTCCTGTTAGCCTCCCCAGAGCCCAGGAAACGCAGGAAGTAGACAAAGTAGCACAGCACCAGGAACCCTGTGTACACCAGCTATGAAGGACAGGCCAGTATAAGTTAGCTAAGTAGACACTCGTCCACAGTGATTTATGAGGGTTGCATGCAATATCATCTCCACCTATATAGATTCATATTTACTAACACAACCTTACTCCATGTCCACTTCATCTTTTTGACAATACCTTCTATCCACACAACCCTCTAACCATACTCCCTTGTAACCAGTGATGTAGTGGTAAAAAAAAAAAAAAAAAAGTGGGTAAACGCTGATTGCGGTGAATTAAGCAATGCTGCCTATACTTTCAATGCATTTTTATGCAAAAGGTGGGTAAACGCTTGCGCTAAATAGACAAACATAAGATCATTTGTATAAGGGATGGGGCTGCGTATGTATGTACCTGAGCAGCAGAGAATATGTAGAGCCCCCACTGAGGAGCAGAGACCACCAGCACCACTGTCAGAACACACTTAGCCACCATGGCCAGGCTCTCAGCAACCACCTTCAGCCTGACAAACATATGGGCCTGAGCCAGGACCCAGAGAGGCTCAGCCAGCAGCTCCTGCAGTGCGGCCAGGGCAAAGAGCCCCACAGCGGGGCCGTAGTGGGGGATGGTCAGGGGATCCGGAACCTCCAGGAGCCACAGCCACACACACACCAGGAGAGATGCCCATAGTACACCCAGCGGCATCCTGGGAGGATGACACACACACAATCATTTGTTATGCAGATAGTGCCGATGAAAGACCCAACTGTGTATGTTCTGACCAGAGCCAACACTGTGGAGCAGCAGCTCCCCTATAGTCCCACTCACGTCAGCCATAGCAGGTTGATGACTTGTCTCCAGTTGTGATCTGTTCCGCCACTCAAACAGGCTCTCCTGAAGGCCTCTCTGGACAAGAAGACCAGCGTGGAGTACAGCAGTGTCAACCTGCGCACACACACACACACAGTATGTAGTGGTGTTAGTTTTTGTTTAACTGCAGGTTTGGACAGCTCATATTGCAGCAGGTGTAATGTTATACAAGAAGGCAATTCCACAGTAACAGACTGATGCTGAGACACTTTCCACTTTAAAATGTACGTCAAACCGAAACCAATGATTGCAAAGTTAAACAAACCACACAACTCCCTAAACTTCACTTCTGCACTGTTCTTCAAGTAAATGTTTTTGTAAAATATTCTGTGGAAATTGCTCAAAGTCATCCTTGTGCATAGAGTTGTACGGTTTGTTTAACTTTGCTATCATTGTTTTTTGTTTGGCATACATTTTAAAGTGAAAAATCTGAATCCCAGCATCACTCTGTTACCATGGAATTGCCACAGAGTAAAACAATCTTACCTGACGTTGACTACGCCAATCAACTCTTTGGACACAAAGCGCAGCGTGAATGCGTTCAGCAAAAAGGTGAGCACACGAAACATGACCTAAAAATAACCAGGAACATATTCAGTAGGCACATAGATAGACATGCAATGGACATGATTATCTCACGTGGAATAGAGTTTGCTCTGTAACTTAGATGTCTTTCTGCCACTTGAATATTTTATGCCTTAGGACAACAAACACACACTTGCTTATGGTAGCCCATCATATCCGATGACGACTTCCACTTCTGAGTTAACGGTGAATTCTTTGGTGACTGTAGAATCCAATCCGAGATCCACAAACTGTATTGCAGGTGGGGCCTATGCAGTCTATTGTTGGCGGGGCAGGCATGGTTGAATGTCTCCTGAGCTGTTTTTGCTGTCTCTTTGTGCTCCTCTCCTCCTCCCACCTCTGTACACGATCTTGCAGAACTGCCACCAGGTGGAACGGTTGGCTGCAGCATCCTCTAGGTCTGTGGGTTTGATGTTGCATTTCTTCAGCAATGTTTTCAGCTGGTCCTTGTAGAACTTAATCTGCCCCCTGCAGACCACCGGCCAGGATGTTCCGTGGCAAGCGCTCCTGAAACATTCTAATGACATGCCCAAGCGAGCGCAGTTGGTGTTGGGCGAACATGGCCTCCATACTCTTGCAGTTGGTGTTGGGCGACCATGGCCTCCATACTCTTGCAGTTGGTGTTGGGCGACCATGGCCTCCATACTCTTCCAGTTGGTGTTGGGCGACCATGGCCTCCATACTCTTGCAGTTGGTGTTGGGCGACCATGGCCTCCATACTCTTGCAGTTGGTGTTGGGCGACCATGGCCTCCATACTCTTGCAGTTGGTGTTGGGCGACCATGGCCTCCATACTCTTGCAGTTGGTGTTGGGCGACCATGGCCTCCATACTCTTGCAGTTGGTGTTGGGCGACCATGGCCTCCATACTCTTGCAGTTGGTGTTGGGCGACCATGGCCTCCATACTCTTGCAGTTGGTGTTGGGCGACCATGGCCTCCATACTCTTGCAGTTGGTGTTGGGCGACCATGGCCTCCATACTCTTGCAGTTGGTGTTGGGCGACCATGGCCTCCATACTCTTGCAGTTGGTGTTGGGCGACCATGGCCTCCATACTCTTGCAGTTGGTGTTGGGCGACCATGGCCTCCATACTCTTGCAGTTGGTGTTGGGCGACCATGGCCTCCATACTCTTCCAGTTGGTGTTGGGCGACCATGGCCTCCATACTCTTCCAGTTGGTGTTGGGCGACCATGGCCTCCATACTCTTGCTGTTGGTCTTGGGTGACCATGGCCTCCATACTCTTGCAGTTGGTGTTGGGTGACCATGGCCTCCATACTCTTGCCGTTGGTCTTAGTATATCTGTATGGGCCACACGGTTGCACCAGATGATTCCCAGGATGCACTGCAGGCATCGTATGTGGAATCGCTTGAGCTGCTTGTTGTGGCGACTGTAAATGACCCAGGCTTCACAGCTGTAAAGAAGTGTGGTGATGCAGACGGCTCAATAGATGGCGACTTTGGTGTGGAGGTGGAGATCCCTGTTTTGGAAGACCCTGCACCTGAGTTTCCCGAAGGATTCTGATGCTTGCTTGATCTTATTTTGAATTTTGAGGTCGATGCTGCAGTCCTCCGAAAGGATGCTGCCCAGGTATTTGAAGGACGGGACTATTGCCAGTGATTTGTGTTCAATGGTGCAGACAGGCATGGTGGGTGGAGTGCTGGATCTCCATTGGTAGACTACCTCTGTCTTGGTGGTGTTGATAGACAGTCCCATCCTACTATAGACCCTCACAGCCGCTACAAGGACGGACTGAAGGTCTTCCAGAGTGTGAACCACAAGAGCACAGTCATCAGCACACTGCAGCTCAAGAAACCGCTCCATCAAAACCTTGGTGGTTGCTTGGAGCCTCCTGATGTTGAATAGGTTTCCATCCAGCCTGAAGTCCATCGCAACCCGCTGCTGTCCTCAAGCTCCTTGTGGAGAAGCTGGGTGACACATAGGAGGAAGATGTTAAAGAGTACCGGTGCCAGCACACACCTATGCCTCAAACCAAAGCGCACTGACTCCTGCCCTCCTATGGCCACCCGAGCCATCATCCCATCATGGAACTGGCAAAGGATGTTGATAAATATGTCTGGACAGCCAAATTTGAGTAGAATGCCCCATAGTAGTTTCCTGCTCACAGTGTCGAAGGCCTTGGAGAGGTTGACAAAGGCCATGAAAAGGTCCTAATGTTGTTCACGGCACTTCTCCTGGAGTTGCTATGTCGTGAATATCATGTCGACCGTACTCCTGTTCTTTCTGAAGCCACATTGTGACTCTGGCAGCAGTTCCTCTGTGATGTTGTTTGCCAGCCTGTGTAGCATCACCTTGGCCAGGACCTTGCCGGCAACAGCCAGAAGGGATATCCCCCGGCTGTTGCCGCAGATGGACTTGACACCCTTGTTCTTATAGATGGTGACAATGTTTGCATCCCGCCACTGTTGGGGGACGATCTCACGGTCCAAAACCTCAGTGATGTACTGGTGGAGCATTCTGGTGCAGAAGTAACCTCCCTTCTTAAGTAGCTCTGCCGGGATGCTGTCAGCACCAGGAGTCTTGTTGTTCTTGAGGGAACGGATAGCTGATAACACCTCTTGGAAGGTCTGTAGGAGAATGCTGATTGAGTAGTGCCTCAAAGTGGTCAGACCACTTCATCAGGATCTAGTTTTAGTCCTTCAAGAGAGTCAGACCATCAGCTGTTTTCATGGGAGTGACGGAGCGATTCCTAGGGCCATAGATGGAGTGACTTCTAGGGCCGACTTCTAGGGCCCGGCTCCCGAGTGGCGCAGAGGTCGAAGTCACTGCATCTCAGCATTAGAGGCGTCACTACAGACCCTGGTTCGATTCCAGGCTGTATCACAACCGGCCGTGAGAGTCCTATAGGGTGGCGCACAATTGACCCAGCGTCGTCTGGGTTAGGGTTTGGACGTCATTGTAAATAAGAATTTTTTCTTAACTGACTTGCCTAGTTAAATAAAAAAGAAAATGTTGATTGGTAGAAATGTGAAATTCCTGTGACTTATCGTCCACCATTTGTTCTGCAGAGCACGCAAGGTTGTTTGCACTTCCTTGAGCGATGCACGCCATTGCTTGTAAAGGGTAGTAGATGTGGGGCTGTTGAGAGTAGCCCTGTGCGCATATTGTCCAGTAAGGTTGTGATGGTGTCAGAGTTCTCATAGAACCAGTCCTGATGTTTCCTACCTTTGTAGCCAATGGAGTGGGCTGCTGCCTGATAGAGCACTGAGCTAATTGATGCCCACTTCTGGTCCTCTGCGCTCAGAAGAGGCTCAGTCTCCCTCAGCCTTTCAGCGAGAGAGCGACAGATGTACATTTCACCTCAATTATGTTGACTAACAGATACCCCCTTCGCTATTGTTATTTTACTGCTGCTCTTTAATTATTTGTTACTTTTATTTCACTTATTTTTCATCTTAAAACTGCATTGTTGGTTAAGGGCATGTAAGTAAGCATTTCACTGTAAGGTCTACACCTGATGTATTAAGCGCATGTGACAAATACAATTTGTAGCATAACGCATCTTGGCTAGGGGGGATACGGAGAGACATGAGTCTTTCACTTATGCAGACAGGTGTTTCGGTGAGGCTGGGTAGAAGGCTGTTCTTAATTGCCAGTCACACACCATGCTGATGTTGTCCACCCGGAGGGTAACCTTTCAAGAGGATGTAATCTTCTCCCTTCTCTTTCAGGGAATCTGGTCACACTCAGGGCACACACTAATCGCATCAACAACTGCTACAAAATCTAGGCATTCAGAAAAAAATGCTACATAAAAGGATATTTCACTACAACTAACTTAAAAGTATGTCCTCCACATGCTACTCTGAGGGGGTGGATATAAGGTATTTTAGCAAGGACACTATTGTCATCAAGTGCAAAAAATGAGTTTGGCATAGGTAATTATAATAGCTAGCTACTTTACCTGAAGCAAGACATTGTATGACGCGAGAGTGGAGGCATTCTTCAACATATCTTGGGAACTCATCGTACAGCTAGCTAGCTAGCCCTCTTCCTTTGAGGCTTCTGACAAAGCTTCTCCAGAAACTGCACCGTGAAAAGGAGCAGACTCACAGATACGGATAGTAAGTGCGTTACGAAGTATGAATCGGCACTAATTGTTGTGCCATTTGTCTTTTCTGGTGGATCGTATGACCAGACCTGACTACATACAGCTTTAGAGATTTCATGCTATCAACTTCCGTACACATGGAAAGTCACTACCACGTCACCAGAACGATTTGTGTACATTATGCAAGTGGCCCGCTAGGCGGCGTGGTCACCCCAGCGTTGAGTTTTGGATGCAGGAACTACTGTAAATAAGAAAGGAAAGTCTCATGGGAATACTGCTATGTTACATTCAACATCGCATACCCCCCCCCCCCCCCCCAAAAAAAAATGATTTTAGAATGGACATAACATTTACTTGTGCCAATTGTGTGCGTTTCTGTGTCTGTTCACAATTTGCAGAAAGCAAAGGCCATTTCTTCTTGAGTGCAGTGATAGTGTGGTTTATAAAACGTCACTCCCTGCTATCTAAAGTGCTTTATATGGCAGAATGACTGAAGACACTAGGAGTTGATGATTTTTTATTAAGATGTAAAAGATGGAGACAGTAAAAAAGCACATCCTTAGCACACCAATAATATACATTTTACAACAATATACATATAGATATATAGATCTATATACAGCATCTCAATAAGTTCAATTCAAATAAAGACATTCACGTAGCATCATACACAATAAGCACAATAATCATACACCAAATCTTTCCCTGTCCCATATGAGGCTACATGTAACGGCAACAATACCTGTAGTTGCTCAGTCTGAACTTGGTCTTCTTAACACTACATGGCACACAGTCCAAATGACCACACAATAGAGGCAAAGGCTCCCCATGCAGTGACGAACTGGACATTTAGATTAAGTCAATCTTTCAAGAATATGTGACACATTTAGAGGTTGTTGTGATTGAGAGGTGGTTGGTGTTGGTATGAGGTCTTTAAACATTTCCTTTCACAGCCACAAACACGCACACACATACACACACATACACCTTCCAACCCTAATACAAGTCAGGACATTAAAATATAAGGCCGCCCGTGTACATCTGGACACCCTAGCATGCACACAAAACAGTAACACCTACAGTATATCTGTACAACATAGGCCCATTCCTGTATAAGTTTAAATCCTATAATTTCTCTAAGTACCAAAGACTGCTTGTGCTTCTATTGCAGTCACAAATACTAACATACAACAACTCACTCAAGTTGAGGGTTTGATCACATGAATCAGGACACATTGACAAACTGACCCTGACCCTAGGATCGTTTCACGAAATTGGTGCCTTTTGTGTCCCTTTGATATTTTAAGTAGAAATGATGCACCAATATTGAATTTTAAAAGCCTGTAAATGAAGTGCACTATAATTTAAACCACATCGAGAATTCAATAAATCACATTTTTTACATGAATAAAGGCCAAAATTCTGCATTTTGACATGTCCCTCCATCAACCCTGTGTCACTTCTAGGAACATTTCAACCCACTTAATCTCAAAATATCTCAAAATTTCACCATCATTGTAAAGGTCTAGTTATTGTGCTGCTATGACAGTCATTTCTGAAGATGATTATTTATATTCATGTGATTAGTGATGCATTCACTTCTGTCCCTCATTTTTAAGGCCAACCCTTATGCAAACAAATTGTCCCTTTTAAATAATGGACCATTCTCACCAATTTAAATGATTCACAGCAGTAGACATCAATTGGGTCTTCTGAACAGCATGGTGGAAAGGGAAGGAAGTCTTCTCTCTCTTTTAGGTCTATTTATAATTGTTTTATCATCTTTGACTGAGGTGGTCGATCTCAACACATTAACCCCGTTCGCTCAATTATTGTTAGGAATATTTTTATTTGATTAAACTTTCATTATGTGTGGAACATAAATATAGTTCCTAATTTCATGAGCACCATGTAGTCGGTCCCATGCTCTTCATCACATGAGGAGTAATGGATGATCTTCACCTAAAACCTTAACAATGTTATCGCCAACCCTGTTAGAGGCCCAACGGTAACTTTATCAGATTGATATTATATGTGAGTTATTTGTTCAAGGAATACTTAATCAATGAGAAAATGTTGGATTTATCTCAAACATGCTTTTAAATAATAGTTAGGCAGTTACATAAGTGTCTTAGGTAACAGGGTTGACAATGTGGTACAAGTGAAGATAAAATGCTCTTAGTTCATAGGATTCTTATGTCTGAGATGGAAAAATGTGTTTATCCGTCGGAAACTGCTTGTGCTTCTATTACAGTCACAAATACTGAACATTGAACAGCTCACTCAAGTTGAGGGTTTGATCACATTGAATGCAATTGAATGCTGAAAGAAAATATATTTGTAAATTAATTTCTTCAAACTTTGCATGTCCAAAAGGCAACCATTTCATGGAACGACCCATTAGTAATGTATCGCTGGCTTCCCCTATGACCCCAGTAATGTCACTGAGAACTAAGAGCATGGGGATTGGTTGACAGGCCCCTCCCTCACTTTTCCAGGAGAAGCTCCATCTCTGGGTTGATGAAGGAGAACCCGGCAAAAGCTGATTGGTCCATGGAATCCATGAAGTTCTTGTCACCATGGGAAAGGCAGGGTTTCTCACTGAGGAACTCTCGGTCGAAGTTGCTGCAGTCGTTGGGGGCTTTCTGTTATTGGCAGGAGAGATGTCAATCAGTAGGGAGGACAAGTGATACATGGAGACAATCGGTGATGAATCAAATTATGCCTAATTTCTACTGAACATTCAGTAGTTTAATTATTGTAGATCTTTGTTTAGATACATGAATGGCTGTCAGTGACAGCCTCTTCTCCCCTTTGAAACGACCCCAAATACTGTGTGTTATATTATGGTAGGCCTATATATTACAACTGTTTTATCATCACTATAAAACCTCATGTCTAGACCGTACCACTTTGGGTCTGAAGGGGGGTTCCACCTCCCTCCTCTCCAGGGCGGGCCAGCTGATGGTCTTGAAGAAGGGGTGGACACGAATGTTATCAACGATGCCTAGCCTGCGAGTCGAGTCTCTCTCAAACAGCTGCAGCGGCGGAGGAGAGAAACAGTGAGTAAGGGATAAAAACACACAAAGGAGGAGAGAAATAGACTCCGAGGCAGAATAGGACACTGTATGGGAGGAGGGAATGGGGGTGAGCAGACCTTCTCCATCAGGTCCTTGGCCTCCTTGGTGATCCAGCGAGGGTAGTGTGGCGTGTCCATGCGGATAGACTCAAAAAGCTCGTCCTCATCATCACCATGGAAGGGTGACTGACCAATCAGCATCTCGTACAGCAGCACCCCGAATGACCACCAGTCCACGGAGAAGGAGTACTTCTGACCCAGCAGTATCTAAAAGTGACGTCATCAGATAGAAAGACACGGTCAGTGACATCATCATAGTGAGACACTCGCAAAGGTATAGTCGCAGTGATTGCTTCTCAAATAATACCCTATTCCCTATCGGCGGGTTGGTTGTTTAGCAACAAAACCGGAGGAGAGAAACAGTGAGCAAGGGATAAAAACACACAAAGGAGGAGAGAAACAGACTCAACTATGGAGCATAACAGACAGGGTTGGCTTAGATTGTTGAGAACATGTAAACTGTACTTAGTCTCCAATTTTTATTGAAAACATAAATACATTTGCACAATGAACACTTGTTGTCTCTCAAATACATCATTACAGTTGTTGGTTAGCTAGCTTCAAAATTGTTGCCATATTAGCATAAACTTGACATCAGTGAAAAAAACTCAAAACAGCCAGATATGATTTCCCACATGGCAGCTTCTTGTCATTGTTGCTAGCTATCTGGCCATCCAGAATCACAACAACACATGGACACAGACTTCTGCCCCATTGAAGCGTGCGCATCGTTTTTGTGATGTTGTTACCTAACCCATCTCTCAGAGTGCACTACTTTGGCTCTGGTCAAAAGTAGGGTACTAAATAGGGAATAGGGTGTCATGAGATGCAGCCATGTATACAGTACACTCTTAGAAAAAAAGGTGCTATCTAGAACCTAAAAGGGTTCTTCGGCTGTCCTCATGGAATAACCCTTTAAATAACCCTTTTTAGTTACAGGTAGAACCCTTTCGAGTTCCATGTAGAACCCTTTCCACAGAGGGTTCTACATGGAACCCAAAAGGGTTCTACCTGGAACCAAAAAAGGGTTATCCTATGTAGACAGCCAAAGAACCCTTTTGGAACCCTTTTTTCTGAGAGTGTATGTCTGTGTTCCATACCTCTGGAGCGATGTAGTCAGGAGTCCCACAGAAGGTTGTGGCTAGGCTCTCTCCAAACACGTTCTCCTTACACATGCCAAAGTCTGCTATCTTTACATGTCCGCTATGATCTAACATCACGTTGTCCAACTTCAGGTCTCTGAGGGCAGAAAGACAAAACAAGTGAGGGAGAGTTGGAGGGAAGACAGGGTGGGAAGAAATGTGTGGTGTAGAAAGGTTGAGAGGGTGACTAGAGTTGTGACAGTATAGAAAAGCACAGCTAATAATCACATACTCACTGTCCCACAACGTGATACTATCACTATATCAATCCTTGGTGGAAGGGCTCTGGCCATTTTCTTTTATCTGTATGGTAATGTGATTGAGTGAGTAAGAAGTTAGTGAGTGTACATTAGAGTGCTGATGATGGCATTTGCTATTTACCTGTAAATGATCCCTTTGGAGTGCAGAAACTGAAGGCCACAGATGATCTCAGCAGAGTAGAACCTGGAGGGAGAAAAGATAGATAAACATCACTACACAGTCTAGAGATCCAGCTGGCTGGCAGCAGAGTACTACTCTATCTACTTTCCTGTTGAGTTAGTCCCTGAACACTGCTGTCTGTCGCTGAGGACTCCAGTCCAGTGTGTAGCTAGCTGCATTATTGAAGAGGCCATTTGTATAGAGTGGTGCTCAGAGAGGAGAGCTGAACAATGGCCTCATACTGTAGGGTGAAACCTGAGAGGTGCTCCTGGCCCAGTGGCCCCAGCCTAGCCACAACTGAAGGATTAGCCTACACTATCTCTGACCTCCTGCTTCTCTTTTCAACTCTGGCATGGGGAAACTGATTGGGCCTTGACATAAGTGGAGAGAGACTGTGTATGCTCTTGTCGCTGGTGATTGATTGGGATTGAGAGACTGAATGATTGACTTGAAGTAAGCTTTGTCCAGACAGGTTTCTACTCTGACTCTCACTCAACACACAAGTAGATACCGTCACACGCATCAGCCGTCCTGGTATCAACCGGCTACACACACACCATCATATGGGTAGTTTGTTCAACGAACAGAGCGCTTTTGATATTTTAAATAGAAATTGTGCACCAATATTGAATTTTAAAAGCCTGTTATATTAAATGATGTGCCCTTTAATATAGACCACAGGGAGAATTCAATAAATCCGATTTTTTGTATGAATAAAGACTTGTTAAAGTTCCAAAAAACAGCATTTTGACATGTCCCTCATCATGTTTTTCTGACTTATTGGAATATTTTAACCCACTTAACCCCCAAGTTTTCACCATCATGGTAAAACCCTAGTTATTTTGTTGATTTGACAAAGTCATTTCTGAAGATTATTATTCATTTCATGTGATTACTGATTCATTTACCTCTGTACCTCATTTTAAGGTCAACCCTGTTACGTGAACCAAACTTTTAATTGCCCCTCAGTGTTGCACACAACAAGATTCCAATCCCCCTGTCACAAGGGGATTTAATGTTGAAAACATCTACTGTGTTAGGGTCAACCCTGTTACTTTATTTGGCTCTTACTAATGTATTTTTTTTATTTAACCTCTTTAGTTGGGAAAACATGTTTTTATGAAGAACATGTGGTCTTTATGACAGAATGTTAAAATTATTGAATTTCTTTACCAAATTACACTACCCAAAAGGAACTCTATTGGTGGAACGACCCATATACACTCACACATGCATGTAGACACACACATACACAGTGTAGTATTCTGGGGGAACCGCACAACAGTATGCCAAATGGTGAGGAGGCAACTCAGTAAGAAACAGTGTGTATTGGGTTTTACAGTGTTAAGTGTGTTTAGGGTGCGGCCCAGTGTCTCTGTGCCACTGCGTTAAGATGCTTAGGGTCAGTTAGTGGATACAGGTTTATTGTTCTGTGATAGTGGGACTCATTTGAAACTCAACAGTTCACCAAACTACCCAGGGAAACATATTACATAACCAGGAAACCAAACCCACGAGACTTTCCATTCTGCACTGCCAGCTTGTGTGCTGTGCAAACACACACACACACACACACACACACACACACACACACACACACACACACACACACACACACACACACACACACACACACACACACACACACACACACACACACACACACACACACACACACACACACACACACACACACAAACACACCCATACACAATTAGTTAATGATTAATACAGTGAGAGCAGAGAGGTGAACATCTCTCTCCCTTTCTGAACATCTCTCTCCCTTTCTGAAACTGTCCTTGAGGACCGGGGAGCGTGCGTGAGGACAATAGGAGCAGATGCCAATGCTGGATCGGGTATAGCTGGCAACAGTGTAGAAGTGAATGTCTCCTGTCATCTCACCTGTCCTGAGCATAGAGGGGATAGAGTCACCTAACGACTGAAAAACTTTAACACCACTATAACTAAGCACCAGTTAGTTTAACATCCCATTTCAGATCCACACTCAGAAGGGCTCAACAGCCATGCGACTCTGTACCTTCTCTGTGTTTGACCTCACTCAAACTATCTGAATCTAGTCTTTCTCTTGTGGGACTTCTGCAAACACAAATACAGTCACACTGACAGAGAGAGACACACAGACCCGTTTGCATGGTGAACAGCTACCCATGGACAGTGACCAACCCAAAATCCACCAATGCATAATTTCCCTGTATGTAGCAGGGAAACCCCATAACCCCATAACACTCAGCTACAGTCTCACACTGTGTAAACACCGTCTTTGCTTTATAGCTGTCTGGTTTCCATCAAAGTATTGGTGGTGAGTGTCTGTATGTCTCTATGAGTGAGTAATAGTGACATTAGGGGTGTGTGTTTATCTCCGTCTGTGTGACTGGGGAAACTCACGTTGCTCTGTAGAGGTCAAAGCGTCCCTTCTCCTGAATATGGAACATCAGGTCTCCTCCATTCAGATATTCCATGACAAAGAACAGGTGTTCCTGAGGACAACACGGTCAAGGTCAAGCATCATAACACATACTGTAAAGCTACCTAGCACAGTAGTAGTGTAATAAGCTATGATAGCGAGTTTGTGTTTACATCACTTCTTATTGGAGAAAGCTTTTGTAGATACTTATTGTTATTAGTAATGTTAATCAGAAAAAATGGTGTTGCTATAATAACCAGAATGACACACAAAAAGGGGAGCGAGGAGTGTGTGTAGGGCTACAGTCTGTACCTTGGACTGGAAGGTAGAGTAGAGGTGTGTGTGTAGGGCTACAGTCTGTACCTTGGACTGGAAGGTAGAGTAGAGGTGTGTGTGTAGGGCTACAGTCTGTACCTTGGACTGGAAGGTAGAGTAGAGGAGTGTGTGTAGGGCTACAGTCCGTACCTTGGACTGGAAGGTGGAGTAGAGGTGTGTGTGTAGGGCTACAGTCCGTACCTTGGACTGGAAGGTGGAGTAGAGGTGTGTGTGTAGGGCTACAGTCCGTACCTTGGACTGGAAGGTGGAGTAGAGGTGTGTGTGTAGGGCTACAGTCCGTACCTTGGACTGGAAGGTGGAGTAGAGGTGTGTGAGGAAGGGGTTGTCCCAGGCCAGGGCCAGGACTCTCTTCTCCACCATGGTACACTCCACATCATCATCCATCAGAACCACGTCTTTCTTCAGAGCCTTCACCGCAAACCACTCCCCCTGACCTTTCAACTCTGCCAGCAGGACCTGGGGAGAGAAGGGGGGGGGGCAGAATAAAGGAAAGAAGAGAAGAAAATAAGAGAAAACAAAAGAAGAGAGGAGAGCCTGATTAAATATTATATTGGTGGTAATATGAAAGTCTGTTGTCCCTACTGCTTCATTGTATGTGAACTGTACTGTGGTGAGCTTTACTGCTCTGGAATCCTGAATGTCTGCTGTACCAGGCTTACCTTGCCAAAGCTGCCCTTGCCTAGGACCTTGTGAAAGACAAAGTTGTCTACGTTGATGAGTGTCAGGTGGGTGAGGCGAGATGGGGGATGCGGGCTGGAGCCCTTCCACAGCCTGCCATAAGGGTGGCCGTCTGGGGAAGACACAGCTTATAAGGTCCACAATTGTCACCACAATTGTCATCATATTCATCATTATTATAATTAACGTTATATATAAAAACATATTTTACTCCAAACCATTCACACAAACTTGATTTAAGTGAATTTAAAATAACACATCATCAAATATGTTCATAAAAACAAACACACACAGACTGACCATTGACATCCAGACCACTAGTGGAATTCCTATTGACTTCCTGATAGACTCCTATATCTGGGTCAGCTAGAGTTGGGTCCAAGCGCCGAGTGGAGGATTTCTGAAAGACATTCAGGAAATATGGGGAGAGATAATACATATATAGAAGGGTGATGAGAGGGAGAAGCAAATAACACCTTCGTTGTCACCTTTGACAGATATCCATAAACAAAGATGCATTACACTGTATGGAGACAGGGCTGTAAAATACTGTTGTTGAACAGTTATTCAGCATTTCACTTGACCCCATTGTTATACGGCCTACATAATGCTGACTTAAGAATGACATAGCAGCTTATTCAGTCAGACCACAGTCATAACATAATATATAAACATAGTGTCCAGGGGAAGGTAGTTAATTGCTATTGCCTAGACAGGGCCATGATAAGGAGCATTACAGTTGTTGAAAGCCTCACCACCACAAAAAGTCTTCCTGTCCATAAACATACCAGGGCCCAGTTTTTCAATGGTTATCTATCTGGATTTCACCCATCGGATAGGATAAAATGCATAGAAATAGAATGAATAGAACAGAGAAATCATTGACTTCAATTGGGACTCCCGTCCTATTAATTATTTTTCTATGCATTTTATCCTATCCGATAGCCGAAATCCAGAACTTTTGAAAAACTGGGCCCAGGACAAGAAGCTCAGGTTCCCATAGCCATACAGATACAGTCGATCTGGGCCAGGTGTCACACACACATTCAGTAACATATGTCAATGCACACACACCCACACGTGCACTTGCAAGAACACACATCCACCCACATGCCTGCATGCTTGCACATGCACACAATCAGCTCACTCACCTGGCTGACTTGTGTAAGTGCTTCAGCCAGTAGTTTCTGGTTGATTCCACAAAGGTTGGCCACTTTATCCTGACACTTATGATGCACATTCATGGCACAATCTACAAGAGCATAGAAGAGTTACAGTATACAGTTAAATACAATGACAATGCAGACGCAACACACACACACGCCGCTCCTTACCTTCACACTTGAGGCCCTGCCTGACCAGGCCCCACAACAGACTGCCACAGTGGTCACAGAAGGTGGGACTCATGTAGTTGTGGTTCTTGAAGCGGTGTGGCATGTCTATCTTAAAGCGCTCCTTCTGGAACTGTGATGGACACACACAACTCATCAACACCCAGATCGGTATCGGGGGGCAAAACCCCCGCCTGGGAGGGTGCCTCATGGCCTACGCATCTCTCTCTCTCCTTCCTTCCTTCCTGCCTTGTTCTCTCCCTATCTTCTTTTGTTTTGCGTGCCCTGGTGTTATTCTTCCTGAGCCTAGGTCCTGTCTGTAGTAGTTTCAGTGGGGTCCTGTAGACTGCCATAGACAGGCACACTTTCTCTTGGTCTCCTCTCCTGCTCTCTCTCTAGTCTAGAGAGGGCCTTATATACGCCCCTTTCTAACTCAGAACACACCCCTTCTCACCACCCCTCACATATGAGTGAAGGGAGATTCCCTCATGTTTGAATGTAACCTCTAAGCTCAGTTACCTGTGCTCTTTGGTCCTTTCTATTGATGAATATTGATGGGGATGTGAGGGGACCTCATCCTTGGTCGAGGTTACATGTCTGATTAATGCCTACTAGTTTGGACTCTGACCCTATGACACCTTGACAGCTAATGGCATCACAGCTATTGTTCACATTATTAATGGAGGAAAACCTCCTGACCAGTTTAATCAATGGAACGGACACCTTATAGGGAGTAAACTCCACATTGGATTGACACAAATAAGTAAATTAATAAATAATCAATTAATTAACTAGTAATAATCAATTAATTAACTAGTAGTCCCAACGTACCACAGTGTCCCGGCTGTTGGCTGCCGTACCCGTACACCTGCCGATGATCTTGTCGATGCATTTCTTGTGAATAGCTGCATTGCATTCTGGGAGAGAAGAGATATGGAGAACATTGATGACAGGTGAGCACCATTCATACAGGCAGATATCGAAGTCACTGGTAGGGCTGTACAATCTGCTCTGCATTGAGGTAGTGTTTATAACTACAGTGTTTATAGGTGTGTATCTATGATGTTGTGTGTATGTGGTTGTATAGCAGTAGGTTGTCCACATTACTGTACACTTACGTCTGCACTTGTACCCTTGCTTGTTGAGCCCCCTGTAGAATACAAAGGCATAAGAGTGAGAGATTGTGGAGGGCCAGTGATGATGAATGGAGACAAAGTGAGAATGGACTATATAGATGACAGGTGAGAACCGTTTATAAAGCAGCACACAGACACTCATCCACCATTTCCAGAGACACAACCTATTCTACCAGAACACAACAGTAGTAGTGGAATCTGTGCTGATTTTGCGAATACATTGCTAAATGTTGATAAGTCTTGTGTGGGTATTTCCAGACAATGCAAGACTTCTGACCCGCTCCCGGAAACACAACCCCTAAAGTTAGATAGATAGGAGGAGATCATAGGCCATACTAAGATATTGCCTTATCTTATCCCTTCACTCAGTCTCTCAGTATAAAGTAGACCGACCAAGACTTAAATTGGATGAATGGAAGAGATAATAAAACTTGTAAATAGGGAATGACTTCTGTTAGCATGAAGCTAACAAAAAGTAGAGCTAGGAGTAAAGAGCCATGAGGACAGGCGGCTGGACAAAATGAATAACTGACCAGACAAACTCTCTGCAGACGGAGCAGAAGGTGGGCTGTCTGAAGAAGGTGGCGATGAACTCGTGACATTTGACCTCGTGGATCTTGGCCTGTTTGATGGCTCCTCGTCTGCGGTTTATGGTGGGACCCCCTACCTCCTCCTTTGTGGGAGGCTTGCCCTCTATAGGTGACATGGAGAGAGTCAGGCTAACAGCAGAGCGTTATGGTTAAGAAACATCACTGTAGCATTAGGAACAGTAGTGACAACATTTGGAGTGCTTGCTCCACTGTTGGTTTAAGAAAACAGGCAAAACCTTATAGAGCCAGTAAGAGAACTATGTTTAAAAAACTAACAGACAGGTATTTATACACAAAACCTATACATGACTGCAAGAATGTGTGTGTGTGTGTGTGTGTGTACGTGTGTGTGTGTGTGTGTGTGTGTGTGTGTGTGTGTGTGTGTGTGTGTGTGTGTGTGTGTGTGTGTGTGTGTGTGTGTGTGTGTGTGTACGTGTGTGTACGTGTGTGTACGTGTGTGTACGTGTGTGTGTACGTGTGCTTGAGTGAGACAGATGAGAGCGGAATAGATCAAATCAAATTTATTTGTCACATACACATTGGTTAGCAGGTGTTTATGCAAGTGTAGCGAAATGCTTGTGCTTCTAGTTCCGACCATGCAGTAATATCTAACAAGTAATATAACCTAACAATTTCACAAGTGTAAAGGAATGAATACGAATATGTACATAAAAATATATAAATGAGTGATGGTCGAACGGCATAGGCAAGATGCAGTAGATGGTATAGAGTACAGTATATACATATGAGATGAGTAATGTAGGGTATGAGAACATTATATAAAGTGGCATTGTTTAAACTGGCTATTGATACATTTAATTATATCAAGATGGCAAGATGCATTAGATGGTATAGCGTACAGAATATACATATGAGATGAGTAATGTAGGGTAAGTAAACATTATATAATATAAAGTGGCTAGTGATAAATTGATTACATCAATTTTTCCATTATTAAAGTAGCTGGAGTTGAGTCAGTATGTTGGCAGCGGCCACTAAATGTTAGTGATGGCTGTTTAACAGTCTGATGGCCTTGAGATAGAAGCTGTTTTTCAGTCTCTCGGTCCCTGCTTTGATGCACCTGTACTGACCTCGCCTTCTGGATGATAGCGGGGTGAACAGGCAGTGGCTCGGGTGGTTGTTGTGCTTGATGATCTTTTTGGCCTTCCTGTGACATCGGGTGGTGTAGATGTCCTGGAGGGCAGGTAGTTTGCACCCGGTGATGCGTTGTGCAGACCTCACTACCCTCTGGAGAGCATTTCGGTTATGGGTGGAGCAGCTGCCGTACCAGGCGGTGATACAGCCCGACAGGATGCTCTCGATTGTGCATCTGTAAAAGTTTGCGAGTGTTTTTGGTGACAAGACGAATTTCTTCAGCCTCCTGAAGTTGAAGAGGCGCTGCTGCGCCTTCTTCACCACGCTGTCTGTGTGGGTGGACCATTTCAGTTTGTCCGTGATGTGTACGCCGAGGAACTTAAAACTCTCCACCCTCTCCACTACTGTCCCGTCGATGTAGATAGGGGGCTGCTCCCTCTGCTGTTTACTTAAGTCCACGATCATCTCCTTTGTTTTGTTGACATTGAGTGAGAGGTTATTTTCCTGACACCACACCCCAAGGGCCCTCACCTCCTCCTCCCTGTAGGCCGTCTCGTCGTTGTTGGTAATCAAGCTTACCACTGTAGTGTCGTCTGCCAACTTGATGATTGAGTTGGAGGCGTGCATGGCCATGCAGTCATGGGTGAACTGGGAGTACAGGAGAGGGCTGAGAACGCACCCTTGTGGGGACCCAGTGTTGAGGATCAGCAGGGTGGAGATGTTGTTACCTACCCTCACCACCTGGGGGCAGCCCGTCAGGAAGTCTAGGACCCAGTTGCACAGAGTGGGGTCGAGACCCAGGGTCTCGAGCTTGATGACGAGTTTGGAGGGTACTATGGTGTTACATGCTGAGCTGTAGTCGATGAACAGCATTCTTACATAGGTATTCCTCTTGTCCGGATGGGTTAGGGCAGTGTGCAGTGTGATGGCGATAGCGTCGTCTGTGGACCTATTGGGGCAGTAAGCAAATTAGAGTGGGTCTAGGGTGTCAGGTAGGGTGGAGGTGATATGGTCCTTGACTAGTCTCTCAAAGCACTTCATGATGACGGAAGTGAGTGCTACAGGGCGGTAGTCATTTAGCTCAGTTACCTTAGCTTTCTTGGGAACAGGAACAATGGTGGCCCTCTTGAAGCATGTGGGGACTGCATACTGGGATAAGGATTGATTGAATATGTCTGTAAACACACCAGCCAGCTGGTCTGCGCATGCTCTGAGGACTGGGCCGGCAGCCTTGCGAGGATTAACATGTTTAAATGTTTTACTCACCTCGGCTGCAGTGAAGGAGAGCCCGCAGGTTTTGGTAGCGGGCCGTGTCAGTGGCACTGTATTGTCCTCAAAGCGAGCAAAAAAGTTGTTTAGTCTGCCTGGGAGCAAGGCATCGTGATCCGCGACGGGGCTGGTTTTTCTTTTGTAGTCCGTGATTGACTGTAGACCCTGCCACATACCTCTCGTGTCTGAGCCGTTGAATTGCAACTCCAGTACTCTTACCCTAAACTTAACCCTAACCTTAACCCAAAGACCTAATCTTAACCCTAATCCTAAACATAACCCTTGCTACTAACCCTAAAACTAATCCTAGCTCCTAACCCTTAACGTAATTCTAACCCTAACACTAATTCTAACCTTAACCCTAAACCTCCTAGAAGTAGCATTTGACCTCGTGGGGACCAACAAAATGTCCCCAGTTGGTCAAATTTTAGTTTGTTTACTGTTCTTGTGGGGACTTTTGCTCTGTTCCCTCTTGCTCCGTCTGTACTCCAAAAGTGAGCATTGAACAGATGAGAACCAAGGCAACAGACAGACAGCTTCAGAGTGACAAACATGACATATAAAATATAGATCAAAAACAGACCAGATAGGAGGGGAACAGAGGAGGATGAGAAGAGTAGAGGTGGGCTTCATCTCCTGAGTCTCACCTGTATCAGTTGCTCCCTCCAAGAAGTACTGCACTGCCATCATCACCTTCCCTGAGGGCTGCAAGTCAACCTGAACACACACACACACACACACACACACACACACATACACACAATCATCTGCAAGTTAGACACACAATTCATGCAGGACAGTGGTGAATCAGACTGTAGTCAAAGTCCCTCTTACCCAGAATTCAGCGTGGCCGTTGGCCTTTTTGCAGCGCTCGGCAAGGACAGACATGCCCACTGTGACCTCGGCCAATGGCTCCTCTGCAGTCTTCATCAGCAGCACCTGCAGGACACGCCCCTCGTAGATGTGGGCGTCGAAGCTGGCCTTCCAGGCTGGGAACATGGTGGGCTTCTTCTGAACCAGCGTCTTACCACGCTCTGGAGAGAAGGAGGGAGAGAGGGAAAGAGGGGGAAGGAGAGAGAGGATAGATAGAGGTTAGAAAGAGAGGTTAGATAGAAATAGATTTCTTTCATACTCCTGTCTAACAAGCTAAAAACCTGCATATCTGTACAACACCGGTCCTCGTGTATGACTTTCATAGGACATACAGTATAAAGTATTTAATGACAGGGTTACAATGTGACTGTGTGGGACAATGGGACTAATATATTTCTACTATAACACACTAGTGACTATAGTAATAGTCAGATTCTCACCGGTGGTGAGGGCCTCCTTCATCTTGATGACACAGAAGGGGGTATCAGAAGGGGCCAGGGGGGACAGAACACCCAGATCGTAAGAGTTGAAGGCGATCCGCAAGAAGGGTGCCATGGTGACGTGTCACTGGGCCACCTGTTCAAAGACATGGCCAAGCAGAATGTAACCACAGCAAAATATTTCTAGAAACAGTCCATCACTCAGCCTTCTGTTCATACGCACATGACAGCCGTGATTCAGTTACAGATGTAGGATATTAATTTGAGCCAGTTTGCTACAGCAGGAAAATAATCCTGCAGCAACAGGAAATGTCAATTGTTTTGTGGATTATAATTACTGGACATTTTTTGTAGGGGTTGATACATTTTTAATTAGGGCAAATCAAGTCTGACATTTTTAAGTGGAAATTACAAACTTTAGAAGCCTTTTTAAACCTTGAATACACCACTTAAAAATGTTCCTGCAACAACGGGATGATCAAATTAAGATACGACATCTGAACATCACCTACGGTGATGAGAGCTATACATTCACATACACACACCCTGCATCATCAGTCACATGCTACTAATATGGATATTTATTTAATTCATTGTTTGATCATTGTAAAAGTATAAGCAAAGACTAAAGTGTGATATGTATCCACTCAAGATGACAAGCAAAATGGATAAGGTAGAGGGAAATGCGGAGAGACAGAGAGAAAGGGAGAAGAGATTAGATATCAGTCTCATAATCGAGTCATATGACAGAAAGAGATTGTGTGTGTGTGTGTGTGTGTGTGTGTGTGTGTGTGTGTGTGTGTGTGTGTGTGTGTGTGTGTGTGTGTGTGTGTGTGTGTGTGTGTGTGTGTGTGTGTGTGTGTGTGTGTGTGTGTGTGTGTGTGTGTGTGTTAACTAACACACACACATAACTATTATTGTGAGGACCAGAAGTCCTTTTTGACCAACTGGGGATATTTTGTTGGTTGCCACGAGGTCAAATGCTATTTCTAGGAGGTTTAGGGTTAAGGTTAGAATTAGTGTTAGGGTTAGAATTACGTTAAGGGTTAGGATCTAGGGTTAGGGTTAGGTTTAGGGTTAGGGTTAAGGTTAGGGTTAGAGTAAGGGTATGAGTATGGGTTAGGGTTAGGGAAAATAGGATTTTGAATGGGACTGAATTGTGTGTCCCCACAAGGTTAGCTGTACAAGACTGATTCTCTCTGAGTGTAGCTCTGGGAGTGAAGGTATTTCCCTGCATTCCTGGGAGGGGGCAGGTCTCAATATGTCCAAAGTCCTGTGTTTCTATTCACCAGCTCTACACCACCACCTATGCACATCAACAATAAGTCAGGAGACAAGGAAATGGTGGCAAAAACAAGGAAAGAAAAAAAAGAAAACATAAGAGGACAGAAAAGAGGCGGAAGAGAGACAGAGAGAGGAATGTCATGCAGTGTGTACTAAAGGAGGTGTCCATGTGTTCAAGCCTTGAGCTGTGCTGCTTTCAGGTGTTGATCAATAATAAACTCTGTGTGTGCGTGCCTGTGTTTGTGTGACTGCGTGCATGCCTGTGCGTGTGTTACCAGGGAATCACAGAGATTGATATTGATTACCTATCAGATCAGAGCCTGGGTTGACAAGGACAAGGGACTCTTTCTCTTCCTATGTTCAAGGTCCATTGTTAACTAACCTTGTCCACCAGTTAGTTCTCTCTCTGTACAGTATATGTGGTAGCAACTGAACCTAATAATAAAAATACTAATAATAGCACATTATATTTATGTAGCGCTTTTCAAGGACCCAATGTCGCTGTGAGCTCATAATCCCTTCCTTTTCATCTCTCTCTCTCTCTCTCTCTCTCTTTTTATTGTTTTGTCCCATGCAGACACGCATTCACACATCTTCCCCTTATGACTCACAGACAGCTGACTGATAGCACCTCAGACAATGACATCACACACACTGGGCTCTATTTGAACAAACCTAACACAATGGTAAATCAACCACAGGCGGTAGCTTATATGTTCAGGGGTGTGTCAGAAATATTTGTGCTATTTTCACTATCACAATTATTGGCGCACTTGCTGGCGTTGGCTCGAAAGAGCTGGGTATTGATGAATAAACAAGTTGTGGGTGTGTCGAGGCTTGGCCCCTCACTGGCCAATCAGAGCGTGTTCAAAGGCAAAATATGTGGTTGCTTCAATTTGTGTATTTACAGTCTTTTATGTATTGCGTATAATCAACTCCAATTCCAATGTTAGTCCGCTATAATTTGTTAAATGGCTTACAGAAAAAAAAGGGGGAAAAATGTAGACCTATATTTTCTAAATACGTTAAGTAATTGCTTGGTTTTAATGTGAAAATATATACATAGAATTAACACTGATATAGGGGCTCCTACTGTAAATTGCATTATGGCTGAGCATGGACATGCCAAACGTTGTCAATAAGCAAGATTAAATGAATGATTGATAAAAGCCTAAGAAGAGAACGAATAATTGTAATCAAAACGAAACAACAACTTGTTTTAAATTGTCTATGCCACACTTACAGGCCCCATACTTTCTCCATGGGCATATAATATTAAAACAACGTAGGCAATGGAGGGTTTACGTACATCCTTCTCACAGTTGCTGGACAAAAGATCCAATATGAATTTCCACGCAGCGTTATACTGCTCCCAATAGGCCTATGTTTTATGAACATAATCGGAACCATTTTACAGATCAGATCGCATTCACACATCTCCAGAAGTTGCACGCCACGGACCTTGTCACCGTAATACCAGGAAGGTGAATCATTCGAATAAGTTTAGTTGTAATAAAATGTAACGAAAAACAAGCCACCAGTTTTTTTTAAACAACAATAAATACATGTAAAATGTAATGATAGCATAAAATCTCCATGATAAAAAAGACAGGCATTGCTGTTGAACCAGCCTTCGTTATAGTAGGCCTATGGGAGGGCTTGGGTTTTGAACATATGAAACGGAAAACAAGCTATTTTTACTGGTTACATATGACTTCTAAATACGAGGTTCACAGTATTCACCAAGGGTATCATCTCTCGTTTCATGATGGGCATGTAAACGTAGCCTACATCATGGAGGGGTTTTTACGCACGTCCAAAACGGGACCTGCATGGCTAAAATACTGTGGGCCTGCCTACAATGCATAAAAAGGGAATGTCAGCTCACTGTTTTACTCCTCTCAAACTTGATATTATAATAAAGCTTTGATGGTTAAGATATATTTCCAAGCGGTTTCAGGAGCCAACCCCTTTATCGGCAGTCTTGACTACTTTGTGATTGCATTGGGCAGACAAAAAAAGCCTTAATTGAGAGGAGGGAGAGGCTATATTTGGTTTTTAATAAAATAAAATAAAATGGGGAAAAATATGAGTTTTTATATTTCTAAATACAGGCACAAAAAGCACATTGGGCTACCTTTGTTCCATGTGCATATGGGCATTGTGCGTCATGGCTGGATAGTCTGAGTTTCCGCTGTCAAAATGAATGCCTTAACCAAATGTGTTAGCGCTAAAACCAGCTTTTGGTTGGTCTTAAATATCCCTATCAGCACTGCCTGAAATCAGCACTTTGGGTCGTGTTTTTAAGGACACGCCTAAAATATTTCCACCTCTCCCATCTGAGCGCAAGCGTGCTGGTGTTAGACAGGTAAATTGCAGAGCCTGGCGTTAGGGCTGGAAAATGCCAGTGCACCAGTTTTACATGACGAAATTTTAACTAACGTGCGTTTGACACGAAAATAGAGCCCACTCTCTGTCAGAGAGCTCTTTACACTGCGTGTAAGGGATCTGTCAAACTATGGAAGGGATTCTTACAGTTTTTTTATCGCTTCGGTACAATTTTCACAAGTATGTGGTACATTTTCACAACTCTTGGTACAACTCAAAATAGATAATCAAAAAGGCAGTTGTTTCGCAACTCTAAGCACATTTTTAATTGACTAAGTACAGCACACAAAATTATATAGTCACTTTTTCACCAAACCTATTTTTTTATACATATTTTTTATTTCACCTTTATTTAACCAGGTAGGCTAGTTGAGAACAAGTTCCCCTTTACAACTGCGACCTGGCCAAGATAAAGCAAAGCAGTTCGACACAAACAACAACACGGAGTTACGCATAAACAAACGTACAGTCAATAATACAATAGAAAAAAGTCTATAAACACCTAATCAGTGTTTCATCTAGAAATACATGTTTCACATTGCAATATATGTTCATATAAAGTAATTGCCTTTCACAATGCAATGCTCACATTACTTTTGACATGATTATCTTCTCTTTTGTTAAAATATATTTTACTACTACTTAATCTGACTGCTCTTAATTGATGATCACTTAAACATTTGGTAAACCTTTAGATTTGACATGTAAACTGGTTTGTCTACTACAGTTTAGCAGATGTTACAGCAGGTGCAGCGAAATGCTTGTGTTTCTAGCCCTTACAATGCAGTTATACAATATCAATACAATACCAATACGCAAATAATCCAGAATGTCCAAAACAAGAAAGGGGGAGGTTCATACTGCTTTACTAAAATTGCGTTGGCCAATACAGTGCTGTAATACTGTAATATATGCCATTTATGTAGCAGACACTTTAATCCAAAGTGACAAGAGTCCACACATTTTGGTATGTGACCCCAGTGGAAGATGTTTGCTTGTCATCTCCATGAGCGCACCACCCTCCTTCAGGCCATGGATGAGGCATGCAATGATTTCAGTCCGACCTAATCAGGCTTGGATTCGCCATGCCAAAACGTTTTTTCCCAGGTGCATGAACAATGAGGATATTCACTGCGATTGCGATGGGAACCTATGGCCAAATGCTCAAGACAAGTTTTAGATCAGAAGTAAATTGCTAAAATTGCAACAACGAAAAACACCACCAAGATGCCTCTAAAATGTTCTCTAAAATTCAGTCCGCCAGCCATGCCCATTGCCACGCCCCTTGTCACGCTCACCACCTAAATACCTTTTTAATCCAGAAAAAAAAGCCTGGTAGTATATGGATAAAGATGACCACCCTGTGATGGAGGATGCAGCACAATGCACAGTCCAGTATTTATAGTGGGACACAATGGAATAGGAAGTTAAATGATATCTTTACTCCATGTACCTGTACACACTTCCACACACATTTCCACACACACACACACACACACACACAACATCTTCATCAGATCAGTACAAGTTGGTTAACGGGTGGGTGTGCAGAAATCATGTCTTGTTCTTGCTTCATCTGTGCTCTGTTTGTCAAATGTGGATGTGGTTCACAAAATTCAGTTGGCATTATGATAAGACACAGTGGTTACTCATCAAATGCAATGCAACTTAAAAAGGGGCTTCTTTTAGCAAGTAAAGTTGCATATAAAAGTTTGACAGTAAATGTATAGAAACTACCTTTGTTTTCAACCTAGTTATTAGTGAACAACAAACATGCAGAAGTGGTCATGACATGTCCAGTAATTGGGAAATAAACTGAACAGTGTGGATAAGTGGAAGTCTTTAAAACTGCTTCTACATCAATGGCAATTCCTTGCATCATGCATGTCACAATTAACCCACAGAATGTCATGATCTTGAGAAACCCCAGAGGGCTTTGAAAGCAAGGTATTACAAATGAAAAATAATGGTTTCTCTCATTGTCTCATAACTGAGTAAGGTCTGGTTTTATGTATTAAATGTGTTGACAGTCTGCTCACAATAAGACCCGTGCGTTTACAGTTGAGAATAATTTGAAGTAGGGAAGACCACGGTTGGTTGGCTCATGGATTGATTGTCACTGCTTATTATTACTGTGTAATCATTTCAACATAAACATGTGTGTCCTCTATAGGAGAGGTCATCCATGTGGTCAATTCAGGACAGGATCACAAAACATGGAGGTGAGACGAATATTAGAATGTTTCATGGTTGAAAGTAAACATTTGTATGCTTGTTATTTCTTTTATAAATAGTTGATGGAAGTATCCATAAAATATATTTATTGGAACGAGGAAAGGGATAGATTTATTTCAAGCCTATTTGTGAGTTCCTAGGTCAAGCAATGTGGTAACTAGCATCTTAATTAGCATTGGGGTGGTTGGCGATGGTTGTCAAATTGATGTTAGGGTTGCTTGTCACAATCTGACAACCATCCCCATTGTAACAATGTACCCAGTAAGCTAAATGACATTAAAAAGATGCCTAGAATACTTATTTTCCAGATGTTGAAAAGACATCTGTTTGACAAGTTTGGACAGCACAGTACAGCACAGCGCAGTACAGTGCAAAACAGTTTAATTTGGTAGAGTACAGTCTACTCAGTAGAGCAAGGTAGAGTACAGTTTAGTTTAGTTCAGTAAATTATAGTACACCACAGTACAGTTGAGTACAGTAGGATACAATACAGTACATTATACTGTAATTTACCCTACTGTGCTGTACTCTACTGTACTGAACTATACTCTACTTTACCTTACTGTACTGTATCCTACTGTGCTCTACTGTACTATACTATACTCTACTGAACTACACTCTACTTTACTGTACCCTACAGTACTATACTGTACTGCACGAGTACATTATACTCTTGTTTACTTTACTGTACTGTACTGTACTGTACTATGCTCTACTGTATACTGTGCTGTCCAAACTTGTGAAACACAGGCATCTCTGATTGGTTCAGGTTTGGTCCAGTCCGGACCTGCTTGTCAAAACTGTGAGTCATGTGACTCCGACTGAGAGTCAGCAACATTCTCACACACACACACACACACACACACACACACACACACACACACACACACACACACACACACACACACACACACACACACACACACACACACACACACACTCATTAACACACACACATGTTAACACACACACACGTTAACACACACCCATGCTCCTGTTTGAAAAAGCTTTCCTTGTTTCAACAAAAACAGCTTTACTTTTTTCACTTCATAAAAATTTCATTTTCATCCAAATATCTGATGGTTACTGTTTATTTTGTGTTGATATGTGTTGATATGACAATTTGAGTGGAGTAAGAACTACAATGTCAAAGAAAATATTAAACTATGTTGAAAATGTTTTTACTTATTTATTTTTATTATGTTAGATAGAAATACTGTTAAAAAAATAAAGACTTTACTTTTTTCAAATAACGGCTTCAATTGTTTATTTTATTGTAAATTAGATCAATTGTTGCTGGGAAAAAAGGCAAACACTGCGACAATTGTCAAATACACCGGATAGGTGCAGTAAAATGTGTTATTTTATAGTGTCAGCCATAGTAGTATAGAGCAAAATAGGGTTAACTGACTTGCTCAAGGTCACTTCAACACATTTTTCACCTTGTTGGCTCGAGTGTACTTGGTTCCGCCCACCTCCTTACTTGTGCTGCCCACTATGATTCATTTGCTCCATTGGAAACGACAGGCTGTGGTCTATCTTGGGTTAGATATAAAAATCTTTGCCCATACTGTGTGACAACCAACCCTGGATGTGGCTGTTTGTCACAAGTGGTGTTTAATGGCTTGTAACTCTATGTTGGAGTAAGATATGAGGATATAAAGGTTCCCCATTTCAACCCAAGACCTTGGTATTTCTCTTAATATTGAAAATAGTCTCGTAAGATATAGCCTAATATAGGCTCCCGAGTGGGGCAGTGGTCTAAGGCACTGCATCTCAGTGCTCGCGTCACTACAGGCCCTGGTTCGATGCTAGGCTGTATCACAACCGGCCGTGATTGGGAGTCCCATAGGGCGGCGGGCACAATTTGCCCAGCGTCGTCCGGGGTAGGCCGTCATTGTCAATAAGAATTGATCTTAACTGACTTGCCTAGTTAAATAAATGGTGTTGAGAAATACACAAATTAGTAAAAAGTATGAAAACCAACCACGGTTTCCCCCAGTATTCTACAATGCCAAGTTTCTATTGAATAATTCATTTGCCCCTTGCACATGAAATTGTACTGTACAATTTTTTTACCCGGAATGTAGCGGATGTCAGTGCACGCCAATATCAATATATAACATTACAGTTGACAACGTTTTCTTCATTTTCTGGGGTTACGGAAATACTAGCTACCTAGTATTCGCGCAAGTTTTCGTAAAGTTTCCAGTGCACTGTATGTAGCTTAATGTTTTCTTCAATAAAGGCTATTTAAATAATCAACCTAAAAAAGGGTATTAAACTACATTGCAAAACGTAACAACAGCGAAGTTACGAACGTATATGCGTCTTTCTCAATTGTTCAAATGACCGAAAGTATTTTCCCCTTGACTTACCTCGTCTTGCAAATGTACGGATTATTTATTGTTCTGTGACTTTTCTTTTTCTTGTCTTCCTTCCCGTTGCTCGTTCTGTGATTCCGTTGATCGAGGAAGTAGCCTTACTGCTCGCTTGCTCTGTAGACTGTGGCAATGTGACGTCGACCAGGTAGCTACATACACACTGCACTGTGGACGCAGCAGTCTTAGTTATTATGCACAAGTGTCCTCGTTTGGTTTCACAGATTCTTGGTCATCTCCTATGTAACATTGAATTATCTTACTATTGTACACACATCATGAAACATTTATACCAAGGGGTGATGATGATTGATTGCCCTCTTCAACCTTTGGTTTTACAATAGTGCAACTGCTTAGTCAAAACTGCCTCCACTCCCTCATTGAATTTCACTGTGACTTGTTGTAGTCTCCTAAACAGGCTAGAGTGTAGTATATGTGCAGTACTGTGAGTATGTCTGTCCTAAAACTCTCTATGTGGGAGAAGACTTGGGCTGAGTTTTACGTAAAGTCCTGATGTGTGTGGGTTTGGATCACACGGGTAGGCTGTGGGTGTAGTCTGGGTTTGGGCAGAACTCTGCGGGTGTGGAGGTGGTAGAGTTGGCTGCTGCTGCTAGCACTGTCCCTGAGGCTAAACTGGCACCAGAACTGTAAATTACTCAACATCATCCAATGTTTCGGCATCATGTGCAAATATATCCACCCCACACGCAGGCACACACATAGGCAAACACACATTCACAGACACACACACCATCACTACTAAAGAGCTCATCTCACAGTTAAGTTAAGTGCACATATACATTTGTCTATAGCCATATAGAGGCTTAATTATACATTAATTAAACTGTGTGTGTGTGTATGCGGGTGTATGCATGTATGTGTGTACGCCCTGCTGTAAGGTAAGACATCTGTGGGACAGGTAGGTACAGGTGTGTGTCACTGCTCTACTCCAGTCATGGTTACATAACAGGTAGATCCTGACTCATGACAGAACTGGGGAAGTCCTTATCCTGCTGGACGCCACTCTGCACACCTGTGGGTGTGGAACTCAGCTTCTGATTCGGCACTTTTGATTTAGTACTACTACCACACACACACACACGCACACACACACACACACACACACACACACACACACACACACACACACACACACACACACACACACACACACACACACACACACACACACACACACACACACACACACACACACACACACACACACACACACACACACACTCACACTCACACACACACACACACACTGTTGCCCCAAAACTATCCCACCAACCACTGACAGTGTGGGGCCAGGACCCCAAAAACCTCTGGCTCCATCAATCCACTGCTTCCATCTCCGTAGGCGTATGATTCTGCAATATGGCCCTGTCTCTGTTTGCTCGCCTGCTGGGCTGCAGAACACTGAGGGGAGGTACATTTAGCATGTTTAGATTACATTGAGCACTGGTTTCCTGGTGGATCTGGCTCCACACAGCTGACTCTCCCAGCTCTGCACTGGCTCTAAATGCTCTAATAGGTCACAGCAGCCGGAGGAAGATAGTGCACGACTATGTCCAAAATGGGACCCCATAGAGCTCTGGTCCTGCACTATATATGGAATATGATGCTCTTTGGGACACATACACGGTTAATGACAACATGCTCACCCAGAGGGTCCATGATGTACATGTTCCACTGATACTTTCTGACTCCTCTGCCTAGTGGTACTACTATCTATCTCTACTACTAAGTATCTACACTGAGTCTCTTTGGTAAGTTAATGAGAACCGCTCAGTGTAATGTGGTAATGTGATCATTGTTTGATTAAATTGAAAGGAAGCCCTGTCGTGCTGGTGAGCATAATGGGACTTTGCGTTGTTATGACAGCCCAGCCAAAGACCCCCAGCCAATAAGATACCTTTATCCTCCAGGAACAGTTAATACCACCCACCACCACTACAGACAGACATAGCCCGAGTCCCAAATGGCACCCTATTCCCTATACAGGTATAGTGCATTACTTTTGAACAGAGCCCTATAGGTCCCGGTCAAAAATAGTGCACTAGGGAATAGGATGCCATTTGGGACACAACCATTGACACAGACACCTACCCACTGAGCTGGAGAGGTCTAAGGCACTGCATCTCAGTGCTTGAGGTGTCACTACAGACACCCTGGTTCGAATCCAGGCTGTATCACAACCGGCCATGATTGGGAGTCCCATAGGGTGGTGCACAATTGGCCCAGTGTCGTCCGGGTTTGGCTAATGTAGGCCGTCATTGTAAATAAGAATTTGTTCTTAACTGACTTGCCTAGTTAAGTATACATTTAAAAAGTGCTGCTCGCATGTTTATGTTCCCCCTCTGCAGACTGGCACTGATGACACAGAATATGGAAACCATGACACACTCTCCATGTATAGATAACACAGGGCTGGGGGGTTGAGGGACTTTATGTTTTGTTCAGGGAGGGAGAGCGGGAGGATTCTAAACCTGGACTGGTGGAGGGACGGAGGTATGGAGGAAGGGGGAAGAGGTGTAACAGTGACTTGTCAGTGTGAGCGGCATGTAGAGTCGCAAAAAATGGGACATAACAGCTTGTCCCTCTCTTCTTCCACCCTCCTCTACCTCTCCCTTTCTCTTCTCCCCTCTCCTGTTCTCCTCTCTCTCTCTCCACTGCGTTGCGAGACAAGGTGCAGACCCAGAAATGTCAACCCAATGTCATGAGAAAGTATTTTGTTTTCTTTTTCCTCAATCTCTTTCTTTCCTCTCTTTCTCTGTCACATATCCATTTCTATGACTCTTTAAGTCTCTTTATGGGTTAAACCACCTCCTACATCCCTGTTGATAATGCTTTCCGTTTTTGAACATAAAGCAGCAGAAAAACACTGTTTGTGGGTGAGGCTTTACACACAAGAAGATGAGGGTGTGTATGGCAATACCATTTTCAGAACTGAGAGCAAAACTAATACACACCTTTTTCGCCTCTCTGGTGAGTGGGTCAGATAGCTTATCCTTGTCATTTTTTTACCTTCATTTAACTAGGCAAGTCAGTTAAGAACAAATTCTTATTTTCAATGACGGCCTAGGAACAGTAGGTTAACTGCCTTGTTCAGGGGCAGAACGACAAATCTTGCAACCTTTCGGTTACAAGTCCAACGCTCTAACCGCTAGGCTACCTGCCGCCTCTACACTCTAACCACTAGACTACCTGCCTCCCAATAAATTATGTGTGTCAGTGTGAATTTGGCCGTGGGAGTAAGGCAGCGTTCACACAATACAGCTCTCACTTTGTCATTCTCTACGGTCGGAAGGAATAGTTGAATAAGTTTACTTCATTATAGATTTGACAAGTCTTTCATAGTTTGATGTGCATTTGAGAGACAATAGCCTGAGAGACAATTAGAGCCCAGGGCAGCTGACCTTATTGAGCAGTTCTGTTCTTTGTGATTGATGAGCAGCATGCTTCGCTCTCTGTGCCTCATGCCTTTGGTGTGTGTTAGGGTTATGATACTGTTACAGTACCATCTCGCTAAAACAGCATATCCTCCCACCTTCGACCTCCATCCTAAAGCAAGGAGTGCACTCAACACAAGAACTAACAGGAAGAGAAGAACTGACCTCCCTCCTCTCTCTTTTTAGTTCTCACTTCTCCTTCTCACTACTTCTTACTTGTACAGACACCACCATTTTTCTAATATCTCACTCTATCTCCCTGTTTCATACTGTCCTGTCCCATCCTGCTCTGTTTCCAATCTCTCACATTTGGTGTTTTCATTGAAACAGTATGGTAGTATGGGATAATGGCGTACGACTGCTAATGAAGACTTTTTAAGAAAACCCAGGCTGGATAATAGGAACAGGTGCAGAAGGCAGGTACGGGGGGGTGGGGGCTTGTCTCTGGAGAGGGAGATGAATTGGAACAAATGAATGGCCATTATTCAAGAAGAGCAAGCATCACTGGAATGGTATGCAGTATGAGTAGGGCCTTAAGTTTTTCCTAGTCAGATCATGAAAATAGGATGAGACCTGCATGAACTAAAGAGGACCTAACCAACAGCCTTACAACTGAGAAACAGGATACGTTGTGAAACACAAAGAGAGCGAGACAAAAATAATGAGGAAGAGTTGAAAGAATGAGGGATGCTGTTGAAGAAAGTAAAGAGAAAGAGAGGGAGCCTGGGAGATAGAAAAAAGGAGAGCACTGGATGATGAATCATCCAACCTATATAGAACGAGGTGTCTGCAACTTTCAGGTACCCCAGAAAACAAACTTTCCCCCTTACTATTCTGGGTCAGGAAACCTCAGGGGAGAGGTAAGAAACAGAGCAGTGCTGCCCTTTCTCCTGCCCTACTCTCCTGTACTCCAACCTGCTGCCTGTCTGTCTATCTGTCTGGATCACCCAGGCTCTGTTGCCTTACTGCTGCAGCCTTCACAGTAATATCATTTTCACTCAGGACGCCTTCCAGCATTGGAGAACATTGTACTATTGCAACTTCTGCTTATTTAGTGCCCAGTTAGACACAGTGGAAATAAGGGCGGTAGTCTAAGGGTGCGTTCGTAAATTCGCTCTGGCTATCTATTCCAATTTCAGAGCAATCTCGTCTGAGTGTGTCGGAGCGCAGAATAACTGATACATTTACAAAAGCTCAACACCTTTTGAATATGGCCAGTGCCGGTAAATGCCGGCAAAAAAACGTATTTAAATTATTTCTGTCTGTAACAAAGCCTTTTGTGGGAGAAAACTCATTCTGATTGGCTGGGCCTGGCTCCCCAGTGGGTGGGCCTGGTCCCAACTGGGTGGGCCTATGCCCTCCCAGGCCGACCCATGGCTCTTCCTCTGCCCAGCCATGGGAAATCTATAAACTTGGGCCTAATTCATTTATTTCAATTGACTGATTTCCTTATATGAACTGTAACTCAGTAAAATCTTTGAAATTGTTGCATGTTGTGTTTATGTTTTTGTTCAGTGTATATGCCATCTAGTGACCAATATAGGAATAGCACAGGGTAGCGAGAAGAAATCACACAAAATGATACACGCAAAGGATATCCAACCTTGGTCACTTTACTTGTTTGAGAAACCCCAACAGTTTGAAATAAATAACTCATCCATTTCAAAGTCCACTACAGTGATTATGGCTGATAGCAGTGTTTCACACCAGGGAAACCACTCTCATTATAAGGCGGAGCTGAGGCTTGGTACAAATAGGAATTTGACATATTATGCAACTTAACGTTGAGGACAAGCCTCTTTTTTGTCATTGATCTGATAATTGATATATCCATGGTTTGCGAACACAGAGAACGAACTCCAGGCACTGGGCTTAGTGAGTTTGGCACAGGCTGACCAAGACACATGATCAAATAATAACATTTAGAAGAAGAGTGCACTTCACTACATTGCTCTTCCAGTTCCATTCTTCTTTTATGAGTGCAAATATAGCAAAATCATTTTTGCCTATCAAAATCTCTACATATGTATTTACATGAACTAATTGCCGTATGTAAGGCCATTTCAGAAAATACAGTACATGGCGAAAATATGTAGCTAAGAAACACATTAAATGCAAAACCATACAAGACAATAGTCATACTTTGAGCAGAACCTGTGCTTCAAAATGTCAGGCACGTGAAGCTGGCTAAGTCCAGTGCGGAAACGTGTTCTGATAAAACGATGGAAATAGGGAGTCCATTCAGTAAATAGAGGGAGATCTTTTAAAGTACCGCCATGTTGGTTTAGAAAGGCTGTATTGCACTGTGAACATGGAAGCACATACTAGGTCTACCGGGAGGTGTGAATGACCCTACGACCTCAGACCTTGGTGGATGGTGTAATAATACCTGGAGATCCACTCTCATTCTTCTGACATCACATTAAGACTACAGTCACGTTGGCATGTGCTCAACGTGTATTAATAACAGATTCATCATTTTCATAACCTCTGGATGTAGGTTACACACTAGTAGGACATGCAGTTTAAACACATTTACTGCTAATGTTCGTTTTCTGTTTTGTCTTCTTTACCCCCAAATGTAACCCCTTGTCAGGGCTCTTAGTGTCAAAAACATGTCAATGTAGTGATAGCTTGATATCAACGAACATTCTCTTCTTTGCTTTAATAAATCCAGCATTTTGTTTGCATGTCATTTTCCAGAATGGTACATATCTGTGCCAGCTCCTCAATTGGCTCTGGGCGTCACACCTTCTGTAGCAGCGGGATGGGGACATTGGAGGGTGACAAAGTAGGCGAGCGTGTTCCCTCCTTTAAGAACACCATGTTTCCTTCTCTCCTCTCTCGGTCCACACACAGTAAGACACAGCCGTCACAGCTGACTAAAGGCAAAATTAACATATTCCTCCCTCTTTCTCTTCCCTTTTTGTTTTACATTCAGGCATTCTGAGGCACTGCTATATGTAGCAGGAGAGTGGCAGTGAGGTCCCCAGGGTAAGACTGGAAGGTGAGTGATGCACATCCAAAGATATAGTCTCAACAACCCACCCAAGATGGCCACTGCTATAAAACTGTCGCTTCCTCCATGGCGTTCACCCATCTGGGTAGAAAGAAAAGTTCTGACTGTAATTATAACACATTGTAATAACAAGCTGATTGATGCTGCTGCCAATGTGAGTCATGCCTATGACATGACTTAATGAGGCCTGTAAGTGGGGCCAGGAGTTTTACCTCACCACGTAAAAGGCTAAAGACTATAACTATGGCCCAGAGTTAGTTTTGGTTAGATCATGTGGTGATATATTTTTGGTGCAGTGCAGGGCTCACCTCTTAGCAGTGTGGTTGTCCTCGGCCTTAAATGTGTAGTACAGGGTCTTCTTGTGGTACAGCTCAAAGACGTTGGTAGTCTCCACTCCACTTGGCCTGTCAGGCAGCTTCACTGTGAAGCCCAACAGAGGCAAACTCTCAGATGCCACCTTCTCCTGGAGACAGAGAGAGAGGAGGAAGAGAGAGACAGAGAGAGAGGAGGAGGAGAGAGACAGAGAGAGAGGAGGAGGAGAGAGACAGAGAGAGAGGAGGAAGAGAGAGACAGAGAGAGAGGAGGAGGAGAGAGACAGAGAGAGATATAGAGACAGGGAGAGAGAGAGGAGGAAGAGAGACAGAGAGAGAAATACACAGTGATCATTAACCTGCATCGTTTTAAGGATGCAGTTTGTGGAGGTTTTGCTGACTAAAAAAGTAGAGGGTGAATTAGCTTTACTAGAGACCCTCTATGCTCTTTCCCCATCTGAGTTGGGTATGTGTACATTACAGAGTTACAGGGATAGGTGGTTTGGGTAAAGGTATGTGTGAGGGTTCAGGTTTAAGGGGAGTGTGTGTTCCCCCTCACCTCGCAGGCCTGGTAGGTGTAAAGCACCTTGTCTTTGAGGAGGAACCACAGCCTCTTCCAGTTCCTCTTGCTCCTCTTACTGCGCTGCAGAGTCCCGCTCATAGAGCCCTCCTCTGACACACTCACCTAGAGACAACACAGGAACTCACAGAGAGATTACTTACATACATAACAGGGCAAAGGGAACATATACTGCTACTACCTCAGTACAACCAAGGTGCTTGAATTGAAGATCAAGCTAGAAAAAACCCTGTCTAAGAGACACTTTTGGAGGAAAATGTATGTTTACATTAAAATATAAGTTTAGTGCGTGGACAATAGCTTTTACCATTCATTTGGTAGAATATTAGTGGTTTGTGTGTGTGTGTGCGTGCGTGTGCGTGCGTTTGTGCGTGTGTGCGTGTGTGAGATTACCTGGGTCAGAGAGGCGGTGCCCTTGCGTCTCCACAGGCTGGGAGGGTGAAAGTTCTGGAAGACGGCAGAGAGCGGGCGGATGGAGCGGCGATTAGAACGAGGACTGTCAGTACCACTCGCCACAGACACATTTCCTCCTATGGAGACAGAGAAGCCCTGACCTTAACACCTGGACTCACACACATTCAATACGCTCCAGTAGTCAAGAGCAGCATATACAGTACAGTACAATACAGTATAGTACAGTACAGTTTAGTACAATACAGTACAGGAAAGGAGGAGGAGTTATGCACCTCTCTTCTGGAGCTCGCTGTAACAGTGGTCACACACGTTGGCCATGCGGTCCTCCAGGTACTTCAGACGGCTTCTGTTCCTGGAGCAGCTCCGACACACAATCTGAGTAGAGCAGGACCCCGTCACAACACCCAACACACACAGGTCAGGCCTGACTGTGGATAACACACTCCAGCCACATCATACTGCGCTAAACTGTGCTCCCATGTGACGTAGCCATGCATTGTCTGCGAGAGACTCACCCTCCCGCAGGCGTGGCAGTGGTGTCTGCGCAGTGTGAGGCTGAAGTCTGAGGTGCAGTTCATACACATCATCACATGGGACACAGGCACCAGAGTAGGAGCTTTCTCCCCCAGGGACAGCCACAGACGCTCTCTGGCCTGGAAGAGAGACAGGACAATATAGTTAGAGCTACGGCTACTATACTAGACTTCACAGTCATACTCAGTGACTCATACTCAACTTAAAAGAGAAAATACTCCCTCTGCAATGTTAATATAACCTCAGTAAATGTATGAGTATTGGTTTTCCATTGTCATTGAGTGGGGAGCATTGTTATGCTATTGCTAACATTGCTAGCGTCACTTTTCTGTATGCTCTGTCTCCCAGTCAAAGTCCTCCTCACCTCTCCAGAGCAGCTGCTGAATGGCGCAGGTCCTCTGGCGTGGTCAGACACTGTCCGACTCAGAGTGTGGAACCAGTCCTCTCTCTCACTACAGGAGCTGCACAGGGACACACAGAGCACAGGTCATTAAGCCCTCTGACCATACTTGTCATATACCAGTGATAAATGGCCCAGAGTGGTCTAGACAGATGGTCAGGAAAGCAACACTGACACTACTTATAAAAGATCCAAAAGGCCTTGTAACGAGAAGCTTTACTATACTTAATTCACTGTTTAAACAGTGCATTTGGCGACCGTGGGAACTGTGAACTACAATCATTATACCGACCATGCCACCCAAGGTGTGAGTGTGTGTTAGTGTGACCCACCTGGCTGCCAAGGTGATGGAGATGTCTGCTCCCTCGATACTCAGAGCGTTCTGTACATTCTCTATGACGGGTTTACTGACCTGGAACATCAACAACACATTACACAGACCCATCAGGAATCAGTGAGCGAGAGGACAAATAGGTTTGAGAAGGGTATAGAGAGAAAGAGAGGATGAGGAAAGAGAGAGAGAGGAAAAGAAGGAGAGATATAAAAGTGAGAGGGAGTAACATAGAGACAAAAACAAAATTATAGAGAGGACAAGGGAGAGAGGACAAGGGAGAGAGCGAGGGAGAGGGAGAAGTGAGGGGGGTAAGTGATATAGACAAAGAGGAGAGAGAAATTTGGTAAATGGTGATGGGAAAAAAACGGGAGAGAGAGAGAGACGGGAGGGAGAGATGGAGGACTCTGACCTTCATCCCAGTCAGTGGGAGGCTATTCTTCAGTCTGTATTTCCCATCCTGCTGAGGGTAGGTGTACAGCAGCACATCATTCATCTGTTAACACACAAACAAACACACAGAATTCACTAACAAACCTCAGAATCACACATACTTTCATTCTGTATCCTCAGAACCAATTAACAAGATAATACAGTATACAAACATTTCACTGATTCCGCTGTTGGATAGGACAAGTGCATGGAGAAATGACTTATTATTGTCAGTACTCTCCAATCAAAATAGCATGCTACTAAGTATTATATATATTGATGCCTAGTCACTTTACCTCCGCCTTCATGTACATGCTGTATCTACCTCTATTACCACATGTCCCTGCCAATTGATATGGTTTTGGTACTCCTTGTATATAAGTAGCTTCATTCTTGTGTTTTCATTTTGTCTTGTTTAATTCTGCATCATTGGGAAAGGGCTTGTAAGTAAGCATATCACCGTAAGGTCTACACCTGTTGTACTCAGCGCATGTGACAAATAAAAATTGATTTGATTAAAAATACATTGTACATTATTCCTGCATGTTAAATAACCACATGGTGGTGCCCTAAACTAAGAGGAAACCATCTTCTCCTCAACGATGAGGTGGGCTGTTTTACTTATCATCTTTTCATCAGATTTTACAGTTAAATGCAGTGGCGGTTTTAGCATAGAAATCTTGGTGGGGCAAAAAATAAATAAAAGTGGGATGTTTTGCATGCCAGCAAAGCCACTACACAACACAACACTAAACAATACATGAATTGCACTATAACGGTGACAAACGGTGCCTACCACCTGTTAGGGCCTACATAAAGCTGTCCCAACAGCAGAGTCCCAACAGCAGTCCCAACACCTTACCACTGCTACGCCTGGCTATCAGCGGAGCCTATCTGGCAGTGAAACAGTTCATTCAGCCTCATTTACTGCCTTTTAAAAAAACATAGCTGATATGGCTGACTTGTTTAAACAAGTGTGGTTTCTACTGACAACTGAGATGTACAAACTATGGCCTAAGGGGACGACAAGCGGATAAGAGTCCATCTGTATTTTGATTAAGACAATGAGCGAGCTAGGACGGGCGTAATCAATATAACTATAATTTTGTTCAGCACCTCTGAAATGTACAGCAAACAGAATTCAGAACATGGGCAGTTCTTACAGTATTCTCCCTGTACACCAAGTCAGAACCATAGGATAAATTAAGGGGGCATATAAGCAGACAATGAAAGCTCTTACAATAGTCGATGATTACATTTCTCTAAAACAGGTTATAGGCTACAGTAGAACAGTCAGAACAGTAGGCGAAATTAAGAGGGGGAAATAGACCAAATTATTAGGGTGATGCACATGGGCTACTAACATCTTACTACACAACATACACTTAGTATTACTTTCTTAGCTACAGTATACATATCTCCCTGGCATATTACATCCTTTATGAAGCAGCATACCATACATTTTTGGACTCACATTGTTGTGCTCGGCTGACTTGAACAGGATGAGTTAACAGTTGTTTGAAGCGCGACACAAACCATGCTTCATTGACAGCATGGCCAATGTTGAATGTTTATCATTTTAAACTTGGATTTGGGACCACACAGCCACTGTCACTGATTCCTTCCAAACCACTCATTGAATTTGCGATTTGCGAATGTTTATGTTCAATGGCCGATGAGCACCGATACGTTTTATCTATAATTTCTCTTCAATATTTCTCTTCATATGACAAGGATTAAAAAGGACTTGCCAGTAGATTGTCGACTTGATTCATGATGATGACTGCTAGCTAAGATTGTGAAAGTATGACGTTGACATGATCAGTCCAATCAAAGCTACCGTGTCAATGACATTGATCCTTCTTGGATGGGCACTTCTATTGCAGGAGCCGAAGGGCTAGAATATTCAATGTCCCCTCTTACACTTGGCAGTGACGTAAAGTCCCCATAAGTGACAGAACACTGAGCCAATCACCGCGCAACGCTCCGTATTTTCTGCTGGCTTGCCCCACCACCACAGAAAGTACTGAGCTAGGCTGAAACACCTGCATTTTGGAGCTGCCTTACTCAAGAAAACAAAAAAGAAACCATGTTTGTATGCGGCTTTATTAACTCAATTATATATATTCTTTTTTACATTGTTTGCAAACTGATACGTGACGCGTAATAATGCCAAAATAACATGCAAAACAGGCAAGCCTAAAAAATGTCTGCCCCACCTGCCCTGAATGACGGGTCGCCACTGGTTAAATGTGTCTCAATGTCACAAATTAAGATTTCTCCTGTTTTTCTGTCCGCATGACTTGACCAGTTAAAACTCTGGGCAAGACTCATCATTCCATTGGGGCCCTAAGCACACCGTAACTCCACCTCCTAAAGAGAGTGAGAGATGTTACAGATTTATCTCAGAAAAAAACAAAATGGATTATAGTTGTGTGTGATCATGAGTGGGCTGACTGCAGTGTTTTATTCTTAAATGTTAACGCAATTTCCTACAAGCGGTTCCTATAGTTTATCCTATAATACTTTAAATTCCGTTTTATCCGGTTGGATAATATTTCCAAAATATGATTGAGTGAATTGTCTTAGTGCAAATCCCTGTAGTTGGACAACAGTGACCTAGAAAACCTTAAAGTTGACTCATTCTGGGTAGATGTAAACAAAGGTCATTGGTCATTCATGAATAGGCATTTGGGATTATCTTTTCATTTTCACATAACAGATTTTTCTTTCGTTAACTCTATTGTCGATCATCGTTTACTGTCACTGAGAGGGCTGTACATTTGAAAAAATAAGGAAGTCCCCTATAACTCTGTAATTTTCCATCATATTAACCCATTCCTTGATTTAAGCTCTTTCTCTTCTTCTTCTGCCGACATCCCTCTCTCTCACTTTGAGATGGCAGAATCAGAGTGTTCTGTTGGCATAGTTACAGAGGGGGCTTTCACTGCCAGGCTGCTAAAGAATGGCCTGTCTGAAGTCGTTATTCTGTTTGGACTTATGGCTATATAAATAACACCCTCCTCCTCCTCAGACATGTCACCCCTACTACCATATCCTGAGTGTGGTTGTGTGGGTGCTAAAGACGAGTGTGTTCTTTTTTAAAGATGACAGATTCTAGGTGGGGGAGGTGGGTTTAATCTAAGAAATTAGTAATGAAACAATTTTAGATGAACATGGCATGTTGTCACGCCCTGACCTTAGAGATCATTTTTATGTCTCTATTTTGGTTTGGTCAGGGCGTGAGTTGGGGTGGGCATTCTATGTTTTGTGTTCTATGTTTTCTATTTCTGTGTGTTTGGCCGGGTGTGGTTCTCAATAAGAGGCAGCTGTCTATCGTTGTCTCTGATTGAGAACCATACTTAGGTAGCCTTTTCCCACCTGTGTTTTGTGGGGAGTTGTTTTCTGTTTTGTGTTGTTGCACCAGACAGAACTGTTTCGTTTCGTTCACTCTCTTTGTTGTTTTTGTTGTTTCAGTGTTCAGGTTATTTTATTAAATTACAATGAACACTTACAATGCTGGCTTTGGTCCACTTCTTCATGCAACGATGACCGTTACAGAACTACCCACCACCAAAGGACCAAGCGGTGGAATGGACTCCTGGACATGGGAGGAAATCTTGGACAGCAAGGGACCCTGGGCACAGCCGGAAGAGTGTAGCCATCCTAAAGAGGAGCTGGAGGCAGCTAAAGCGGAGCGGAAACACTACGAGGAGTTGGCTCGAGGAAACGTGCACGAGAGGCAGCCCCAGAATTTTTTTTGGGGGGGGGGGCACACGAGGAGATTGGCAGAGTCAGGTAGGAGACCTGAGCCAACTCACCGTGCTTACCGTGGCGAGCGTCGTACTGGTCAGGCACCGTGTTATGAGGTGGAGCGCACGGTGTCTCCAGTACTTGTTCTTAGCCCGGTGCGCTATATCCCAGCTCCTCGCATCTCCCGGGCTAGAGTGGGCATCGAGCCAGGACGGAGTGTGCCAGCCCTGCTCTCCAGGCCTCCAGTGCGTCTCCTCGGCCCGGGTTATCCTGCGCCAGCCCTACGCACGGTGTCCCCGGTTCGCCAGCACAGCCCTGTGCAGCCTGTTCCAACTCCCCGCACTTGCCGGGCTACAGGGGGGATCCAGCCAGGACGAGTTGTGCTAGCTCTGCGCTCGAGACCTCCAGTGCGCCTCCACGGCCCAGTGTGTCCGGTGCCTCGGCCAAGGAAGAGGCCTCCTGCATGTCTCCCCAGCCTGGTGAGTCCTGTGCCTGTTCCCAGAACCAGGTCTCCTGTGTGTCTCCCCAGCCTGGTGAGTCCTGTGCCTGTGCTAAGTCCTAACCCTCCTGCATGTCTCCCCAGCCTGGTGAGTCCTGTGCCTACTCCCAGAGCCAGGCCTCCTGTGTGTCTCTCTACTCCAGTGATGATCCATGGCAAGAAGCCTCCAGTGATGATCCATGGCAAGAAGCTTCCAGTGATGATCCATGGCACGAAGCCTCCAGTGATGATCCATGGCACGAAGCCTCCAGTGATGATCCATGGCACGAAGCCTCCAGTGATGATCCATGGCAAGAAGCCTCCAGTGATGATCCATGGCAAGAAGCCTCCAGTGGTGATCCATGGCAAGAAGCCTCCAGTGGTGATCCATGGCAAGAAGCCTCCAGTGATGATCCATGGCACGACCCTCCAGTGATGATCCATGGCAAGAAGCATCCAGTGATGATCCATGGCAAGAAGCCTACAGTGATGATCCATGGCACGAAGCCTCCTGTGTGTCTCTCCACTCCAGTGACATCCTTCAGTCCGGAGCCTCCAGCGACGATCTCTAGTCCGGAGCCTCCAGCGACGATCTCCTGTCCGGAGCTGCCAGAGTCTCCCTCCTGTCCGGAGCTGCCAGAGTCTCCCTCCTGTCCGGAGCTGCCAGAGTCTCCCTCCTGTCCGGAGCTGCCAGAGTCTCCCTCCTGTCCGGAGCTGCCAGAGTCGCCCTCCTGTCCGGGGCCCGCTGTGAGGGTCCCCAGTCCGGGGTCGGCGGCGATGTCCCGCACCAGAGCTGCCACAGCGGATAGATGCCCACCCAGACCCTCTCCTATAGGTTTAGGTTTTGCGGCCGGAGTCCGCACCTTTGGGGGGGGGGGGGTACTGTCACGCCCTGACCTTAGAGATCCTTTTTATGTCTCTATTTTGGTTTGGTCAGGGCGTGAGTTGGGGTGGGCATTCTATGTTTTGTGTTCTATGTTTTCTATTTCTGTGTGTTTGGCCGGGTGTGGTTCTCAATCAGAGGCAGCTGTCTATCGTTGTCTCTGATTGAGAACCATACTTAGGTAGCCTTTTCCCACCTGTGTTTTGTGGGGAGTTGTTTTCTGTTTTGTGTTGTTGCACCAGACAGAACTGTTTCGTTTCGTTCACTCTCTTTGTTGTTTTTGTTGTTTCAGTGTTCAGGTTATTTTATTAAATTACAATGAACACTTACCATGCTGGGCTTTGGTCATCTTCTTTCCAGGACGATCGTTACAATGGTAAAACAATAGTAGGACATCCAAGTTAATTCCTACTGATATACATACAAAATAGATATCTAAATACAGTTATGATTGGACAAACTAACATCAGGTTTAAACAGAGAGAGAAGCAGGTTTAGTGTGTGTGACAGTATTCAACAGAAAGAGAAGCAGGTCTAGTGTGTGTGACTGTATTCAACAGAGAGAGAAGCAGGTCTAGTGTGTGTGACTGTATTCAACAGAGAGAGAAGCAGGTCTAGTGTGTGTGACTGTATTCAACAGAGAGAGAAGCAGGTCTAGTGTGTGTGACTGTATTCAACAGAGAGAGAAGCAGGTCTAGTGTGTGTGTGACTGTATTCAACAGAGAGAGAAGCAGGTCTAGTGTGTGTGACAGTATTCAACAGAGAGAGAAGCAGGTCTAGTGTGTGTGACTGTATTCAACAGAGAGAGAAGCAGGTCTAGTGTGCGTGACTGTATTCAACAGAGAGAGAAGCAGGTCTAGTGTGTGTGACTGTATTCAACAGAGAGAGAAGCAGGTCTAGTGTGTGTGACTGTATTCAACAGAGAGAGAACCAGGTCTAATGTGTGTGGGTGTATTAAACAGAGAGAGAAGCAGGTCTAGTGTGTGTGTGGGTGTATTAAACAGAGAGAAGCAGGTCTAGTTTGTGTGGATGTATTAAAAAGAGAGAGAAGCAGGTCTAGTGTGTGTGTGGGTGTATTAAACAGAGAGAGAAGCAGGTCTAGTGTGTGTGTGGGTGTATTAAACAGAGAGAGAAGCAGGTCTAGTGTGTGTGTGTGTGTGTATTAAACAGAGAGAAGCAGGTCTAGTGTGTGTGTGGGTGTATTAAACAGAGAGAAGCAGGTCTCGTGTGTGTGTGTGTGGGTGTATTAAACAGAGAGAGAAGCAGGTCTAGTGTGTGTATGTGTGTGTGTGTGTATTAAACAGAGAGAAGCAGGTCTAGTGTGTGTGTGTGTGTATTAAACAGAGAGAAGCAGGACTTGTGTGTGTGGGGGTGTATTAAACAGAGAGAGGCAGGTCTAGTGTGTGTGTGTGTGTGTGTGTGTGTGTGTGTGTGTGTGTGTGTGTGTGTGTGTGTGTGTGTGTGTGTGTGTATTAAACAGAGAGAAGCAGGTCTAGTGTGTGTGTGTGTGTGTGTGTGTGTGTGTGTGTGTGTGTGTGTGTGTGTGTGTGTGTGGTGTGTGTATTAAACAGAGAGAGAAGCAGGTCAAATGTGTGTATGTGTGTGTGTGTGTGTATTAAACAGAGATAGAAGCAGGTCTAGTGTGTGTATGTGTGTGTGTGTATTAAACAGAGAGAAGCAGGTCTAGTGTGGGTGTATTAAACATAGAGAAGCAGGTCTAGTGTGTGTGTGGGTGCATTAAACAGAGAGAAGCAGGTCTAGTGTGTGTGTGGGTGTATTAAACAGAGAGAAGCAGGTCTAGTGTGTGTGTGTGGGGGTGTATTAAACAGAGAAGCAGGTCTAGTGTGTGTGTGGGTGTATTAAACAGGGAGAAGCAGGTCTAGTGTGTGTGTGTGTGTGTATTAAACAGATAGAAGCAGGTTGAGTGTGTGTGTGTATTAAACAGAGAGAACCAGGTCTAGTGTGTGTGTGTGTGTGTGTATTAAACAGAGAGAAGCAGGTCTAGTGTGTGTGTGTGTGTGTGTGTGTGTGTGTGTGTGTGTATTCAACAGAGAGAAGCAGGTCTAGTGTGTGTGTGTGTGTGTATTTAACAGAGAGAAGCAGGTCTCGTGTGTGTGTGGGTGTATTAAACAGAGAGAGAAGCAGGTATAGTGTGTGTGTGTGTGTGTGTATTAAACAGAGAGAAGCAGGTCTAGTGTGTGTGTGTGTGTATTAAACAGAGAGAAGCAGGTCTTGTGTGTGTGTATTAAACAGAGAGAGGCAGGTCTAGTGTGTGTGTGTGTGTGTGTGTGTGTGTGTGTGTGTGTGTGTGTGTGTGTGTGTGTGTGTGTGTGTGTGTGTGTGTGTGTGTGTGTGTGTGTGTGTGTGTGTGTGTATTAAACAGAGAGAAGCAGGTCTAGTGTGTGTGTGTGTGTGTGTGTGTGTGTGTGTGTGTGTGTGTGTGTGTGTGTGTGTGTGTGTGTGTGTGTGTGTGTGTGTGTGTGTGTGTATTAAACAGAGAGAAGCAGGTCTAGTGCGTGTGTGTGCGTGTGCGTGTGTGTGTGTGTGTGTGTGTTAAACAGAGAGAAGCAGGTCTAGTGTGTGTGGGTGTATTAAACAGAGAGAAGCAGGTCTAGTGTGTGTGTGTGTATTAAACAGAGAGAAGCAGGTCTAGTGTGTGTGTGGGTGTATTAAACAGAGAGAAGCAGGTCTAGTGTGTGTGTTGGTGTATTAAACAGAGAGAAGCAGGTCTAGTGAGTGTGTGGGTGTATTAAACAGAGATAAGCAGGTCTAGTGTGTGTGTGGGTGTATTAAACAGAGAGAAGCAGGTCTAGTGTGTGTGTTGGTGTATTAAACAGAGAGAAGCAGGTCTAGTGTGTGTGTGGGTGTATTAAACAGAGAGAAGCAGGTCTAGTGTGTGTGTTGGTGTATTAAACAGAGAGAAGCAGGTCTAGTGTGTGTGTTGGTGTATTAAACAGAGAGAAGCAGGTCCAGTGTGTGTGTGGGTGTATGAGGAGCATTCCTGACCTTCCCCGTTCAGTCAGTAAAGAGCAGCTCAGGAAGCTGCCATTCAGAAACATCCTGCCAGGAAACCCTGCTCTCAATAGCAGGGTCTGGGTCTGGGAGGGCCATAGATATAGAGCAAACAGAACAGATCTGCTGCTTATCCTTTTCAGATTACATTTACATTGCAACAAGATGGTGCATAGTTGTGTAGTCATAATGACAAGCGCGGTGACCATGTTCAAATTTGAGAAAATTGTTATTTTCGATTTTTGGCCTAAAAGCTCTGTCCGTTATCTACAGGTTTGTGACAGTGAGTCCCCTACCCTCCCTCCAAACAGGAAGTGACATTTACCAGAAACAGGTGGCGTGGCTGTCTGCACTTCCTGCTGACCTTCATCAGAGTGCCCTCCTTCACAAACACCTGAGTACAAAACACACACACAGGGTCAGATATATAGTAGATGAAATGGCAATTAAGGACAGTGTGCCACATATGAGAAGCAAGAGGGTTGGAGAGAGGGCTTTAAAGAGCGTGTGTCCCCGCTCTTCTCCACCCAGACACAGAGAGAGGGCCAGGGGATTCCCAGCTGACTGGTTATATAAAGTGCGACACGGGCGGGATGGAGAGGTAGAGGTTGAAGGGGGGAGAGGGTGTACCATTGCCCGGGGCCCTGGGCAGAAACAATGGTGTTATCAGGCAGGCAGACAGGACGGAGCTTACCCTGCCAGGCTGGAGCAGATCCCTCTGGCCTCCAACACTGTACTCTATGTTGACAAGACGTAGCAGGTTCTCCTGAGAAAGTGAGAAAGAGAGAGGAGGGAGAGACATGCCATGTTGAGCAATAACTACCAAATAACAACACTGCATGTGTGCTCTCTCTCTCTTACAAGCACTCTCACACACACACACACGCACACGCACAACAAACATACATGCAACAAACACACACACACACAACAAACACACAAAGGCAGACACACACTATGTTGAAAGACACTCGTCTTGAAACTCACCCCATGTTTCAAACTGTCATTGGCTTGATCTGCAATGTCTGATACTACCACCAGAGCAGCTGAGAGAGGAGACAGTGACAAGACGGAAACAAAGAGTTGTCGTTAACGCAAAATGAAAAACATCAGACACACAGAGAACCAGAGAGGGACATGTTCACCAGAGACTATTCTCATCTATCATGAGGTGTTCATTCCAGCCTTGTCCCCCATACACACACAGAGAGATAACATCCCCTACAATTTTCCTCCTCTCTCTGATAAATGAATCTCACTCACTCACTCACTCACTCACTCACTCACTCACTCACACACTTACCATCTGCGCTGGAAGTGGCTTTCCTAGTGGCCAGAGATAGCACAGTGGCTAACCCACTCATGAATTACACATACAGCACACAGAGACAAGAGAGCCAAAATGGTTACCTAGTGATTTACCCACACACACACAAACACACAGAAAAACAGACAAAATGGCTCCCTAGTAAGGTGAGAATGCCAAATAAATCCCTTGTAAACACATAGAAACAGAACTGATATGGCCCTCTTGTGAATAACACAACACAGAATAAATAGGTACTATACATGGCTAGGGCTTACAGCAGAGCCCCACTGTACCTTGTGTGTCTTCGTATTCTTTGGAGTCTGGGGAGAGGTTGTTGAGGTAATCTGGAGCAGGAGGAAAACAGACTCAGACAAAGTGAAAGACACATGACCATTAATAAAACCGCGGTACAATCAGACATAATGAGATCATTTTCATCTGAAGAATGGCTGATGTATAAATGTGTACGTTATGACACACACACCCACCCACACCTACCCACACCCACCCACACCCACACACCCACACCCACACCCACACACACACACACACGCAAACACTTACCGGTGAGGAGCATGCGGTATTGAGCCACCCGTACGATGACCTGCAGAAGCTGGTGTTTGAGAGAGACATTGTCCCCTGCTGGACTCTGCTGCTGGGACAGACAGACACACACATATCATCCCGAAATGTCTTAAGAGAAACATTGACCAAATTAGCTTTTGCACTGACAGACGAAGTAGAGTAGAGACAGAGAAAAGAAAGAGAGAAAAAGAGATGGTGGGACGAGATATTTCAGCAGAATCCCAAGTCACGTATGTGGCGAGCCAGGACCATTAACTCAACAGAGTGCTGGTCAGCATTCACAGTCCCCTGCAGAAACATCTCCATACACTTGTACTCTTACACACACAAACAAGCATGTACACACACACACACACAAACTCACACACAAACACATGCACACACTATTTCATACTACCCACACAAACAGAATGGATCACAAATCAAGTCCTGGCAGAGAAATATGTTGATTTGATAAGGGAGAGCTAGCCAGCAGCAATGCAACCAAACACACACACACACACACACACGAGTGGCGAGCGATTAACCAAATGTCAGTTATTTTTCATTTTTTATACAACTAATTGACTGACGTCGGTTCAATTATTTGAATTCCATTTTGTACGTTTTTTTCTGTGAGCTCAATGCGCAGTTTCTCTAGAGAGAAATCAGATCAAGCTTGAACTGTGCAAAGTAGTACAGACTTGTTTTGCACAGAAAACATGGAAATGAACTACCATGGCCATAAAACACTGTGCATCTACAGTACTTGTCCAGTCGTTGTGGGACAGACATGGAGAGAAGAGACAGAATAAAGCACGATGGAGAGGGATACAGAGCAGTTGCTTCGTGAGGTATCTCTACCTGAAAATTCGTGACCTAAGTGATTGATAGTTGGTTTTCAGCAGTCATAAAGTATGCCTTATTTACTTTGAAGAACTCCTAAAATAGTGATTTTGTCAGACTGCTTAGCGCTAGGGGTCAGAATTCTTTCTTAAAAGTTTTTTATAACGCACCCAACGTAAACTGACATTTTCTCTGGCCCAGATCGTAGAATATGCATATCATTTACAGATTAGGATAGAAAACACTCCAAGTTTCCAAAACTGTCAAAATATTGTCTGTGAGAAAAATAATACTTATTCTGCAAGCAAAATCCTGAGAAAAAGTAACCCGGAAGTGATATATATATTTTTTAAATCTTTGTTTTCTGGCCTGTCTAACCTCCATTTAAAGGGGTATCAACCAGATTCTTTTCCAATGGCTTCCTCATGCTGTGACCAGGCTTTAGACGTTTCAGGCTTTTATTTTGAAAAATGAGCGAGATGTTTCAAAAGAGGTCAGGTGTCCTCTGAATATTTCCTGCGCACGCGGGAGGAGCTCTCCATTTTCCTTTTCTCTCTTAATGAATAGGTTATGCTCCGGTTGAAATATTATTGATTATGTTTGTTAATTAAAGACAACCTGAGGTTTGATTATAAAAAACATTTTAAATGTTTCTACGACCATTTCGGATTCTTTTGGGGATTTGTCGAACGGAACACGGCTTTTGTTTTCTCAAAATAACGCGCAACTCAAATGGCGTTTTTTTGTGATAAAAGTAATATTTATCGAACAAAAATAACATTTGTTGTGTAACTGGGAGTCTCGTGAGTGGAAACGTCCGAAGATTATCTAAGGTAAGCGATTCATTTTATTGCTTTTCACACTTTCGTGACCATGCTAATTTGGGGCTAGCTGATGTAGCATTGAAAGCTACACTCACAAAAGCTTGGATTTCTTTTGCTGTAAAATATTTATTCCAAATCTGATACCATAGGTGGATTAACAACAAGCTAAGCTGTGTTTTGGTATATTTCACTTATGATTGCATGATTATAAATATTTTTAGGAATATTTTTGAATTTGGCGCCCTGCAATTCAGCGGTTGCTTAGGAAAGTGAACCCGTATTCGGTATCCGTAGCTCAAAAAAGTTAAGCAGCAGCTCTATAGAGATGAGATGAAATATTTTATTAACGTGAAGTAACGTGATTAAATGATGGATAATAAGTAATAAGCAGTAATGGGCAGTCACTACCATCATGGGACTTGTATTAATAGTTTTATTCTTTGTTGTTACAGCATTCAACCCACATAATGCATAGTGCATTTCATGTTGAAATATAATCTAAATCTAAAAACCAAACTGAACCGAAACCAAACTGACCTCCAAAAGCACTGATTGCTCAGCACTAACACATACACAGAACACACAAGACGGGGATGTCGATTATGGCAGCCCCCCGCACCTCTCTGACTCAGAGGGGTTGGGTTAAATACATAAAGACATATTTGTGTTGAATGCATTCAGTTGTACAACTGACTAGATATCCCCCTTTCCCTTTCCCACACACACACAGTTGTAGCACACTGTACAGTAACACCAACCATATCAACTTTATCTGTTTCAGTTCACACAGGAGCTTCATCATGGTGACTGTACATGATACTTGGTTCTCTCCAGACCTGACTGCCCTTAAACAACACAAAAACATCCAATGGCGTTCTGCATTAGCATCGAACAGCCCCCGTGATATGCAACTTTTCAGGGAAGCTAGAAACCAATATACACAGGCAGTTAGAAAAGCCAAGGCTAGCTTTTTCAAGCAGAAATTTGCTTCCTGCAACACAAACTCAAAAAAATTCTGGGACACTGTAAAGTCCATGGAGAATAAGAACACCTCCTCCCAGCTGCCCACTGTACTGAGGACAGGAAACACTGTCACCACCGATAAATCCACTATAATTGAGAATTTCAAAAAGCATTTTTCTACGGCTGGCCATGCGTTCCACCTGGCTACCCCTACCCCGGTCAACAGCACTGCACACCCCACAGCAACTCGCCCAAGCCTTCCCCATTTCTCCTTCTCCCAAATCAGTCAGCTGATGTTCTGAAAGAGCTGCAAAATCTGGACCCCTACAAATCAGCCGGGCTTGACAATCTGGACCCTTTCTTTCTAAAATGATCTGCCAAAATTGTTGCAACCCCTATTACTAGCCTGTTCAACCTCTCTTTCGTATCGTCTGAGATTCCCATAGATTGGAAAGCGGCTGCAGTCATCCCCCTCTTCAAAGGGGGGGACACTCTTGACCCAAACTGCTACAGACCTATATCTATCCTACCCTGCCTTTCTAAGGTCTTCGAAAGCCAAGTTAATAAACAGATTACCGACCATTTAGAATCCCACCATACCTTCTCCGCTATGCAATCTGGTTTCAGAACTGGTCATGGGTGCACCTCAGCCACGCTCAAGGTCCTAAACGATATCCTAACCGCCATCGATAAGAAACAATACTGTGCAGCCGTATTCATTGACCTGGCCAAGGCTTTCGACTCTGTCAATCACCACATCCTCATCGGCAGACTCGATAGTCTTGGTTTCTCAAATGATTGCCTCGCCTGGTTCACCAACTACTTCTCTGTTCAGTGTGTCAAATCGGAGGGCTTGTTATCCGGGCCTCTGGCAGTCTCTATGGGGGTGCCACAGGGTTCAATTCTTGGACTGACTCTCTTCTCTGTATACATCAATGATGTCGCTCTTGCTGCTGGTGAGTCTCTGATCCACCTCTACGCAGACGACACCATTCTGTATACTTCTGGCCCTTCTTTGGACACTGTGTTAACAACCCTCAAGACGAGCTCCAATGCCATACAACTCTCCTTCCGTGGCCTCCAATTGCTCTTAAATACAAGTAAAACTAAATGCATGCTCTTCAACCGATCGCTGCCTGCACCTGCCCGCCCGTCCAACATCACTACTCTGGACAGTTCTGACTTAGAATATGTGTACAACTACCTAGGTGTCTGGTTAGACTGTAAACTCTCCTTCCAGACTCACATCAAACATCTCCAATCCAAAGTTAAATCTAGAATTGGCTTCCTATTTCGCAACAAAGCATCCTTTACTCATGCTGCCAAACATACCCTTGTAAAACTGACCATCCTACCGATCCTCGACTTCGGCGATGTCATTTACAAAATAGCCTCCAATACCCTACTCAACAAATTGGAAGCAGTCTATCACAGTGCCATCCGTTTTGTCACCAAAGCCCCATATACTACCCACCACTGCGACCTGTACGCTCTCGTTGGCTGGCCCTTGCTTCATACTCGTCGCCAAACCCACTGGCTCCAGGTCATCTACAAGACCCTGCTAGGTAAAGTCCCCCCTTATCTCAGCTCGCTGGTCACCATAGCAGCACCCACCTGTAGCACGCGCTCCAGCAGGTATATCTCTCTGGTCACCTCCAAAACCAATTCTTCCTTTGGCCGCCTCTCCTTCCAGTTCTCTGCTGCCAATGACTGGAATGAACTACAAAAATCTCTGAAACTGGAAACACTTATCTCCCTCACTAGCTTTAAGCACCAGCTGTCAGAGCAGCTCACAGATTACTGCACCTGTACATAGCCCATCTATAATTTAGCCCAAACAACTACCTCTCCCCCTACTGTATTTATTTATTTATTTATTTTGCTCCTTTGCACCCCATTATTTCTATCTTTACTTTGCACATTCTTCCACTGCAAATCTACCATTCCAGTGTTTTACTTGCTATATTGTATTTACTTCGCCACCATGGCGTTTTTTTGCCTTTACCTCCCTTATCTCACCTCATTTGATCACATTGTATATACTTATTTTTTCTACTGTATTATTGACTGTATGTTTGTTTTACTCCATGTGTAACTCTGTGTTGTTGTACGTGCCTAACTTGCTTTATCTTGGCCAGGTCGCAATTGTAAATGAGAACTTGTTCTCAACTTGCCTACCTGGTTAAATAAAGGTGAAATAAATAAATAAATACACACAGGAGCTTCATCATGGTGACTGTACATGATACACACAGGAGCTTCATCATGGTGACTGTACATGATACACACAGGAGCTTCATCATGGTGACTGTACATGATACACACAGGAGCTTCATCATGGTGACTGTACATGATACACACAGGAGCTTCATCATGGTGACTGTACATGATACACACAGGAGCTTCATCATGGTGACTGTACATGATACACACAGGAGCTTCATCATGGTGACTGTACATGATACACACAGGAGCTTCATCATGGTGACTGTACATGATACACACAGGAGCTTCATCATGGCGACTGTACATGATACACACAGGAGCTTCATCATGGCGACTGTACATGATACACACAAGAGCTTCATCATGGTGACTGTACATGATACACACAGGAGCTTCATCATGGCGACTGTACATGATACACACAAGAGCTTCATCATGGTGACTGTACATGATACACACAGGAGCTTCATCATGGCGACTGTACATGATACACACAAGAGCTTCATCATGGCGACTGTACATGATACACACAAGAGCTTCATCATGGCGACTGTACATGATACACACAAGAGCTTCATCATGGTGACTGTACATGATACACACAAGAGCTTCATCATGGCGACTGTACATGATACACACAGGAGCTTCATCATGGTGACTGTACATGATACACACAAGAGCTTCATCATGGTGACTGTACATGATGCACACAGGAGCTTATACACTACAATCGACTCCTTATAATGTACTCCAAGGGAATGCCGTCAATGTATGCAATATAAACTGGAGCATGCAGATATCCAGAGAAGTTTGTGTCATGTTTTGGTTTTGATCATCATGTCTTGTCCCTGTGCTTCCCTCTGCTGGTCTTATTAGGTTCTTTCCCTCTTTCTATTCCTCTCTCTCCTCCTCCCTCTTTCCCTCTCCCGCTCTCTCTCTCTATCGTTCCGTTCTTGCTCCCAGCTGGTTCTCATTCTCCTAACGACCTTATTTACTCTTTCACACCTGTCCCCTATTTTGCCCTCTGATTTGAGTCCCTATTTCTCCCTCTGTTTTCCGCTTCTGTCTTTGTCGGATTCTTGTTTGAGGTTAGCTGCTCTGTGTCCTTGTTCCGCCCTGTTGTGTTTTTGCATTTGTCAGATGTTGCGTGTGAGCAGGTGTCTATGTCAGCTACGGTCTGTGCCTTCCTGAAGCGACCTGCAGTCGGTGGTCGCGTCTCCAGTCGTTCCTCTCTACTGACAAGAGGTTTTCAGTTTCCTGTTTTGGATTACCTTTGGATAATATCCAGGAACATCATTGTTTGTTTAAGACTGGAATAAAGACTCTGTTTCTATTACGTCGCTTTTGGGTCCTCCTTCATCAGCATAACAGTTTGCACTTATCCAATATGCACGGTAGCTCACACGCTCATGGATAGCTCATGGTTGCTTACGATCTGAAGGATTTTGACAGAGACCCGACCCCTTCAATACTTCCCCTTTGCTGTGGTTTCTACAATCCTACAGGCCTACCGTCCAACACCTCAACCATTCAAAGCAAAGCCTGGCAATTACAATACATGTTGATGTGGTTAATAAAACAGACTCCTTTCGGTCGGTAGGCTTGGTGAATGAATGTAGTTATCTTGCTCAATGGATCTTGCTTAACTTCTTGAGAATACAGGGGGTGCTGTTTCGCATTAGCATAATTGCCTCTACAGATTAAACTGCCTCTTTTTCAATTATTGCTGTTACTATATGCATATAACCATATAGCATTGGATAGAAAACAAGCTATGGTTTCTAAAACCGTTCCAATTGAGTCTCTGAGTCAAACACAGGTCATTTCACAGCACTTTCCCTGAGCCAGAAGAAAATTGCAAGATGTGTATGCTCGCTTCAAAGCTCTGCCTATATATGGTCACGCGACCTATGACCCGAATCACACTTCCTTCTTCTTCCTCTGGGTGTCTGGAAGACGTCAGAGGAGAAATTTTTTGTTTATCTTGTACTGACGTGAAATAAGACCTATTTCTTTAGCGTGACCGACAACTTCCGGTTTCTGAAATGCGCGTTTTCAGAGGTGGCATTGTATTTTGTTATGCTGACGTTACGGATGAAAACTATCTCCGTGTCGAAGTTTGTTTGAAACATGTGACCATATCACCGTAATGTATGTTTTTTCAATATAGTTTAATCAGATTATTAGAATTTTTTCGGGAGTTTTGCCGTGTTCCGTTCTTTGAGTTTTTTAACTTTGGACATGGACCGTGCCAGTCGACCAGTACCCAGGCTAAATGAAGAGGGGAGGTTGCCATTGTGAATGGATTGAACGACTCATCAGGACTAAGGACACCTTGATCAACATTCTGATGAAAGACCAGCAATAGTAAGACCCAATTTACGATGTTATTTCATATATCTGTCGTGCATGTGAACTGGTCGGGCGCGTCCAGCCGGTTCTGGCTGGCCTCGTTATGCTAATTTAGCGATACATTTTGTTTTCGCTATAAAACATTTAAAAAATCTGAAATATTGTTTGGATTCACCAGATGTTGGGCTTTCAATGTCTGTACGCTGTGTATTTTTTCTGAAATGTTTTAAGACAAGTAATTAGTTATATAACGTTGGTCTCTGTAATTGTTCTAGCTGCATCAGCACTATATCAGATTGCAGCTGCAATGTAGAACTGTGATTTATACCTGAAAAATGCACATTTAAAAAAAAAAAACTATGCTATACCATAAATATGTTATCAGACTGTCATCTTATAAATTTGTTTGTTGGTTTGTGGCTATCAATATCTTAGTTTAGCCGAATTGGTGATAGCACCTGATGGAGTAAGAAACTGTTGGAGTAAGAAAATGGTGTCTTTTGCTAACGTGTTTAGCTAATAGATTTACATATTTTGTCTTCCCTGTAAAACATTTAAAAAATCTGAAATGGTGGTTTTATTCACAAGATCTGTGTCTTTCATTGGGTGTCTTGGACTTGTGATTTAATGATATTTAGATGCTTCTATTTAATTGTGACGCTATGCTAGCGATGCTAATCAGTGTGTGGGGGGGGGGGGGGGTGCTCCCGGATCCGGGTTAGGTACTCTGTAGAGGTTTTAATGTATGTATGAAGAGCTTTACTTTGTCCATACTAAAAGCCAAATAAAGCAAATGAGATAGGAACTGTGTTTGTCATTCAGACATTTCCAACATGTTACTGATGAGGCAACACTTCATCTAATCTTATAGGATGATGACTTGAAGAAAACGTTTTTCTTCATCAAAAGGAAAAACAGAATAAGATCTTATACATGTAATACATTTGATTTCCAAATATGCCTGTGTACAGTATTAACATTATCTGTCCACTTCTTGATCTTGTGGCTGAAACTCAAACGAGCTGCCTGTGAGAACGAGAAGCTGATTTAAAACTCAAACCCAGCTGGATATACAGTAGTTAGATCACCAGGCCAGTCTGTTCTCATGCCTTGCTCCTGTACTGACCCTCAGACTAAACCTGCCAGCATCACATGGACTAAACTCTAGAATGGAAAGAGACCTGAGATTTCATTAACCCAGTGATCTCTACAGAGACAGAGTGGAGATGTTTGATACTGAGAACTCTCCTGGAAACCTCTGTCCTCCTCTCAGAGCTCACTGAGAAGGATCAGGGAGATTACAGGTGTATAATCAACATTATAAACTGGGTGATTTGAGCCCTGAATGCTGATTGGCTGACAGCCTTGGTACATCAGACCATATACCACGGGTTTGAAAAAACATATTTTTTTACTGCTCTAATTCCGTTGGTAAACAGTTTATAATAGCAATAAGGCAACTCGGGGGTTTGTGGTATATGGCCAGCTAAGGGCTGGGTCCAAGAACTGCCCTTAGCCGTGGAATATTGGACATATACCACACCCCCTCGGGCCTAATTGCTTAAATAGAGAATACAGAGACATCACTCTTTATGTTAAAGGTAATACACCTGATTCTGATCTAGCCTTTTCATTTATTTGTATGTATATTTAATTTCATTTTAAATAGTCAATTTTCCACCAAATCCATTAGAAAGTCAAGACATCATGATTACGAAACACTTCTGCAAAGGATGTCAATTTTCACTAAAATACAGAGTCTTTATCTGACTCCCTGACCAGAGCCATTATCATACATCTCTGTCCCAGATCTGGCAGTAGCATAGAGTGTAGCCTACTAGACCAAACACAATGTCTTCATAAACACTCATGACAACGATTATCATTTGAAAGGCATTAAAATATTTTGCCTCTAGAAAGTGGCCATACCTGTTGTAACAGTGCCTCTATAAGTGCTTCTGCCGTGGAAAAAAAATCATTGATCATCTCCTCTCACGTTATAGACCATACAACCACCATATCTACCAACACCCAACCAATAACAACCACTACCCAACCAATAACAACCACTACCCAACCACCAACAACCACTACCCAACCAACAACAACCACTACCCAACCACCAACAACCACTACCTAACCAACAACAATCACCACCCAACCAACAACCACTACCCAACCAACAACAACCACTACCCAACCAACAACAACCACTACCCAACCAACAACAACCACTACCCAACCAACAACCACCAAACCACCATATTTAACAACACCCAACCAACAACAACCACTAACCAACCAACAACAACCATTACCCAACCAAAAACCACCCAACCAACAACAACCACTACCCAACCAACAACAACCTCTACCCAACCAACAACAACCACTACCCAACCAACAACAACCACTACCCAACCAACAACAACCACTACCCAACCAACATCAATCACCACCGAACCAACAACCACTACCCAACCAACAACAACCACTACCCAACCAACAACAACCACTACCCAACCAACAACAACCACTACCCAACCAACATCAATCACCACCGAACCAACAACCACTACCCAACCAACAACAACCACTACCCAACCAACAACAACCACTACCCAACCAACAACAACCACTACCCAACCAACAACAACCACTACCCAACCAACATCAATCACCACCGAACCAACAACCACTACCCAACCAACAACAACCACTACCCAACCAACAACAACCACTACCCAACCAACAACAACCACTACCCAACCAACATCAATCACCACCGAACCAACAACCACTACCCAACCAACAACAACCACTACCCAACCAACAACAACCACTACCCAACCAACAACAACCACTACCCAACCAACATCAATCACCACCGAACCAACAACCACTACCCAACCAACAACAACCACTACCCAACCAACAACAACCACTAACCAACCAACAACAACCACTACCCAACCAACAACAACCACTACCCAACCAACATCAATCACCACCGAACCAACAACCACTACCCAACCAACAACAACCACTACCCAACCAACAACAACCACTACCCAACCAACATCAATCACCACCGAACCAACAACCACTACCCAACCAACAACAACCACTACCCAACCAACAACAACCAACACCCAACCAACAACAACCACTACCCAAGCAACAACAACCACTACCCAACCAACAACCACTCACCCACCCAACAACCACCTAACCAACAACAACCAACAACAACAACAACCGCCCAACCAACAACAACAACCAGCCAACAACAACCACCCAACCAACAACAACCGCTTAATCAACAAAAAAAAACACAACAACCACTACCCAACCAACATCAATCACCACCGAACCAACAACCACTACCCAACCAACAACAACCACTACCCAACCAACATCAATCACCACCGAACCAACAACCACTACCCAACCAACAACAACCACTACCCAACCAACAACAACCAACACCCAACCAACAACAACCACTACCCAAGCAACAACAACCACTACCCAACCAACAACCACCCACCCACCCAACAACCACCCAGCCAACAACAACCACCTAACCAACAACAACAACAACAACCACCCAACCAACAACAACAACCGCCCAACCAACAACAACAACCAGCCAACAACAACCACCCAACCAACAACAACCGCCTAATCAAAAAAATAAAAAACACAACAACCACTACCCAACCAACAACAACCACTACCCAACCAACAACAACCACTACCCAACCAACAACAACCACTACCCACCCAACCAACAACCACCCAACCAACAACCACTACCCAAAAAACAACAACCACTACCCAACCAAAAACAACCACTACCCAACCAACAACCACCATATCAACCAACACCTAACCAACAACAACCACTAACCAACCAATAACAACCACTACCCAACCAACAACAACCACTACCCAACCAACAACAACCACCAACCAACCACCCAACCACCATATCAACCAACACCCAACCAACAACAACCACTAACCAACCAACAACAACCACTACCCAAACAACAACAACCACCAGCCAACCACCCAAACAACAACAACCACCCAACCAACAAGCATAGGTAAGTGCCAATACATAATTACATACTCATTATGATATAGCAACTCCATGAAAACATTATAATACAATTTCAGAAGGAACTATTTTACACACATACACATGGCTTGATATTGCATGTACAGTAACATTTTAACAGAGACCAGACACCTCCTGTACTTCTCCTTTAGTATTGTGTCAGCGCTCATTGCGGTCATTGTGGTCATAGCAGTCATTGTGGTTATAACAGTCATTGCGGTTATAGCAGTCACTGTGGTTATAGCAGTCATTGTGGTTATAGCAGTCATCGTGGTTATAGCAGTCATTGTGGTTATAGCAGTCATCGTGGTTATAGCAGTCACTGTGGTGATAGCAGTCATCGTGGTGATAGCAGTCATCGTGGTTATAGCAGTCATTGTGGTTATAGCAGTCACTGTGGTTATAGCAGTCACTGTGGTTATAGCAGTCACTGTGGTTATAGCAGTCACTGTGGTTATAGCAGTCACTGTGGTTATAGCAGTCATCGTGGTTATAGCAGTCATCGTGGTTATAGCAGTCATTGTGGTTATAGCAGTCATTGTGGTTATAGCAGTCATTGTGGTTCTAGCAGTCATTGTGGTTCTAGCAGTCATCATGGTTCTAGCAGTCATCGTGGTTCTAGCAGTCATCGTGGTTCTAGCAGTCATTGTGGTTCTAGCAGTCATTGTGGTTCTAGCAGTCATTGTGGTTCTAGCAGTCATTGTGGTTATAGCAGTCATTGTGGTTATAGCAGTCATTGTGGTTATAGCAGTCATTGTGGTTATAACATTGTTACTGAAGAAGAGGAGCAGAGCAGCTGGACCAGATGTCAAACAGTCTGATGATGTGAATTACAGTATGTTAATCAAACTGAAACTGAAACTGTCAATATCAGATAACTTTTAAGTTTATGCCTACATTTAGCATATTTAGTTGTTTTTTATAAGTGTATGTTTTTGTTCTATGATATTGTATATCAGGTTTGATCTTTAGTTTGGTACTTTTAGGTCTATTTCTGATATGTGTCCTTTTTAAAACCAAGTGAAGTGGGTCGATTTTCTCAAAGCATACAGCTAATATGTATTTTATTGTATTGAGTATAAATTAAATAAGTAAATGATGTAAACTGGGTTTGTGCTAAGTTCTAAGACACTGGGTTATTATCTGTCATTAGTCATTAGTTATTATCTGTCATGTGTATGGGTGCATACTGTATAGAATAAGAGCTGGAAATTAAACAGTAATCAACATACACCTGATTAAAAGTAAGAATGATATTCCACAGAAAAGTCCACTCTTCAGCAGAGACAGAAGGATGGCCTGCAGTTCCCTGCCACAGGATGTGTTTTAGGTGGCATAGCATGACATTCTCACACTCATCTAACATTGTGCACGGAAAGCTGAAACTGGCTAACAAATAGCTCACTGTGGGTTCAGAGCCTGCATACAGAGAGAAACCTAAGAGAAACCTCCCGTATCTTCTCTGGTCTTATTCCAAAAACAGTCTGTTTGCTATGAACAGTCCTGACTTGACTTTAAACAGCCCTGCTGTCTGACCTCATACTGGCTGACGATGGCTGAGAAGGCGGGCGAGGTCCGGCAGCTTTCGTCCAGCAGGCTCATGCTGCGGTCGTAGTGACCAATGTAGGCCGTGAAGACCACAAACTCCAACTTCCTGGATAGGATGACATCCGCAATCCTCTGGCTCTCTTCCCTGAAGGAAGAGAAAGAATGGTATGAAGAAAAATGAAGGATTGCACACTAGACACTGTGCTCAGTATGCAGCAGACACATGGTCCATCTGATCTGATGAATGACCTCTGTGCTGCATTAATGTGTGTTCTGTCGGTCATGAGTACTGTGTGTGTCGGCTGTGTGTGTGTGTGTGTGTGTGTGTGTGTGTGTGTGTGTGTGTGTGTGTGTGTGTGTGTGTGTGTGTGTGTGTGTGTGTGTGTGTGTGTGTGTGTGTGTGTGTGGTGTAGAGTCTGCAGTGTCTCACCACTGTCGGATGCGGTTCTCTAACTCGGTGAGGATTCTGCGGTGCAGAGTGTAAACATCAGGCAGCTTGTTGAGGATCTCCCTTAGCCTCTCCTCCTCCAGCACAGGATCTCCCTCATCCCCTACTGCAGCCCCCACCGCCTCCCTGAAGTCCTGACACAGAGATGAACATGATTTGATTATATGGGTTATTAACATACTGTACATGACACACACTCATTTTATGAAGTCAATCAGTGCTGCCAGCCCTACGGCTGGAAGAGTCCTCCATTCACACAACAAAAATGGGAATCTCTGAGCATTATGTCGGTCTGTCTGTCTGTCGGTCATGATGTCTATTTTTAGACAGACTGCTAATGACTGCATGAGGCAGCCAGTTAGCTCCTATAATGTACAGAGCCAGAGCACTAGATTATTTCCATAAGCCATAAGATGTAGGCCTGCTATGGTACATGTATGTTTACTTGCCTACATATACAGAAGTATAACGCAGTACCCTATCAATGACTGCAATAGGGGCATTGCCACATTTTGTGATGGAATTTTCATTAACATCTTACGATTACGTCTCTGATCACAACAACAGGTTCTCTTCTTTTCACCCAGAAATAATACACACTAAAATTGCTGTGTCAATCCATTAACCATGATGAGCTGACCCACTTTTTGAAGCGCCTTACCAACCCCACCCTGGTTTCTCGGGAGAGGGGTGACAGACATTGTGATGTAATGCAGAGAGAAGTGCACCGAGATGAACTTTGACCCCAGAAGGGTTGCATTCCAAATCCCTTGCCTTCTTCTTGAAATGTGCAATGAACCACTTACCTTCCTCTAAAATAGGATAGTTGCTCTGCTGCTAAAAACTCTTCCACAGCTTGTGCAGACAGCACTGTTCTCCAGTCTGAAGGTAACCCTCCATTACATCATTCAAAGCCATCCCATTGATTCTATCTTGTCTGTGATTTACACGATTTGACTTTCCACAGACTAAAAAGTACTGTTTGCCATTTGAACTCATGGCTGCTAGTGTTCCGACTACTATACTGCTGTACCAAGTACCAAACATATCACTGTAGATTACCATCCTAACCCTTACGCCTCATCTTCTGTATCTTTCTCCTACCCAGCTCATAGGGGCACTAAAAGACGACAGGTAGCTTTCTTGGAGCAGATTTTGCCCCATGAAAGTAAGGGGTAAAATCATCAATAAAAACATGTCAAGTTCAAAGACTTCTTGATACTTACCACCTGGAGAAGCTTGAGGGCTTTCACATGTCTGCAGAGAGACAAATTGAGGCACTGTCAGGTTTCCATGTGCAGACAAATGTAAAAATGCATCAATTTCCAGGTTATTAAGGTGAAAGAACAAGGTGAAAGGGACACAACAATGTTACAGAGTTACAGTGATGCTGATCATTAGTGTTCTATGTCAGTGGTTCCCAAACTTTTTATAGTCCCGTACCCCTTCAAACATTCAACCTCCAGCTGTGTACCCCCTCTAGCACCAGGGTCAGCGCACTGTCAAATGTTGTTTTTTGCCATCATTGTAAGCCTGCCACACACACACACACTATACGATACATTTATTAAACATAAGAATGAGTGTAAGTTTTTGTCACATCCCGGCTCGTGAGAAGTGACAAAGAGATCTTATAGGACCAGGGCACAAATAATAATATATTAATAATCGATAATTTTGCTCTTTATTTAACCATCTTACATATAAAACCTTATTTGTTCATCAAAAATTGTGAATAACTCACCACAGGTTAATGAGAAGGGGGTGCTAGAAAGGATGCACATAACTCTGCAATGTTGGGTTGTATTGGAGAGAGTCTCAGTCTTAAATCATTTTCCACATACAGTCTGTGCCTGTATTTAGTTTTCATGCTAGTGAGGGCCGAGAATCCACTCTCACATAGGTACGTGGTTGCAAAGGGCATCAGTGTCTTAACAGCGTGATTTGCCAAGGCAGGAATCTCTGAGCGCAGCCCAATCTGGAAATCTGGCAGTGACTTCAGATTAAATAACATTTTCACAGAACCGCTTGTTGGAATTTCGATGAAGCTCTCTTGTTCAGATATCGGTAAGTGGACTGGAGGCAGGGCATGAAAGGGATAACGAATCCAGTTGTTTGGGTCACCCTTTCGGGAAAGTACCAGCGTAATTGCGCACCCAACTCACTCAGGTCCTTCGCTATATCACATTTGACATTGTCTGAGTTAATTTGCACACAAAAAATCATACAATGATGGAAAGACCTGTGTGTTGTCCTTGTTAATGCAGACAAAGAAGAGCTCCAAATTCTTAATCATAGCCTCAATTGTGTAACGCACATTGAATATACACTGCTCAAAAAATAAAGGGAACACTTAAACAACACAATGCAACTCCAAGTCAATCACACTTCTGTAAAATCAAACTGTCCACTTAGGAAGCAACACTGATTGACAATAAATTTCACATGCTGTTGTGCAAATGGAATAGACAAAAGGTGGAAATTATAGGCAATTAGCAAGACACCCCCAAAAAAGGAGTGATTCTGCAGGTGGTGACCACAGACCACTTCTCAGTTCCTATGCTTCCTGGCTGATGTTTTGGTCACTTTTGAATGCTGGCGGTGCTCTCACTCTAGTGGTAGCATGAGACGGAGTCTACAACCCACACAAGTGGCTCAGGTAGTGCAGTTCATCCAGGATGGCACATCAATGCGAGCTGTGGCAAAAAGGTTTGCTGTGTCTGTCAGCGTAGTGTCCAGAGCATGGAGGCGCTACCAGGAGACAGGCCAGTACATCAGGAGACGTGGAGGAGGCCGTAGGAGGGCAACAACCCAGCAGCAGGACCGCTACCTCCGCCTTTGTGCAAGGAGGTGCACTGCCAGCGCCCTGCAAAATGACCTCCAGCAGGCCACAAATGTGCATGTGTCTGCTCAAACGGTCAGAAACAGACTCCATGAGGGTGGTATGAGGGCCCGACGTCCACAGGTGGGGGTTGTGCTTACAGCCCAACACCGTGCAGGACGTTTGGCTTTTGCCAGAGAACACCAAGATTGGCAAATTCGCCACTGGGGCCCTGTGCTCTTCACAGATGAAAGCAGGTTCACACTGAGCACATGAGCACATGTGACAGACGTGACAGAGTCTGGAGACGCCGTGGAGAACGTTCTGCTGCCTGCAACATCCTCCAGCATGACCGGTTTGGCGATGGGTCAGTCATGGTGTGGGGTGGCATTTCTTTGTGGGGCCGCACAGCCCTCCATGTGCTCGCCAGAGGTAGCCTGACTGCCAATAGGTACCGAGATGAGATCCTCAGACCCCTTGTGAGACCATATGCTGACACATGCACATTTGTGGCCTGCTGGAGGTCATTTTGCAGGGCTCTGGCAGTGCACCTCCTTGCACAAAGGCGGAGGTAGCGGTCCTGCTGCTGGGTTCTTGCCCTCCTACGGCCTCCACCACGTCTCCTGATGTACTGGCCTGTCTCCTGGTAGCGCCTCCATGCTCTGGACACTACGCTGACAGACACAGCAAACCTTTTTGCCACAGCTCGCATTGATGTGCCATCCTGGATGAACTGCACTACCTGAGCCACTTGTGTGGGTTGTAGACTCCGTCTCATGCTACCACTAGAGTGAGAGCACCGCCAGCATTCAAAAGTGACCAAAACATCAGCCAGGAAGCATAGGAACTGAGAAGTGGTCTGTGGTCACCACCTGCAGAATCACTCCTTTTTTGGGGGTGTCTTGCTAATTGCCTATAATTTCCACCTTTTGTCTATTCCATTTGCACAACAGCATGTGAAATGTATTGTCAATCAGTGTTGCTTCCTAAGTGGACAGTTTGATTTCACAGAAGTGTGATTGACTTGGAGTTACATTGTGTTGTTTAAGTGTTCCCTTTATTTTTTTGAGCAGTGTAGTTTCAGAGAGTCCCTGTAATCCTAGATTCAGATCATTCAGGTGAGAAAAAACATCACCCAGATAGGCCAGTCGTGTGAGAAACTCGTCATCATGCAAGCGGTCAGATAAGTGAAAATTATGGCCAGTAAAGACAACTTTAAGCTCGTCTCTCAATTTTAAAAAATGTGTTAATACTTTGCCAATGGTAACCAGCATTGTAAAAGCGTTACATGGTCGCTGCCCATATCATCGCATAGTGCAGAAAATACATGAGAGTTCAGGGGCCTTGCTTTAACAAAGTTAACCATTTTCACTGTAGTGCCCAAAACGTCTTTCAAGCTGTCAGGCATTCCCTTGGCAGCAAGAACCTCTCAGTGGATGCTGCAGTGTACCCATGTGGCGTCGGGAGCAACTGCTGGCACGCACGCGCATTACCATTCCACTATGTCTCCCTATCATGGCTTTTGCGCCATCAGTACAGATTTCAGCATGAGCAGCAGCTTCCCGCGAGAGAGTAACGGTTAATGTGATTATTTGACTAGGCTACCTATATTTGACATTGCATTGTTATTTCGCTGAACACTAGATGGTTGAATTTTATTCTTGGCAGTGTAACGAGGCTACTCAGGCAAGAAATAAAACTCAGCCAAATGTATAGCCCCGTTGGAAAATATAAATGGACTGTTTGAAAATGTGCAGAAAATGAGAATCACATTTTTATTTGGCGTACCCCCTACGGCATTGCGCGTACCCCAGCTTGGGAATACCTGTTCTATGTGATACTCACAATCTCTCAGTGTCCACCAGCTCTTTGGCAATGTAGAAGGCTCTGGATCGACCGTCGCTCTGTCAAGAACAACATTATCACTAACAAATCTCTGTTGAATAGCAAACATAATACAATAGCAATATCTTAACTTATTTTTTAACACTCAAGCGGTCTCAAAGGTTTTGAAGTCTCACCTGTCTGCCATATGTGTTATCTTCTCCTCCCTCCTCCTCCTCAGAGGTGCGTCCTTGGTCCTCCTCAGCTGTCCCTCCCCTCGCCTCACCCGATGACCCACCAGGGGGACCAACAGCTAGGGAGCACACGGTGTAGGGTTCTGTATAGGCACTAAATGAACAGGACCGAATCAGAGTATCAGTATACTGTAGTTCACACTTCACACACACAGGTCAACAAACACACACAGGTCAACAAACACACACATACGTATCAACATATGAGAGTTTATTTCCAAAACACATGTTTTTTCACTAGAAATGATTGATTATGGGTATCATCATGTGTGTGTAAAATATTACTCTTCTCAGATTTTTTATTAATAGATTTTAAATGTATATTGAAATGTGTTTTATTTGCAAAATGCTATACGCTGAGTGTACAAACCATTATGAACACCTAATCTTTCCATGACATAGACTGACAAGGTGAATCCAGGTGAAAGCTATGATCCCTTATTGATGTCACTTGTTAAATCCACTTAAATCCGTGTAGCTGAAGGGGAGGAGACAGGCTAAAGAAGAGAAGGATTTTTAAGCCTTGAGACTATTGAGACATGGATTGTGTATGTGTGCCTTTCAGAGGGTCAATGGCAAGACAAAAGATGGGTGATGGGTTCAAAGTGCCTTTGAACGGGGTATGGTAGTAGGTGCCTTTGAACGGGGTATGGTAGTAGGTGCCTTTGAACGGGGTATGGTAGTAGGTGCCTTTGAACGGGGTATGGTAGTAGGTGCACCGGTTTTTGTGTTTCAAGAACTGCAACACTGCTGGATTTTTTCATGCTCAAAAGTTTCCCATGTGGGGCCTCCAGAGTGGCGCAGTGGTCTAAGGCACTGCATCGCAGTGCTTGAGGCGTCACTACAGATCCAGGTTCGATCCCGGGCTGTGAACAGCCGGCCATGTACGGGAGACCCATAAGGCGGCGCAGTGTAGGGTTTGGGCCTGGCTGGGATTTCCTAGTCCCATCGCACTCCAGCGACTCCTGTGACGGGCCGGGCGCCCGCACACTGACTTTGGTTGCCAGTTGTACAGTGTTTCCTCTGACACATTGGTGCAGCTGGCTTCCTGGTTAAGCGTGCAGTGTGTCAAGAAGCAGTGCGGCTTGACAGAGTCATGTTTCGGAGGACTCTCGACCTTTGCCTCTCCTGAGTCCGTACGGGAGTTGCAGCGATGGGACTAGACTGCAACCACCAATTGGATATAATGAAATTGGGAAGAAAAAGGGGTAAAAGTTGAAATAAAAATTCAAAGAATGGTCCACCACCCAAAGGACATCCAGCCAACTTGAAATAACTGTGGGAAGCATTGGAGTTAACATGGGCCAGCATCCCTGTGGAACGCTTTGGACACCTTGTAGAGTCCATGCCCCGAGGAATTGAGGGTAAAAGAGAGGGGGGGTGCAACTCAATATTAACACTAACTATAAGTCGCACTGGATAAGAGCATCTGCTAAATGACCAAAATGTCAAATGTAAATGTCTATATAAAGATGTCATATTACTGTATTGGTTAATAACAATACAAATAATACTAACATTGATGCCACAAATGTATCATTTCTAAGGTTCTCTATAAAAAAATGTAGTTATTTGTTACATTTGACTGTGTAAAACCTAGCAGTACTACTTATATAGTCTTGCAAAAAACATGATTATTTGTCTCTCTGAAATGAAACCATCAAGTGATAGATTTCAAACAAATACTGTACATGTCTGTCATTAAACAACCCCATGCCATGATTAGATCATGTAAAAACACACCAATCTCTTTCATAAGTTCTTTAACAAAAAAAGCTAATTACCAACATTTCTGAAAATGGATATATAGCGTTTTGGAATGAATCTCTTCATATGTACAGTACATCAACAAACAGTCACACACACAGTGCAATACCATAACATTTTTGTTGGTAAACTGAAATCTGGCAGATGATGAGGGAGAGAGAGACTGAGAGTGTGAGAGAGAGAGAGAGAGAGAGAGAGAGAGTGTGAAAGAGTGTGAAAGAGAGAGAGAGAGAGAGAGAGAGAGAGAGAGAGATAGAGGGAGCAAGAGAGGGAGCAAGAGAGCGAGAGAGAGAGAGAGAGAGAGAGGGAGCGAGAGAGAGAGAGAGAGAGAGAGAGAGAGAGAGAGAGAGAGAGAGAGGAGAGAGAGAGAGAGAGAGAGAGAGAGAGAGAGAGAGAGAGAGAGAGAGAGAGGAGAGAGAGAGAGAGAGAGGAGAGAGAGAGAGAGGAGAGAGAGAGAGAGAGAGAGAGAGAGAGAGAGAGAGAGAGAGAGAGAGAGAGGAGGGAGGGAGGGAGGGAGGGAGGGAGGGAGGGAGGGAGGGAGGGAGGGAGGGAGGGAGGGAGGGAGGGAGGGAGGGAGGGAGGGAGGGGAGGGAGGGAGGGAGGGAGGGAGGGAGGGAGGGAGGGAGAGAGAGAGAGGGGCAGTAGTGACCCCATCAAAGATATTGCTAAACCAAAGGACATTTACAGGGAGGAATTCATCGGATGGGCAATGGATCAAATCCATAAAAGACAAAACTCTGATTGTTAAACAGATAAAAAAATTATGAAACATAATAAAAAACATTCTTCAGATGAATATGAAGTCCGGAGACACAGTGAGACACAGCTTGTCTTCAGCTGGTGTCCATTTCCAAACCAACACAGAGAGATCTGGTAACGCGTCTTTATAGGAAATTAAGAGGAAGATGTCATGTCAATGGAAAGGAGGATTAATCAACCCCAGAGTGATCTCTCATAGGCCACGGTGTCGCCAGTTGATGAATGGCTCATAAAACTCAAAGGCTCTTAGAGAAACGAATTAAAAAACATTTGTTCAGGAAGAGAACAATGACGGTGTTAGAGTAATGTTTCAAGATTCTATCTGCCCACTCCAACGCGCTGTATGTATGCTGTTTCAATCATTAATGTCTTTATCTACAGACCACAACATGAACTCTTATCTTCATACAGCTTTTTCATTGATATAAAGTCTATAAAGTTGTTTCAATACACTAAGTGCACTAAACATTAGGAACACCTGCTCTTTCCATGACATACACTGGCAGGTGAATCAAGGTGAAAGCTATGATCCCTTAGTGATGTCACCTGTTAAATCCACTTTAAAGAAGGATTTTTCAACATTGAGACAAATGAGACCTGGATAGTGCATGTGTGCCATTGCGAGGGTGAATGGGCAAGACAAAAGATTTAAGTGCCTTTTAACGGGTTATGGTAGTAAGTGCCAGGGCACCGGTTTTAGTGTCTCAAGAACTGCAATGCTGCTGAGTTTTTCACACAACAGTTTCCTGTGTGCATCAAGAATGGTCCACCACCCAAAGGACATCCAGCCAACTTAACACAACTGTGGGAAGCATTGGAGTCAACATGGGCCAGCATCCCTGTGGAACTCCCTGTGCTCCTATGACTTGAGGCTGTTCTGATGGCAAAAGGGGGTGCAACTCAATGTTAGGAATGTGTTCCTACTGTTTTGTACACAGTTTATTTCAGTTTCCTCCACATAATGTGTCTCTTAGTTAGAGCAGTCCTACTCTCCTCTCTCCATAAAGCTTTATCTGTGAGATATATGACGCAGATGAATTGCACTCAACCGTCTGAGTTGACTTTATATGTCTCCATGTTAAAATACTGCTGTAATAATAGCAAAGCTACAGTATGTGGAGGACCATCAGAAGTATGGATAGCATGAATGTGAAATTATGACAATAGATAGACAATAGATTCAGCGTGGGGAGAGACCAATAAACCTTCTATAGTGCCTCCAGCGACACAGCCATACCCAGGCCATGGGATGGGATGGTACATGCTGACAGATGCACTTCTGCTGGGAGCCTGGGTGGATATGCTAATGATTGCGGCTCAGTGTGGAGTGTGCGCTAATGCTCTAATGACAACACATCTGTGAGTTAGCAGCGTGGCAGACCCCGGTGATTCTTATTGCTGTGACAGTGTGAATGCTGTGCTTCAATGGTGCTCCAATGGGTTTAACACCACTGAAATGTACATTAGACAATTCTCCCCAAAAAAATACAACATGAATGGGGTTCCATTCTTTGCTTCTCACAGATAGGAAGTTACTACACTGAACAAAAACATAAATGCAACATGTAACGTTTTAGTCCAATGTTTTCTGAGCAGAAATGTTCCATACACATAAATAGTTTATTTCTCTCAAATGTTGGGCACAAATTTGTTTACATCCCTGTTAGTGAGCATTTCGCCTTTGCCAAGATAATCCATCCACCTAACAAGTGTGGCATATCCAGAAGCTGATTAAACAGAATGTTCATTACACAGGTTGCACCTTGTGCTGGGGACAATACAAGGCCACATAAAATGTGCAGTTTTGTCACACAACCCAATGCCACAGATGTCTCAAGTTGAGGGAGCGTGCACTTGGCATGCTGACTGCAGGAATGTCCACCAGAACTGTTGCCAGATAATTTCATGTTCATTTCTCTACCATAAGCCGCCTCCAATGTCATTTTAGAGAATTTGTCACAACACAACTAATTGGCTCAAACTGATTAAAGAGGAAAGAAATTCCACAAGTGAACTTTTAACAAGGCACACCGATTAATTGAAATGCATTCCAGGTGACTACCTCATGAAGCTGGTTGAGAGAATTCCAAGAGTGTGCAAACCTGTCATCAAGGCAAAGGGTGGCTACTTTGAAGAATCTCAAATATATTTTATATTTACATTTGTTTAACAGTTTTTTGGTTACTACTTAATTCCATGTGTTATTTCACAGTGTGATGTCTAAACTATTATTTATAGGTAGATAATGTATTTATTTATACATTTATTTCTATATATTTAAATTATTTGTAGAAAATAGTAAAAATAAAGAAAAACTCTTGAATGAGTAGGTTAATCCAAACTTTTTACTGGTACTGTATATAGCAGATTAGTACCTTCCCAGTTAATGCTAGTGCCATGGACCAAATCAGATCATTAAGTCAGTTCTCAGTTTTCAACCTCCAAATCATTTCCCACCAAAACCACTTCTTAATCTCAGCATGTTACAACTTCTGCACTCTGGCAACTCAAGGCAATAGCATCCCAGTCTCTGCAGCATTTGTGCTATGCTGTTTTAGGACAGCCGAAGGCTAAATCTAGTGGCAAATTACAAAAGGAGAAAAACAATTATTCTTACCCGCTTCCCCAGGCTCTTTGTGAGCCTATTTGTTCCTTCTGCTGATAGTGGGAGGGTGAGTGGACACTGCTCAATGACCTTAAGTATACTGAAGGATTTGGTTTATTGGATAGTAAGTATTCTACAGTGGCTAAAATAGTGAAAATACATGTATAGAAGACTGGGGTACAAATCATGTTCAGTGCTGTTAATGCTATCACAAGAGGTGTAACACGGTGCTTGACTGTTTCTGCATTAAACACCACAAACAACTCAACCACATATTGGCTTAAGCAGACTAGCACCAAGGCTACTGGAGGTGTTAGGTCACCCTACTGTTACATCTCAACTTGGTGCACGCCAGTTGAGGTACAGTACTGTATGTACTGTAAGCCCTGTAAAGTCCCCCACCCCCTCTCTTGTCCGGCATTTCGCATAAACAGGGAGGTGGTCGCTCAAAGGCAGTACGATTCCTCCCACGGACGACCTGACAATGACCTCACAGGTTCCACACCCAGAACTTCCTCCAGCCAACACCTAGCCTACAAACAGAGCCCCTGAGCACTGCTGACCAACCTCCACCCAACACCTACAGACAGAGACCCTGAGCACTGCTGACCAACCTCCACCCAACACCTACAGACAGAGCCCCTGACCACTGCTGACCAACCTCCACCCAACACCTACAGACAGAGCCCCGGACCACTGTGGACCAACCTCCATCCAACACCTACAGACAGAGCCCCGGACCACTGCTGACTAACCTCCACCCAACACCTACAGACAGAGCCCCGGACCACTGCTGACCAAACTCCACCCAACACCTACACACAGAGCCCCGGACCACTGCTGACCAACCTCCACCCAACACCTACAGACAGAGCCCCGGACCACTGCTGACCAACCTCCACCCAACACCTACAGACAGAGCCCCGGACCACTGCTGACCAACCTCCATCCAACACCTACAGACAGAGCCCCGGACCACTGTTGACCAACCTCCACCCAACACCTACAGACAGAGCCCCGGACCACTGCTGACCAACCTCCACCCAACACCTACACACAGAGCCCCGGACTACTGCTGACCAACCTCCACCCAACACCTACAGACAGAGCCCCGGACCACTGCTGACCAACCTCCGTCCAACACCTACAGACAGAGCCCCGGACCACTGCTGACCAACCTTCACCCAACACCTACAGACAGAGCCCCGGACCACTGCTGACCAACCTCCAACCCAACACCTACAGACAGAGCCCCGGACCACTGTTGACCAACCTCCGCCCAACACCTACAGACAGAGCCCCGGACCACTGCTGACCAACCTCCACCCAACACCTACAGACAGAGCCCCGGACCACTGTTGACCAACCTCCGCCCAACACCTACGGACAGAACCCCGGACCACTGCTGACCAACCTCCACCCAACACCTACAGACAGAGCCCCGGACCACTGCTGACCAACCTCCACCCAACACCTACACACAGAGCCCCGGACCACTGCTGACCAACCTCCACCCAACACCTACAGACAGAGTCACGGACCACTGCTGACCAACCTCCACCCAACACCTACAGACAGAGCCCCGGACGACTGCTGACCAACCTCCATCCAACACCTACAGACAGAGCCCCGGACCACTGTTGACCAACCTCCGCCCAACACCTACACACAGAGCGCCGGACCACTGCTGACCAACCTCCAACCCAACACCTACACACAGAGCACCGGACCCATGCTGACCAACCTCCACCCAACACCTACAGACAGAGCCCCGGACCACTGTTGACCAACCTCCGCCCAACACCTACAGACAGAGCCCCGGACCAATGCTGACCAACCTCCATCCAACACCTACAGACAGAGCCCCGGACCACTGCTGACCAACCTCCATCCAACACCTACAGACAGAGTCCCGGACCACTGCTGACCAACCTCCAACCCAACACCTACAGACAGAGCCCCGGACCACTGCTGACTAACCTCCACCCAACACCTACAGACAGAGCCCCGGACCACTGCTGACCAAACTCCACCCAACACCTACAGACAGAGCCCCGGACCACTGCTGACCAACCTCCATCCAACACCTACAGACAGAGTCCCGGACCACTGCTGACCAACCTCCATCCAACACCTACAGACAGAGCCCCGGACCACTGCTGACCAACCTCCATCCAACACCTACAGACAGAGTCCCGGACCACTGCTGACCAACCTCCAACCCAACACCTACAGACAGAGCCCCGGACCACTGCTGACCAACCTCCATCCAACACCTACACACAGAGCCCCGGACCACTGCTGACCAACCTCCAACCCAACACCTACAGACAGAGCCCCGGACCACTGCTGACCAACCTCCACCCAACACCTACAGACAGAGCCCCGGACCACTGTTGACCAACCTCCGCCCAACACCTACAGACAGAACCCCGGACCACTGCTGACCAACCTCCACCCAACACCTACAGACAGAGCCCCGGACCACTGCTGACCAACCTCCACCCAACACCTACACACAGAGCCCCGGACCACTGCTGACCAACCTCCACCCAACACCTACAGACAGAGTCACGGACCACTGCTGACCAACCTCCACCCAACACCTACAGACAGAGCCCCGGACCACTGCTGACCAACCTCCATCCAACACCTACAGACAGAGCCCCGGACCACTGTTGACCAACCTCCGCCCAACACCTACACACAGAGCGCCGGACCACTGCTGACCAACCTCCAACCCAACACCTACACACAGAGCACCGGACCCATGCTGACCAACCTCCACCCAACACCTACAGACAGAGCCCCGGACCACTGTTGACCAACCTCCGCCCAACACCTACAGACAGAGCCCCGGACCAATGCTGACCAACCTCCATCCAACACCTACAGACAGAGCCCCGGACCACTGCTGACCAACCTCCATCCAACACCTACAGACAGAGTCCCGGACCACTGCTGACCAACCTCCAACCCAACACCTACAGACAGAGCCCCGGACCACTGCTGACTAACCTCCACCCAACACCTACAGACAGAGCCCCGGACCACTGCTGACCAAACTCCACCCAACACCTACAGACAGAGCCCCGGACCACTGCTGACCAACCTCCATCCAACACCTACACACAGAGCCCCGGACCACTGCTGACCAACCTCCAACCCAACACCTACAGACAGAGCCCCGGACCAATGCTGACCAACCTCCAACCCAACACCTACAGACAGAGCCCCGGACCACTGCTGACCAACCTCCATCCAACACCTACACACAGAGCCCCGGACCACTGCTGACCAACCTCCAACCCAACACCTACAGACAGAGCCCCGGACCACTGCTGACCAACCTCCATCCAACACCTACAGACAGAGCCCCGGACCACTGTTGACCAACCTCCACCCAACACCTACAGACAGAGCCCCGGACCACTGCTGACCAACCTCCATCCCAACACCTACAGACAGAGTCCCGGACCACTGCTGACCAACCTCCATCCAACACCTACAGACAGAGTCCCGGACCACTGCTGACCAACCTCCATCCCAACACCTACAGACAGAGCACCAGACCACTGCTGACCAACCTCCACCCAACACCTACAGACAGAGCCCCGGACCACTGCTGACCAACCTCCGTCCAACACCTACAGACAGAGCCCCGGACCACTGCTGACCAACCTTCACCCAACACCTACAGACAGAGCCCCGGACCACTGCTGACCAACCTCCAACCCAACACCTACAGACAGAGCCCCGGACCACTGTTGACCAACCTCCGCCCAACACCTACAGACAGAGCCCCGGACCACTGCTGACCAACCTCCACCCAACACCTACAGACAGAGCCCCGGACCACTGTTGACCAACCTCCGCCCAACACCTACAGACAGAACCCCGGACCACTGCTGACCAACCTCCACCCAACACCTACAGACAGAGCCCCGGACCACTGCTGACCAACCTCCACCCAACACCTACACACAGAGCCCCGGACCACTGCTGACCAACCTCCACCCAACACCTACAGACAGAGTCACGGACCACTGCTGACCAACCTCCACCCAACACCTACAGACAGAGCCCCGGACCACTGCTGACCAACCTTCATCCAACACCTACAGACAGAGCCCCGGACCACTGTTGACCAACCTCCGCCCAACACCTACACACAGAGCGCCGGACCACTGCTGACCAACCTCCAACCCAACACCTACACACAGAGCACCGGACCCATGCTGACCAACCTCCACCCAACACCTACAGACAGAGCCCCGGACCACTGTTGACCAACCTCCGCCCAACACCTACAGACAGAGCCCCGGACCAATGCTGACCAACCTCCATCCAACACCTACAGACAGAGCCCCGGACCACTGCTGACCAACCTCCATCCAACACCTACAGACAGAGTCCCGGACCACTGCTGACCAACCTCCAACCCAACACCTACAGACAGAGCCCCGGACCACTGCTGACTAACCTCCACCCAACACCTACAGACAGAGCCCCGGACCACTGCTGACCAAACTCCACCCAACACCTACAGACAGAGCCCCGGACCACTGCTGACCAACCTCCATCCAACACCTACACACAGAGCCCCGGACCACTGCTGACCAACCTCCAACCCAACACCTACAGACAGAGCCCCGGACCACTGCTGACCAACCTCCATCCAACACCTACAGACAGAGCCCCGGACCACTGCTGACCAACCTCCATCCAACACCTACAGACAGAGCCCCGGACCACTGCTGACCAACCTCCACCCAACACCTACAGACAGAGCCCCGGACCACTGTTGACCAACCTCCATCCAACACCTACAGACAGAGCCCCGGACCACTGCTGACCAACCTCCAACCCAACACCTACAGACAGAGCCCCGGACCACTGCTGACCAACCTCCATCCAACACCTACAGACAAAGCCCCGGACCACTGCTGACCAACCTCCATCCCAACACCTACAGACAGAGCACCGGACCACTGCTGACCAACCTCCACCCAACACCTACAGACAGAGCCCCGGACCACTGCTGACCAACCTCCATCCCAACACCTACAGACAGAGTCCCGGACCACTGCTGACCAACCTCCATCCCAACACCTACAGACAGAGCACCAGACCACTGCTGACCAACCTCCACCCAACACCTACAGACAGAGCCCCGGACCACTGCTGACCAACCTCCATCCCAACACCTACAGACAGAGCCCCGGACCACTGCTGACCAACCTCCACCCAACACCTACACACAGAGCCCCGGACCACTGCTGACCAACCTCCATCCAACACCTACAGACAGAGCCCCGGACCACTGCTGACCAACCTCCATCCAACACCTACAGACAGAGCCCCGGACCACTGCTGACCAACCTCCACAGACAGAGCCCCTGACCACTGCTGACCAACCTCCCGCAGAAACTACAGTCTGATCCTTCTGACCATTACAAACTGATCAACAGCCAAATAGTCTGCTATGCACAATAAAGACAGTCAACATGTGCAGTCTAAACCCATATCAGTTCAAATGTTAGAGTAAAATACAGTAAGACGTGTGGTTGGTACAGGCAGTGGATCTCTGACCCTTTATTTGCAAACAATTTCCTTTCAAATGTCTTAGTGCCAATGTATAATTTTAATGTGAACTGAACATCATTTGGATGCGTATGATGCAACAACACGAAACAGCATCACCAGTTCAGAGGATTCCCAGAGTCCTGTATATCAACACACCCTTATGATTACCTCCCATGCACCTCCAGAATAATAAACGTGGCTACTATGCTGAGGGCAACACATCATAGAGCACACAGAACACTGAGATTGTATCTCCCAATCCTGTTTCTGATTGGCTGGAGGGAAGAGGGATGACTCCAAAATGCTCTGACAATTAATCATCTGGGGAGGTCTGTATAATAAGGGTGCAGTACTGTGGGGGTGCAGGGGGAGGGGGGAGGGGGGTAATGTCAGCCAAGCACTGGAGATCATCCCCGCAAAAACCATAACAACAGTGAAGGTGTGAGGAGAATACTCTGCATTTCACACATTTCACTTCACTATGGACTCAGCTTGTCCAACAAAACAGAATCCCTTGTCCACTGTCCAGCCCCACCAATCATGGGACTCGTAGGTAGGGGAGAGTTGGGTAAGTTGAAAAGATAATTTCATTCAGCATCACTCCGTCAAAAGAAATATAGTATTCTTTCTTACAAATATACCTACATATATTTCAGGATGTTGTGTATCCCTGGAAATAATCAGAATTCATGTAAACATTACTGTTTTGAAAACATAGCTTGTCCAAAAAAAGGGTATGAGGTAAGTTAAGCAGCGGTACATGGTAAGTTAAGCCACCTACAAATGTCTGTACTGAACAAAATATTACCACTACCTTTTTAAAACCATGTCTATCTGTAACGTTCATCTTCCTCCTCGTCTGAAGAGGAGCAAGGATCGGACCAAAATGCAGCGTGGTTTGAATACATACTATCGTTTATCTAAACGAAGACGAAAAAACACTTGAACAAATTACAAAACAATAAACGACATGAACAGACCTGAACTTGAGAACATAAAACATGAACGCACGAACAGGAACAAACGAACGAACGAAACGAAACAGTACCGTGTGGCGAACAAACAGAGACACAGCAACAATCACCCAGAAACAAACAGTGAGAACAGCCTACCTAAATATGATTCCCAATCAGAGGAAATGTAAAACACCTGCCCCTGATTGAGAACCATATCAGGCTAGAAACAACCCTAAACCAAACATAGAAACACATAACATAGAATGCCCACCCAGCTCACGTCCTGACCAACTAAACAATACAGAATACAGAACAAAGGAAATAAGGTCAGGAACGTGACAGTACCCCCCCCCCCCCCAAGGTGCGGACTCCAGCCGCAAAACCTGAACCTATAGGGGAGGGTCTGGGTGGGCATCTGTCCAAGGTGGCGGCTCTGGACGTGGCCCCCACCCCACCATAGTTAATCCCCGCTTCCGTGGCCTCCTCCTAATGGCTACCCTCCATATTAACCCCACTGGATTAAGGGGCAGCACCGGACTGAGGAGCAGCACCGGACTGAGAGGCAGCTCCGGACTGAGGGGGAATTCCGGCATCGCCGGCGTGACAGGTAGCTCTGGCAGCTCCTGGCTGACTGACGACTCTGGCAGATCCTGGCTGACTGACGGCTCTGGCAGCTCCTGGCTGGCTGGCGGCTCTGGCAGCTCCTGGCTGGCTGGCGGCTCTGGCAGCTCCTGGGGTGCTGGCGGCTCTGGCGGCTCCTGGCTGACGGACGGCTCTAGCGGCTCCTGACTGACGGACGGCTCTAGCGGCTCCTGACTGACGGACGGCTCTAGCGGCTCCTGACTGACGGGCGGCTCTGAAGGCTCAGGACAGACGGGCGGCTTTGAAGGCTCAGGACAGACGGGCAGTTCAGACGGCGCTGGGCAGACGGGCAGTGCAGACGGCGCTGGGCAGACTGGCAGTGCAGACGGCGCTGGGCAGACAGGCAGTGCAGATGGAGCTGGGCAGACGGGCAGTGCAGACGGCGCTGGGCAGACGGGCAGTGCAGACTCTGGCCGGCTGAGGCGCACAGTAGGCCTGGTGCATGGTGCCGGAACTGGTGGTACCGGGCTAAGGACACGCACCTTAAGGCTAGTGCGGGGAGCAGCAACAGGGCGCACAGGGCTCTGGAGACGCACAGGAGGCTTGGTGCGTGGTGTAGGCACTGGTGGTAATGGGCTGGAGACACAAACCACAGGGCGAGTGCTTGGAGGAGTTACAGGGCTCTGGAGACACACTGGAAGCCTGGTGCGTGGTGTTGGTACTGGTGGTACTGGGCTGGGGCGGGGAGGTGGCGCCGGATAAACCGGACCGTGCAGGCGTACTGGCTCCCTTGAGCACCGAGCCTGCCCAACCTTACCTGGTTGAATGCTCCCCGTAGCCCGACCAGTGCGGGGAGGTGGAATAACCCGCACTGGGCTGTTTTGGCGAACCGGGGACACCATGCGTAAGGCTGGTGCCATGTATGCCGGCCCGAGGAGACGCACTGGAGACCAGACGCGTTGAGCTGGCTTCATGGCACCTGGCTCAATGCTCAATCTAGCCCGGCCGATACGTGGAGCTGGAATGTACCGCACCGGGCTATGCACACGTACAGGAAACACCGTGCGCTTTACCGCATAACACGGTGTCTGCCCGTACTTTCGCTCTCCACGGTAAGCTCGGGGAGTTGGCGCAGGTCTCCTACCTGACTTCGCCACACTCCCTTGTATCCCCCCCCCCCCAAGACATTTTTGGGCTTGACTCTCGGGCTTCCTACCGCGTCGTCGTGCTGCCTCCATTCGCCGGTATCCCTCCTCACACTGCTCCAGAGAATCCCAGGCGGGCTCCGGCATTCTCCTTGGGTCGATCGCCCACCTGTCGATCTCCTCCCATGTAGTGTAATCCAGACTCTGCTCCCATGTCCATTCCTCCTTGCGCTGCTCCTGCTGCCTGTTACCACGCTGCTTGGTCCTTGGTTGGTGGGTGATTCTGTAACGCTCGTCTTCCTCCTCGTCTGAAGAGGAGCAAGGATCGGACCAAAATGCAGCGTGGTTTGTATACATACTATCGTTTATTTAAACGAAGACGAAAAAACACTTGAACAAATTACAAAACAATAAACGACGTGAACAGACCTGAACTTGAGAACATAAAACATGAACGCACGAACAGGAACAAACGAACGAACGAACGAACGAAACGAAACAGTAACGTGTGGCGAACAAACACAGACACAGCAACAATCACCCACAAACAAACAGTGAGAACAGCCTACCTAAATATGATTCCCAATCAGAGGAAACGTAAAACACCTGCCCCTGATTGAGAACCATATCAGGCTAGAAACAACCCTAAACCAAACATAGAAACAATAACATAGAATGCCCACCCAGCTCACGTCCTGACCAACTAAACAGTACAGCACAAAGGAAATAAGGTCAGGAACGTGACACTATCTTTATTTCCCAAATACAATTCAACACAATCCCAATAGCTTTTTTGTCTTTTAATCATTTTAAGCATCTTTTAACACAGGCTGAATATCTAACAAATACTTTGTACTTTTTTCAAACACTTTTAACATAGGCCAGTCCCTATTGTTACCTCATATCCCAGCGATAAAGCCTTGCATATTGCACCTGCGAAGAAAACACTTCAATTTTCTCAACTTGCTATTGGCTCAACCATTGGCTCAACTTACCTCAAGGCAACAACAAAAAAATACCATATTAGCCCATGCTAAGGACCTCATATTGAAGCTTAAAGAGTGATGTATAGAACAATCTTAAAATGATCAAATCAAATGTTTTTGGTCACATACACATATTTAGCAGATGTTATTGTGGGTGTAGCGAAATGCTTTAGTTCCTACAGTAGCTTCAACAGCGCAGTTGGAGCTAGGTTTAGACACAAGCATCATGAAACCTCAACAAAATTAATTAATTTGACTTGGTGAAAATCCTTTTTTTTTCTTCACCAAACTTGCTTACCACTGTTTCCATGTGGTTTCCTCCTTCACAGACTACATGAAATAATGACCTCTTCCAAAATATTTGGTCAAATGATACATTGTGTGTATGGTTTCCAACAAACAAGGGTGGCTCAACCTACCCCTTTGGCTCAATTTACCCCACTCTCCCCTACCGTATCCCTTAGGTAGCCATCCAAGGCAGAAAAACTATGAACTGCCCAAACGAATTGTTATGTCTGTTCCTCAATGATTTATTCACTCCTACGGATGTAGTATCTTAATTTGAGCCAGTTTACTAAAGCAATAAATGTGAATTATTATGTGGATTATAATTAATGGAAATTTTTGCAGAGGTTGATAAATTAAGGGAAAATCAAGTCTGAACTACAAGTTTTACATTTTGCACACACACATGCATACACACACTAATAACACACATGTGCAAACTATACAACTTAAAATCCAAGTAAGTAGTAAAGTTCAAGGTATAAACAAAAATGTCCCCATACCTTTCAGGCTCCTGCTCAGACGATTGAGCATTTCTCTCAAACCCAGGGAAGCTACTCATATCTACGTAACCATCGGTGTCATTGGCAGAAGACAGCGCCCGACTCGGATGATCAAAAAACTCTGCAAAGGCCCCCGGTCGTACAGGCCTCCGAGAGGGGATCTGGATGTTCTCATAGTCGGAGTTGAGAGTCTGGGCGGGGATATTCTCGTAGTCTGATGTGTCAGCGTTGGGGAAGGAGATGGAGCGGGGTTTAGTCAGGGGGATGGGGGTGAAGGGGGCGAGAGTGCGATCCTCGAAGGACTCTACCCGGGCCACGCTGCGGTTGAGGAAAGCCACAGAACCCCTTTTTCTTTTCCCGTCCTTATAGAACAGAAAGGTGGATGGGGACTCTGGAGAGCGCTGGGGCTTAATGACTGTCCAGGACTTGAGCTGCGGGGAGCTGCCTGTGCTGCGCCTGTCTGAATCAAGGACTCTGGCAGGGCCGTGGTGGCTGGACTCAGAGGAGGACCTGGAGGAGGACACGTTGACATCCACTAGCAGCTTGCTCTCCGTCTTTCTCCTGAATTTCAACATCAGGAAGCGCTTGAAGGAGGACTTCTTCTTCTTCTGCCTGTCTGGGGAGTCTCCCTCGATGAACAGGGACGGAAAGCTTTTGTTGATGGGCTTCTTGGTGATGTAGGCCAGCTCAAAGGGAGGAGGGATGTTCACCATTGATGTAGGAGTGGACAGGCCGCTGGAGGGCAGGGGGCTTCGCTGGGAGAAGCTTCCAGAAGAGCCCGTGACACACGGCAGAGAGAGGCTGTCCTCCCTACTCTCCCCCGGGGAACCCTGGCCCTCCCTGTACACACTTAGGGGAAGGTCCCGTCTCTCCATGGAGAAGGAGCGGGGGTACAGGAGAAAGCGATGTGGTTTGGATGAGCTCTTGGCCCGTGTTGAGTTTAACATGGGGCTGCTGCTCAACGCGGGTCCCCTCCGGTCCAATCCCACCTTGCAGTAGTTCTGAACATGGAACTCTGAGCCCGCCTCCTCAGGGACCGTCTCAGGTACATAACCAGGCACTTTCCCCGACAGCGACCGGGACCTGGTGACAATGGACTTCCTGTCAAAAGGCAGGAAATTCTCCCCCTCTGAGTTCAGGCCGGCCTCTTCGTAGACATGCTCATCACTGAGGTTCTCTTCTGTGTCTGTTGTCTCATCCAGGTAGGGAATGATGTGGCCCTCTAGGTCCTCCTCATCCCTGAACACATCAGAGTCATCTGGGGAGCGCAGCTGGCTGTCAGAGAACAACAAGACCTGGGCGGTGTCTGTGTCCGCTGGCACAGAGATGGACAGCAGCCTGAAACGGGGCTGGTTGTTACTCTGGTTAAAGAAAGCCTCCACCGTCTGGAATCCAGGCATCCTTCTCTGACATGAACCTGTCATGTTCTCCCTGTCATCATTATCATCGTCATCTATCTCAACGTAGTCCTCAGAGGAGACACACTCAATCTTCCCCATGTCGTCAGAGTCATCACACAGCGAGTCATTGTCACCTATGGCTGCATACTCACTGGGTTCCGTGGTCTCTGTGGTGGCCAGTGAAGATTCCTCCGGAGTGCTTTCACTCTCTGCCAATCCGTGAACTTTGCCCTCTGTGGGGCACTGCTCTGGGTTCACGATGGCCTCAGTTGATATGTAATAAGGCTCCAGACTGGGCTCAGCTGCTTCTTCCTCTGTGTCAAAGAGTTGATTTGCTTTATGGTGGCTTTGTTGGCACTCACCTCCTTCCATTTTGTACTGAATAGTCATGGGGTCTTTGTCAATGATGGAAAATGGTTGGTACCTTTCTACTCTCTCATTTGTAGGACCAATTACATTATTTCCATCGTCCTCCTGTAGGACATTGTGAGGACTACCAGGGTTAGGTAAGGATTCCTCTGCTTCCTTCTCATCCTCCTTGAAGGATGAATGCTCTTGGCTAACAAGGTCCTCTTTGTTGTCTTTGATGAGGAGAGCTTTGGGTTCCTCAGAAAGAGATGCTGTTACTTCGTCTGCTGTGCTATCAGCTGCTTCTTTTTCTTCCTCTCTTCGGCACTCCACCTCCTGCTCCCTCTCCTCCTCTACATCCCTCTCCTCTTTCCCAGGCCCAGTTTCACAGGGGTAGCATGCTGACTCCTCCTCCTCAATGCTGGTTATGGAGAGGTCGCACACCGAGAGGCCATCTTTGTCGGCCAGCGCCTCGCCTGCATAGCTGCCCTCAGCGTCGATGTCATCATTGATGTCCGAATCGATCATCTCCACTGTGTCCACTGAGTCAATTGTGAATCCAGCATTACTGACCGTCAGCATTTCCAAAGAATCCACCTCTGTTTGAACCCTGTCAGTTAACCTCCAGTCCTTCTCTTCCTCCTGCATCATCTTTTCCCCCTGTTCCCTCTGCTCTTCATACCCATTCTCATTGACCCCTGAACTGAGAGCGTCTGAGTAATACTGAAGTTCCACTGGCTCCTCCTCTAGCCCCTCCTCTCCACTCAGAGAGTCCTCTGGCTCATTCTCCTGGTCCAGCTCCTCGCCTGAGGGCAGCAGGTCCCCGTTGGCGCACCCCTCCTGGCTGTTGTTGGAGAACAGGGAAGAGTCACGCCCCTCAAGGTCATGTGGTACTTTGGGTTTGGGGGCAATGAGAGGTTTGGGGCCCCTGGCTGAGGAGCAGGGCCGGGACATGAGTGGGGATGGCAGCTTGAAGGAGAGGTAACTCATAAGCTGTGGTTTAGGAGCAAGAGGAGGCTTCTTAAAATCTGAAAACAAAACAAAAGAGATCATCATTAGCGACTTCAATCAGAAATTGAATATTCAAAACATACAGGGGAGGAATCGTGAGGTTAGCGATCTGCACAAAAAAACTATTAACTAGGAGTTCAAGGAACAATGCATATAGCGTCAGAAGAGATTTAAATGCTGTAGGCTATCTTTAAATCAACTTTCATCATACTACCTCATATCATTATGAAAAGCATAGCCTAAGTTGTTTCTAACTATCTTTGTGCTGTGATAGCCTTCAAACAGATAGGGAACCTGGGAAGGGTATTGCAAGTGGACACTTTTCTTAGAGGGACAAAAGTTACAACACTAAAGGATTTATTAAAGGATTTCCCCCAAGTCACTTCCTGCGATTCACTGGAGAGAAGCCCCTCTCAGACTGTTTTGCTCCTTTGAAGGTGTGAGTATCAAAGGACAAAACAACAAAAGAAAACACATGACAGCACAACTGGGGCCTGTTGCACAAAAGTAGAATTAAGACATCCAGGATAAATGACTCAGCTGAGCTCAATGAAGCCAAAACATGTGCGTCCAGGCTTAATTGGTTGCACAAAGACCAAGCCAGGATGAGCAGACACGGATTCATTAAGCCAGGTGAAACCAATCCTGGATAGGTGCGCGCTCACGGCTCACTCAAATAGACCCCGCCACAGATCACAGATTAACTGATTTACCATGGCAACTAGAGCCGCGTACTTTTCCCCGTCGGAAGCACAAATCCTCATGAAGGCATACGAGGAGGTAAAAGATATAATTAAGAAGAAAGGCAACACCGCCACAGTGATAAAGCAAAGAGAAAAAGCGTGGCAAAGTATTGCAGACCGCATGAATGCGTAAGTAGTGCACAATTACACAGTCACCGCTCCGCTGAAACATCACAATTACAATTCAAATATTTAATTCACATCTCCAAAAATGCAGTTGTACTGTAATTATGAAACGGTTAAATTTTTAATTGAAATGCACTGCAGATATGAGTGAAATTGTGTAAAATAACTCCATCACACTGTATAAAGCTATGATACATTTTTTGATATTTTTACTGAAAACAAGACAAAAATACCAAGTAATTTTTTGCAGTGTGACTCCATTAAATGTGTGTGTGTGTGTGTGTGTGTGTAGATTAAACATGAACGGGCCAAAGCGGACATGGCAGCAGGTCAAAATCAAATACAAGAACATTCTGCAGAATGGTATGGTCCCTGACTAATATTTAACAAAGCACAAGCATATATTGTACCCAGAAGGTGCCTGCTCACACATTGTCTGTACTGTTTTAGCAGTGAAAAAGAATACCCACAGACAAGGCACGGGTGGTGGGTCACCAAAGGCTGACCTTACCCCAGCAGAGGACATGGCCTTGGAGCTAAATAAAGGCAGGCCCGTCTTAGAGGGGATCCCTGGGGGGAAAGAGACGAGCATAGGTTCCTCCCAAGATGCCACCCGCTTCATTCAAGGTATGTCCTTCCATCTCTACATGGGATACAACCACATTCATATTGAATCAATTTGGACTGTCTGACTTTGGTTTACCTATTGCCTTGCAGTGTCTGGCAGCACTGTGTTCCTGTTAGAGCCACCAGCACAAGCACCAGACGATGCTGATCCAGTGAGTACTCCATCAAAGGCATACTGTAGGCCTGGCATGTCTTGTCTACTAGCTTCAATATGAATCCGATTAAATGTGATAGGGTGAAGGCCCCAGTGCAGCAGCAACAGCACATGATGGAGACGATGATGAGGAGGAGACCATCTCTCTGGATTCCAGAAGGCATGAGGTATCATGTTAAGACTGTGAAAGTACTATTTACTCTACAATGGTGAGGAGTCCTCATCAAAATCAAAAAATCTAATTTATTTTACAGGACCCAGATGCTATACAGTGGGAAAACCAGCCTGGCAACATAGTGCGTATTAATAAAAGGACACCACATCCTGCCAAATTCCAGCTGCGCTAATTGTATTGTGTTCACAGAGCTCACAAGCTATCAGAAAGTTGTATGGCAACCACCTCCGGCGCCAAATAGAACTGGCAGACATAGACATTCAGTACAAGAAGAAAAAGATGGAAAATCTTGCACTGGAGTCCGAAATAAAAAAGAGGACAATTAGGAAACTGGACCTTGAAATAAAAAAACTTGAGAGGGAGGTGAGATATGCCTTCAATGTACACTGTATGCTAACTGTAACACAAATGTATTAATCATTATTTTTCTTTCCTCCCCCAGCTCCAAGAAGATGACACAGCTCAAAATAAAAATTAGGTATATTCTCGTAAAGTCAAGTGAGCCATGACATATGAGCTCTTATTGTGAGCACACAGGACGGTGGCATCTTTCTAAGGTTTTTTTTATTTTCCCAGCAATCAGTACAACTAAGTCATCGTTATAAGGCATCGCCCTATTTTGCCCACCCCCCCAGCACCAGGTGTGGCCACTAGCCTATATGAAGGCCCAAAATTGTGTGTTCCTTTCTGCTCTGACAATGGCATGCCCATTCGTGCGAGATGTGGTGGATGAAGAAGCACTTGTGCTGAGGAGAGCCTTCAGGCGAGAAAGGGTCTTCAGGTACCGGTTGGACCCACTGGCCTTCCCTGATGACCATCTATATGAAAGATACAGGTTTTCTGCAGATGGCATCAGGTATCTATGCAGACTACTGGGTCCCAGGATTAAGCACCGCACTGCACGGAGCCATGCACTGAGTGTGGAGCAAATGGTTTGTGTGGCCTTGCGCTTTTTTGCTAGTGGAGCCTTCCTGTACTCAGTGGGGGATGCAGAACAGCTGAACAAGGCCACAATTTGCCGCACAATAAGGAGTGTGTGTCTGGCTATCAAAGCATTAGCAGATGTCTTCATCTCCTTCCCTGGCCACAGAAGACTCTGTGACATCAAAGAGGAGTTCTATAGGATTGCAGGTAAGAGGATCTACAAATTACAGGACAACTGTTAACACATAGTAGGATACTCATTACTTTGTGTGACAGGTTTCCCCAATGTCATTGGTGCAGTGGACTGCACACACATAAGGTTAAAAGCCCCCTCAGGTGCCCATGAGGCCGATTTTGTGAATAGGAAATCCTTTCACAGCATTAATGTTCAGGTGAACATAACTTTTTGATATTGTCCATTGACGAACACTCTGCATTGCCAGTGATGTGCATTGATTGGTGTAATATTCATCATCTTATGATTTCAGATGGTCTGCAATGCTGACTGTGTGATCAGCAATGTTGTGGCAAAATGGCCTGGCTCAGTCCATGACTCCAGAATCTTTCGGGCCTCTGAAATCTATCAGTGCCTATCACAAGGTAAGCCACACAACCCCTATTTATAACCATCATGGCTGTGTCAAGAATATCACTGTGTTTATGAGGTAGTAATGATGAGATTTTGTGTTGACAGGTGAATTCTCTGGTGTGTTGCTGGGAGACAGGGGGTATGGCTGCCAGCCTTTTCTCCTGACACCTTTCACAGACCCCCAGGAAGCACAGCAGGCCTACAACCATGCCCATGCCAGGACCAGGGCCAGAGTTGAAATGACCTTTGGCCTCCTGAAGGCACGCTTTCACTGCCTTCACAAATTAAGGGTCAGCCCTGTTAGGGCATGTGATAATACTGTGGCTTGTGCTGTCCTCCACAATGTGGCCTGCCTGAGGAAGGAGAGGGCCCCCAGAGTGCCACCAGCCATGGACTGGGACAATCCGGCAATCTTCCCTGATGACGACAGTGGTCGGCTGCTGAGGGACCAATATGTGTTGAATTATTTTAGTTAGTATGTGTGCTTTCAATTTTGGTTAAATATGTCCTGCGGTGGCAGAGGAATTTGGGTTTTTTTGGGTTCGTTTTTTTACGAATTTGGCCTCTTATGATGTTTGTGCGGTATACTGTGTGTAATACAAGGCTGCAGGGAGGCTACTGCATCCATTCATTTGTCTGTTCAGTTGATGTGTATGGATTTGTCCTGCATTTATTTTAGTGTGCAGACATGCAGGGTGTGTTATATACAGACCTTTGAATGTGTATGTATCACTTTGTATAATATGCTTGGATTCTGTGCTTTCCATCTTGTAGAGTCACTGTGACTTCAGTTTCGAAAGGAGCTGATGGTTTACCTGCTTTGTTTTGTCCTTATTCAATAAAGGAACATAATGTTACACATTGTGTTTTTATATTCATATGGAATGTGTATTTGTTTATATGACAGAGTACTAGGGCCACACTGAAGAAAAAGGATAAAGTCATAAATTTATGAGGCTGGTTCTTTCTGCAGAAAAGCTACATATTATTTTTACAGTTTTGATACTTATGACAATGTGATACTTAATATTCTGGCACATCAGCATGTCTTTGTTTATGAAACCATACTGAAGTACAATTTCACGAAATGCCCCACATCTGTCATTTTAACAACTGTCCTCCTTTAAAACAACTGGTTAAAATATTATTACTTGTGTTTTTTTCCCCTCTGTGGCCCTAATATTCTAACATTTTATATATAGCCTTATAGTCTATGGGAAACTGTAAATTATCTAATGATAGCAACATCATCTAAAAATTATTTTTTATCCAAAATCATTGAAATTAATGATCACAAACGTTTAAATAATGACAGTGGGTCTAGTTATATGTGATAACAATGTATAGTGAGCAGTGAAATAACTATTGGTTTCCATTTGTGGTGACTGCTGACTGACATTAGGGATGAGATTATATAGATCCTGGAATTTAGCCTGGTCTGGAGCAGGCTAGCTCCACAGAATAAATCTCCATGGTAATTTATACCATAACATATCCTCCTGCCCCCTATCCATCTTTAGTGCAACCGGATTACGGATCAATTGAGCCAGGATCACCAAGATATCCTGGCTTAATCCCTTATCCTAGTTTTGTGCAACAGGCCCCTGGTCAAACATGACCTCAACAGATCAATCAACTATATGATCTCCATCCCCTGAGGAAAACAGAACCCCTAGCTGGACCATGAAGAACCAATCAGATTCTCCATAAAGTTGCAATGTGACATGCATCATAGGCTGTGTTTAGACAGGCAGCCCAATTCTGATATTCTTTTCACTAATTGGTCTAATGCCATTGACAACCTTGTCATAAATCCATAATGGCATTATCAAAAGAATATCTGGTGTCAATAAAATCCTCATCACTCATGTGTTTAGATATACATATTATACTAGATATATTAGATTTACACTATATATACAAAAGTATGTAGACACCCCTTCAAATTATGGAATTTGGCTATTTGAGCCACAATGTTGCCGACAGGTGTATAAAATCGTGCACACAGCCATGTAAACTCCATAGACAAACATTGACAGTAGGAATGGCCCGTACTGAAGAGCTCAGCGACTTTCAACGTGGCACCGTCATAGGATTCCACCTTTCCAACAACTCAGTTTGTAACATTTCTGCCCAACTAGAGCTGCCCAACGGTAAGTGCTTTTATTGTGAAGTGGAAACGTCTAGGAGCAACAACGGCTCAGCCGCGAGGTGGTAGGCCACAGAAGCTCACAGAACGGGGTCGCTGAGTACTGAAGCACGTAGCGCATAAAAATGATCTGTCCTCGGTTGGAACACTCACTACCGAGTTCCAAACTGCCTCTGGAAGCAACGTCAGCACAAGAACTGTCTGTCGTTCCATGGAAGGGAATTCTTAATGCTACAGCATACAATGACATTCTAGACGATTCTGTGCTTCCAAATTTGTAGCAACAGTTTGGGGAAGGCCCTTTCCTGTTTCAGAATGACAATGCCTCCGTGCACAAAGCGAGGTTCATACAAAAATTGTTTGTCGAGATCGGTGTGGAAGAACTTGACTGGCCTGCACAGAGACCTGACCTCAACCCCATCGAACACCTTTGGGTTGAATTGGAACACCGACTGCGAGCCAAGCCTAATTGCCCAACATCAGTGGCCAACCTCACTAATGCTCTTGTGGTGGCATGGAAGCAAGTCCCCGCAGCAATGTTCAAACATCTAGTGGAATGCCTTCCAGAAAAGTGTAGGCTGTTATAGCAGCAAATGGGGGACCAACTCCATATTAATGTCCATGATTTTGGAATGAGATGTTTGACGAGCAGATGTCCACATACTTTTGGTCATGTAGCTTATTTTTAGACCATCAACAGCAATTTTCCCTAAACACTGCATCGCAGATTGAAACTGCATCGCAGTTTGAAAAACTGCATTGTAGTTTTTCAAAGTCTCAGATATTCACTACAGACCTAGAGACTCTTTCACACTTGGGACTTCAATGGTTGAAATAATATGATTGGAATTGCATGATCAATTCTATATCTAAGCAACAATATGCTCTCTAATAGGCTTGCCTGAATAGGCTATCCCAGTCTGTGGCATTATGATCCCAGGTCTTGTCAACTTCCACCAATTATTGTAGTTTGCACAAATCAGTAAGCAAATAATGTTGAGAAGACTTCCAAAAGGTGTTTAAAATACATATTTTCTGGATGTTGAAAAAACATATTTTCCGGATGTTAAAACCATGTTCATTTTCGGTTATGAATGAAAGTTGAAAAGATGTCATTACAGACATTGAAAAAAGTATAGGTATATTTTAAGAATTTTGGTTATTGATTCTATGACCAAATATCAACAGCACATTAATTCTCAATGAAGTAAGATTATATCACAATAATCATTTGTACATCTATTTTATATAGGAAAGAGGGCCAAACTGAAGATTGCACCATAGAATATTTATTATTGCTCCCATCTGTCACATGCACTTAGCTTTTTCAAAAGTTTTTTTCAAAAGTTTTAAATCTGGCAGCAATGATACTTAAAGTAGTCCAATTTACAGAATAAACCAACAGACAACTTCAGCTACAATTAGATTTTTTTTCTTGCTATGACTGTGATATGTTGTTGTTTATCTACATTAGTTGAATGTACTGACTGTAAGTCTGCTAAATTACCAAAATGTGAAACAAACCTGTGCACAGCATGCTGGGTGCTATTCTAATGAGCTCCGCCCCCAAACAAGTGCACAATTTGGTTGGCCCAAACCAGACCAGATCTGAGCGAATCATAGACATCTAGGCCATGTTTTACAAGATTGTACAGTAAGGTACAGTTCAGTACAGTAGAGCACAGTAGAGTACAGTACGGTACAGTAGATATTCAGAGAGTAGTGTAGAGTAAAGTAGAGTAGAGTCGAGTAAAGTAGGGTACAATACAATACATTATACTGTACAATACTAGAGCTGGGCGGTATACCGTATTTTACTATATACAGGTATTGATGCACAGACCAGTTTGGGTTTCTACTTCACCTTCTACAGTATTTCAATGTTTGGTTTGTTAACCCTCCCAATACAATATGTTGCGGTTCAATTTGACCCATTTCCACTTTTGAGTTACTAGTTAACCTCTCTTTATCTCCATGAAATTAAATAACTTTTCCTCATTTAGGGTCATGAACCTAACTTCAAAATGTGGACACACTGATGTGTTGTGGAATGTCTGTGTAGATTTTGTATACAAACATGATGTGGGTCCTTTTACCCGGGGACTTTCATGTGTATAGGTATTTGCACAGGTCCAAAATAAACACGACTTTGATGTATTTTGTTTTGACTGGTTCTGGTTGCACTTTTATAATTATGTTTGGGTGAAAATGAGCTTTCCCAAGCTTCTCCTTCTCAGTGCGAGAGCAGCAGACATAGACACTCAAAAATGTTAAAAAATAGTTCTTAAATATAGAGTTTTGGAAATCAAATGTTTGTGTATTTCTTCTTTCTGAAAGGTCTGACAAGACAAAATATCGTTTTGGCTGTTTTTACATGATTCTTTGACTGTCTTGAGTGTGTTTAACCTGTGCAGGTCAATCTAACCCATACCACAATGGACATATTTTTTTCCCAGCGAAGCACAAGGGTTAAATGGGTTACACCACTCAGACGTCTATGAATGTTCGAGATTTTTTGGGGGGGGGACATGACCAAAAATCTACTTGAAATCAAGGCTGCACCAAAGAAACAAAAAACGGTTTGGACAGGACCAATAAAAGACATCCAAAAGACGTTGGCTCCTGCTTAGTGGGAAGTATGTCTCCCTACATCCACACACAGTCCCTTTCCCATTTTTTTAATGAGTAGGACACATTCTTACACTCTTTTTTATAGGGACAAAACAAATCAGACAATCAGCGTTTTATTATGAACTGACCAAAACGTTGTCTAGACCTACATGATTTGTACATTTGTCCAAATTAAAGTGATCTTACCTGTGTTCATTTTCGTGAACCATCCGCGCGAACATCCGAACCGTTTATCATTTATCAATCCTTGTGAGAAAGCAACAACTCGTACATTCCATGCAACAACACGTATCCCAAGAAACAGAAAGCAAGCTATTCAAAGACAAGCAAGGTAAAATAATAACTTTAGTTTTCTTATGTCGTTTTTATTGCGTCAAGTTACTTTCCAGCTGTAGTGGTCCTCGCCTGGTGAAGCGCGCATTGTATGTGGTGAGAGGCGCGACTAAATTGATGCACGAAGGTTTGGCGTTGGGAGCTGAGCGCGAGAGGTGCTCCCCTGGCGTTTCCTGAAGAGGAAGCGCCTTTTTCCCTGTCAGGGACTGACTTGCCCTCAAAACAACACACATAGAGGAGGAAAAGTTGAACTTATTATTTAAATTGAGTAGCCTACTAATGAGAGCGGTTAATTTAAATAGAAAAGCATATGGCCATTGCATGAAAAGGCATACACAATGAGTATCTTTTCTTTTTGCATTCTAATTGCCAATATGGGGTAGGCTACTATAACCTAAGACTCGTTGAACCAGAATGCATTGCCTTTTGGCCCTCATCAGACAGATAGCCTATGTTAGATGCATTGACAAACTGGAATTGACAACATGCATGATATAAAAACAACTGATGGATTCCATGTTGTCCAAGCTGATGAACGTTTTGTGTGTGGAAAATGGATTGTTTTCTTTTCCACATGAGGCTGTGTGACCATAGGCTCTGAGACATCCAGCTGAAAACAGAATGTGTGGGATCCAAGAGACTGCTGTCATTTGAACATTGTTTCCTGCCTATACATCTGAAGTCTGATTGGAGGACAGAAGTCTGATTGGAGGACAGCAGTCCCTTAAAACATTTCTGCATAACAGGAAATTGCTCTCCCTGTTTCCTGCACAAGGAGGCTTCACTTCCTTAGCAACTAATGGACAAAATGAGCACATTTAACCCTTTGGAGTGTTAAAACTCAAATGATGACGATGTAACTTCACAGGATAGGATACACCAAAAATAATTTATATTCCAATCCAACAATGAAGCGTTGTGTTTAGGAGAACTCCCTATTTCCTATTGTGGTACACATTTCTATACAGTAGGCCTACTTATAAACCACATTTGGCATATTTATCGTGAATGTACCACCTTTCAACTGCCTTGTCCTAATGCACCCTCAGCGGCGTAGATAGAAACTGGAAACATCCGGTTATCAGGGATACAGCATCTTCAACCAAGCTTCCTTTTCCCCTGGAAACCGGATGTGGGGACCCCACTCGGGCATTTCTTTACGCCTACAATGTCAGGTTAGTCTTACTGTAATACCACAGCAGCTATTATGATCCATGAGTACTGAACTGACTTTACCTCACTCTGTATCTCTCAGGGTGTGACACACACACACACACACACACACAAATACTCAGTCATGTTCAGCTGCAGATGTAATCCTAGCAATCTCACTGTCACATGCAGTTCAGAGAGAGGCTAAATCCGCACAGAAGGCATGTAGATTGCTGCCCAGGACCACCAAAGAGAAAACTCAGAACGCCAGGATTACAGCATTCCCAACCTCCAGGACATCCCTCCTTGCTGTGACAGTGCACATGGGAGGATATTGTATAAACTGCCTCTGCCTGAGAAAGGACCATGGGGTGCCATCTTCCTCTTGCTCTCTCTCAAAACATTGAATGGTCAAAAAATCTGAGCACATTAAAGCCGGCCTGGGGATTACTGCAGATATAATTCAACATGCAAAATACATAAATAAGTCCCATTGCTGGCACTGGCAGCATTACAAGAAGAGACACAGAAGGAAAACATCCAACTGTAGACCTGACTCGTAAAGAAAAAACTATCTACAGTCCAGTCTAGTGCTCTCAGACTCAAACTAGAGGCACCACACTGGGTTCCACTAAGTTAGACCTGCCTAAAATAGGTCACCCACTCTGATCATATTACACATTGATTAAACATACTTGATTCTACCACAAGTGTATTTCTGCAGAATTATCCTATTTGTACTTTTCAATCAGGGGCATCATGCATTATGACCAGTCCATATCATTTATAGCTAATCCCATAACTTCAATAGGCATGACAACTGTTTTCAACAGTCCCCCAACTCAGGCTAAGTATAGCCTACTAGCAGCACAGATTGTTTTCTGATGATTGAAAAACATTAAGTACCATTACCTCTGACCCCTTTTGTTTGTCCAAGAAGAGTGTTTTCATATTGAGTCAATAAAGGGGAGGGAGGTGGGCTCAGAGAGCAGCCCTGCTCTGTGGTGTGAGAGAATAATGGATCTCCTGATAACACGTGACTGCAGATGTGGAGCACATGAAAATATGTTTTGGGCTCTGAGATGGGGGGGTTTCCTCCACACACACACACTCTCTAACACACACATACACGGACACACACAGCAATCCTCGCCACCTCCTGAAGGGGAACGATGTGAAAGAGGGTTAATAGGCCAGTGATGATCTCAGGGCTGGAATGTGAGGTGTTCTAGTCAACGTGCCAGCTCCACCAACTGATCTGAGGCCAGTGTTGTCTAACACCTGTGCTGTGTGCAGCCAGCTGTGGTGTTACAGAGCAGGTTGTTGTGGGAGGAGGAGGATGATTAATGGATGGACCCATTCATGTGGCTGCTACACCACATGCAGTAATTAGGTCCACTTGCAAATCAGCATTTATAACCAGAGAGTGAGGAAAAGTGTGTGTGTGTCTAAGAGAAAGAAAGAACAAAAGAAGGAACAAAAGAAAGGAAACAACGAAGAAAAGACAAAAGAAAGAAAGAAAACGAATGAACGGGGAGGACGGCTCATGAACCCAGTCAATAACTTCCCTTTATTACAATGCCTTGTTCTCCTGGTTGTAACATTCATTAAAGGGAATTACTGACCCAACCAAATGGTATTTATTTGTGCACAGTGTGTTACAGGGGATTTTAACATTGGACTAAACATGAATGGTTTTCAGTTGTTTTCTTTAGGAGCATGAAGGACTTTCCGTGAAGCAGCCTCATAGAACAATCCCATGGATGATTTTACAATGGCCACCCTCTCGTAGGAACAGGTGTTATTTAGAGACATTCAAAAACAATGACAGCACAGTCAAACCAAGAGCCAGCAAAATCACTCCTTCACACAGTTGGCTGTCAGGCTATGCATCGAAGAGGCACATAAGCATACTGCTCGGTGCTGTGGTTTGGCTCTATCATACCATGCACAATGGTCTGATACTGAAGCATTCCACTATCAGTGCCCTCCATAATTATTGAGAAGGTGAAGCATTTTTTATTCTTTATACTTAAAAACTTTGGATTTTAAATCAAACACTGACTAAGAAGTTAAAGTGCAGACTGTCAGCTTTAATTTTATCCATATTGAATCGTTGTCACGACTTCCACCGGAGGTGGTTCCTCTCCCTGTTCGGGCGGTGCTCGGCGGTCGGCGTCGCCGGCCTACTAGCCATCAACGATCCTTTTTTCCTTTTCCGTTTGTTTTGTCTTTGGTTCTTTCACAACTGGTTTCATTTGCTTTAATTTCTGTGTGTATAATTACCCCTGTTGCCTGCCTAGGTTTGTGCGGGATTATTCGTGTTATGTTGCTCGTTAAGGTTGTGCCTTATTTGTTTTCACGTATTATACCAAGTGTGTATAAGTTTAGAAGCGTTGTTTTTCCTCCTTCCGTGAGTAACTGGTTTCTCTTTTGTCGAGGGCGTTTATTTTAGTATTGTACCTGACCTATATGTTTGTGGACTTGCCTATTAAAAAACGCTACTCGGACATCTCTGCTCTCCTGCACTTGACTCCTTCACCTACCTCTAAACACAATCACGTAACAATCGTTTAGAAATTACAGCACTTTCTGTACATAGTCCAACCATTTTAGGGGAGCAAAAGTATTGGGACAAATTAACTTATATAGTGCATTCAGAAAATATTCAGACCCCTTGACTTTTTCCACATTTTGTTACATTACAGCCTTATTCTAAAATGTATTAAATAAAAAATGGCCCTCATCAATCTACACACAATATTCCATAATGACAAAGTGAAAACAAGTTTAGGCATTTTTGCAAATGTATTAAAAATAAAAAACAGATACCTTATTTATAAGTATTCAGACCCTTTGCTATGAGACTCTAAATTGAGCTCAGGTGCATCGTGCTTCCATTGATCATCCTTGAGATGTTTCTACAACTTGATTGGAGTCCACCTGTGGTAAATTCAATTGATTGGATATGATTTGGAAAGGCACACACCTGTCTATATAAGGTCCCACAGTTGACAGTGCATGTCAGAGCAAAAACCAAGCCATGATGTCAAAGGAAATGTCCGTAGAGCTGCGAGACAGGATTGTGTTGTGAGACAGACCTAGGGAATTGTACCAATTAATGTGGGAAACATTGAAGATCCACAAGAAAACAGTGGCCTCCATCATTCTTAAATGTAATAAATTTGGAACCACCAAGACTCTTCCTAGAGCTGGCCGAACTGAGCAATCAGTGAAGCATGGTGGGAGCATCATGCTGTGGGGATGTTTTCAACGGCAGGGACTGAGAGACTCAGTCCCTGCCTCTGGTTTCATCAGACCAGAGAATCTTGTTTCTCATGGTCTGAGAGTCTTTAGGTGCCTTTTGGCAAACTCCAAGCGGGCTGTCGTGTCCCGTGTATATATATTTTTTTCCCTTCGTATATATTTTTTATTATATATATATATATATATTATATATATTTGTAACCTCAGTTTCAACATACTGTCCTGAAACCCGCCTCACCCAATGTGGTATGGATCTGCTATTTTCTATACTTTAGAACCGGAAACCCCAACAGAAGCTAGCCAGCTAACTAGCTACTAGCTAATAGTCAGTTAGCCACTGCTAGCGGTCATCAGCTAACCTTAGCCTGGTCAACTCCTGCCAGTCTGCACAGCGCGTTTCAACCCAGAGCATACCGGACTGCTCTTTCTCCACATCTCCGGTTTCCTACCTCAAGCTCTGAACCCTTTCACCTGGATCGTCGCAGCTAGCTAGCTGCTATCCGAGTGGCTACCCCCTGGCTAACGCCTCTGTCCCGAAGCAAGCACCAGTGAGCCTGAAATTAGCCTCATGCTAGGCCCATCTCTCGGCTAGCTGAAGAGGTCCATCAGCCACTCCTTGGGCTACAATACATATTTTGCCAATTGGCCTGGACCCCTTTTACTGCCGACACGGAGCCCTGCCGATTCCACCACAACTGGTCTACTGACGTAATCCGCCCGAGGGGTTTCAAAAGCCTCCTCCGTCGCGACGTCCCCTGAAGGCCCATCCGATAGCCTGCTAGCCGCGGCCCGCTAGCTGTCTAGAGCATATCGGACTGTTAGCTGAAAAGGACCACCAGCTATTTCTTGGGCTACAATACCTATTTTGCCACTTTTAATTTTATAAATGTGCAAAACAATATGTTTTTGCCTTGTCATTATGGTGTATTGTTTGTAGATTGATGAGGGGAAAAAACTAAAGTTTAATACATTTAATCACAAAATGTGGAAAAAGTCAAAGTCTGTAACGTTTGTCGTCTGAAGATGAGGAATCATCGGACCAAAGCGCAGCGTGGTAAGTGTTCATGTTAATTTATTAAAACAGAACACTAAACAAAATAACAAATAGAATGAAACAAAACGAAACAGTCCTGTCTGGTACAGACACAAAGACAGAAAACAACTACTCACAAAACACAGGTGGGAAAAGGCTACCTAAGTATGGTTCTCAATCAGAGACAACGATAGACAGCTGCCTCTGATTGAGAACCACACCCGGCCAAACACACAGAAATAGAAAACATAGAACACAAAACATAGAATGCCCACCCCAACTCACGCCCTGACCAAACCAAAAATAGAGACATAAAAAAGGAACTAAGGTCAGGGCGTGACAAGGTCTCTGAATACTTTCCGAATGCACTGTATGTGTCATTTTGGAGTCACCGTTATTGTAAATAAGAATAGAATATGTTAATGTTTAAATTAAGGAATCATGAATAATGATGAGTGAGAAAGTTACAGAGGGTCAAAGATAATACCTCCAAGACATGCTAACCCAGGGTTTCCCAAACGTAGTCCTCGGGACCACAAGGGTTGCACATTTTGGTTTTTGCCCTGGCACTACACATGTGATTGAAATAGTCAACTAATGTATTGTGTCATTTTGGAGTCACTTTTATTGTAAATAATTATAGAATATGTTTCTAAACGCTTCTATATTAATGTGGATGCTACCATGATTACAGATTATCCTGAATGAATCGTGAACAATCGTGAACAGAGAAAGTTATAGAAGAACAAATATCATACCCCCCAAACAATGCTTACTTCCCCTGTTATTTTAATGGTGAGATGTTAGCATGTCTTGGGCGTATGATATCTGTAACTTTCATTATTCACGATTCATTCAGGATTATCCGTAATCATGGTAGCATCCACATTAATGTAGAAGCATTTAGAAATATATTATATTCTTATTTAAAATACAAGTGACTACAAAATGACACAATACAATATTTACAATTTTTTCTATTATGCACAAAATCTGAAACAACCAAAACAAACAGCAAATGCATCCAACAAATCTGTAGTCACAAGTTTGATGTAGTCTTTGCCTGCTATGAATATGGGACCAAATGCTGAACTTTTTCCTACTGTCACGCCCTGGCCTTAGTATTCTTTGTTTTCTTTATTATTTTAGTTAGGTCAGGGTGTGACATGGGAAGTTTGTGTGTTTTGTCTAGTTTAGGGTGTGTGTATTGTTTAGGGGGTGTTGTATAGTGTATGGGGTTGTGTTCAGGAGAGAGTTCTAGGAAAGTCTATGGTTGCCTGGTTTGGTTCTCAATCAGAGACAGATGTCATTAATTGTCTCTGATTGGGAGCCATATTTAAGGCAGCCATAGGCTTTAGGTGATGGTGGGAGATTGTCTATGTTGAACGTAAGTAGCTTGTGTGTGCACTTTAGTTTGTAGCTTCACTGTTGTTTTGTATAGTTTGTATAAGTGTTTTGTTTCGTTTTCATCTTCAAAAATAAAGAGAAGATGTATTTTGCACACGCTGCGCCTTGGTCCACTTTCTCTAAAGAAGACAATCGTGACAACTACTTTAATTAATATAAGTGAATTTGTCTGTATACTTTTGATCCTCTAAAATTGGGGGACTATGTACAACAAGTGCTAAATGGAAAATACCCTCAAATTAAAGCTGGCAGTCTGCACTTTAACTTCATAGTCGTTGTTTGATTTCAAATCCACACTTTGAGTATAGAGCCAAAAGAAGAAAAACATGCTTCAACGTCCCAATAATAATGGAGGGCACTGTATATGATAAAGTGGGAGAATCCCTGTGTGTGTGTGTGCGTACGTGCTCCCTCTTGATTTACTCTTTCCTGTCACTGTTTTAAGGTCGTTCAGCAAAATTGGGCAGGGAAAGAGGGAGAGAATGGTTTCCAAACTTGTAAACATATTTTCTTTCACACCTTCTGAAGCAATAGCTTTGTACGAGTGATAGTTATGGCCAGAGCAGTTATGTAATGGGTCCTTCAGTCTATGATATATACAGTCTAATTTCTAAGTTATGTGAAGTGTCACAAAAAATAGCTGGTTATAAAAGTAAGATCATAACAAGTAATCACTTACAGTGTTAACACAATCACTACTTCTGTTAAAACCCATCTGACAAGTAGTTGATGTGGTTTACATCAGCTGCAAATCAACAGTAACTGTTTTGCAGGAGGGGATTAAATTGTGTCAAGGGGTTGAAGTGTGTTCCTGTGTGTTCACTTTTATCTGTCTTCATATCTATTGTGTGAGCCATGGAGTCGATTCAAATATTTTCCCACTGGGTCACGCTAATCATAAAATACAGTCACACTTTCGCAGTATTGAAAATGACAGAAAATATTTATGTAACAATGTAAGCAAACACTCATGCTCACACGTACACACAAACTGAATGAAAACATGTTTGTTCTACTTGGATTGTGCTCTTGGCTGGCGCAGCTATGCTGAGTGTAGCACAGCTGTGTGTCCTGTCAGGTCTACAGAGGGGAGTGCAATGGGGTGCTGACAACCTCTTGTGTCATGGTGAGCTAAATATAATTTCACATCATGGCTAAGCACGAAAACTGTAAGACCTTCCTGACCTTTGTACAATGATCACAGGACATTAGTCCCTCGCTCTCTTTCCCTCTGGATATCTCTGCAAATAAGTTTTTTCAAAGAATGTTCTGATTCCTGGTGAGAAGAAAGAGCTACCCCCTCAGGTCTGAATAGTTTTTGATAAATCAAACTTTATTGAATCACAGTGGACTCCTTAACAGACAGGAAACATGGTATCGGGGTGAAATAATCTGTCACAGATAAGAATGACACTTGATTTGAAGGAGCTTTGTTAAAGAAACAAGAAACCATAGAGAGGGAATAATTTACTGATCTATTAAAAATGCTTGCCCTCATAGATTATGGTTATGGTGAAAACATAGACCTATATCTTTCAGGCGCATTCTTTGAATTGCTAATGAATGTTATTTGAAAACCTGATTTGAAACATTCCTGCACTTAAATCATGGAAAGCAAACAAAATAGCATCAGGGAAAATGATGCACTAAAATAGCAACCAAAAAACAGCATGGTATGTATGCAATTTCAACCCCTGAACAATAAACAATGGACAAAGAAAGGTCAAAGTGTGTGTGTGTGTGTGTGTATGTGTGCGTGTGTGTGTGCGTGCGTGTGTGAGTGCATGCGTGCGTTTGGAAAGAAAAATAAAGAGCCTAGACCTAAGAAAGGTCAAAGTGTGTGTGTGGGTGTTTGTGTTGGGTGTGTGTTTGTGTTGGGTGTGTGTGAGTGAGTGAGTGAATGAGTGAGTGGGCCTGTGGTGCTCTGCTGCCTGGGTTACAGCCCAACATCTCCACTTTACTGCCTCTCTCCATGGTCACTAAGGTCCCAGGCATCATCAACTATGCACACAACAAATATCCCTGGTTAAAATACTATTATAAACTGGGATGGTTTGAGCCCTGAATGCTGATTGGCTGACAGCCATGGTATCTCAGACCGTATACCAAGTCTATGACAAAACATGTATTTTTACTTCTCTAATTACGTTGGTAAACAGTTTATAATAGCAATAAGGCACCTCAGGGGTTTGTGATATATGGACAATATTCCACAGTTAAGGGCTGTGTCCAGGCACTTCACGTTGCATCGTGCGTAAGAACAGCCCTTAGCCGTGGTATATTAGCCATATGCCACAACTCCTCGGGCATTATTGCTTAAATACACTTTGCAGGAGAAACTATGGTGTAGGTTCTGCTTTAGAATAGAAGGCCCTGGATCCAGAAAAGTGCTAAAAATAGCCCATATTTACATACGTTGCCTAAGAAACAAGGTCCATGAAGTCAATAACTTTCTTGTAACAGATGACATTCATATTCTGACTATCTCTGAAACTCACTTCGATAATACCTTTGATAATACAGTGGTAGCAATACATGGTTATAACATCTACCAAAAAGACAGAAATGCCAACTGAGGTGGTGTTCTGGTCTATATTCAGAACCACATTCCTGTAAAGCTTAGAGACGATCTAATGTTAAATACTGTTGAAGTAGTACGGCTACAGGTTCATCTGCCTCACCTAAAGCCCATTCTTGTGGGAAGCTGCTATAGACCACCAAGTGCTAAAAGGCAGCATCTGGATAATATGTGTGTAACGGTTTCTCTCCTCCTCTTCGTCTGAAGAGGAGGAGTAGGGATCAGACCAAAATGCAGCGTTGTATTTAGACATAAATGAATTTATTAAACAACAAGACGAACACGAAAAAACACTTTGAAAAATTACAAAACAACGTAGACAGACCTGAACTTGAGAACTTACAATATAACACGAAGAACAGGAACAGACTAACCAAACGAACGAACACGAAACAGTCCCGTGTGGTGCGATAGACACAGACACAGGAACAATCACCCACAAACAAACAGTGAGAACAGCCTACCTTAATATGGTTCTCAATCAGAGGAAACGTCAAACACCTGCCCCTAATTGAGAACCATATCAGGCAACACATTTAACCCAACATAGAAACACATAACATAGAATGCCCACCCCAACTCACGCCCTGACCAACTAAACACATACAAAAAAAGGAAAACAGGTCAGGAACGTGACAATGTGTGAGATGCTTGATAATGTATGTGATATCAACAGAGAAGTACAGATGAAGTCAGAAGTTTACAAACACTTAGATTGGAGTCATTAAAACTTGTTTTTCAACCACTCCACAAATTTCTTGTTAACTCTTATGGCTGCAGGGGCAGTATTGAGTACCTTGGATGAAAGGTGCACAGAGGTGCCCATAGTAAACTGCCTGCTCCTCAGTCCCAGTTGCTAATATATGCATATTATTGTTCATATTGGATAGAAAACACTCTGAAGTTTCTAAGACTGTTTGAATTATGTCTGTGCGTATAACAGAACTCATATGGCAGGCAAAAACCTGAGAAGTTCCACTTCCTGTTTGAATTTTTTCTGAGGTGGCATATTTTCAACCAAGCTCTCATTGAAATTACAGCGAGATATTGATGAGTTTTCACTTCCTACGGCTTCCACTAGATGTCAACAGTCAATAGAACTTTGTCTGATGACTCTAATGTGAAGGGGGGCCGAAGGAGACAGGAATTAGTCACCACTGCCACGAGCTGGCCATGCTTTCACATGCGCGTTCACATGAGGAGGACCTCCGTTCCACCGCTCATCTGAAGTCAATCTAATTCTCCAGTTGGAACGTTATTCAAGGTGTATGTTAACAACATTCTAAAGATTGATTCAGTACATCGTTTGACATGTTTCTACTGACTCTTATGGAACTTTTGGACATTTCGTCACGTTATAGTGGACACGCTTTGTGACTTTGGAATTGTTTACCAAACGCGCTAACCAAAGTAGCTAATTGGACATAAATAACGAACATTATCGAACAAATCAAGCATTTATTGTGGACCTGGGATTCCTAGGACTGCATTCTGATGAAGTTCATCAAAGGTAAGGAAAAATGTATCATGTATTTTCTGGTTTCTGTTGACCCCAACATGGCAGCTAATTTGGCTATTGTTCTGAGCTGCGTCTCAGATTATTGCATGATTTGCTTTTTCCGTAAAGTTTTTTTGAAATCTGACACAGCGGTTGCATTAAGGAGAGGTATATCTAGAATTCCATGTGTATAACTTGTATTATCATCTACATTTATGATGAGTATTTCTGTTGAAACGATGTGGCTATGCAAAATCACTTGATGTTTTTGGAACTAGTGAATGTAACGCGCCAATGTAAACTCAGATTTTTTGTTATAAATATGAACTTTATCAAACAAAATATGCATGTATTGTGTAACATGAAGTCCTATAAGTGTCATCTGATGAAGATAATCAAAGGTTAGTGATTCATTTTATCTCTATTTCTGCTTTTTCTGACTGCTATCTTTTGCTGGAAAAATGGCTGTGCTTATTATGGTTTGGTGGTGACCTAACATAATCGTTTGTAGTGCTTTCGCTGAAAAGCATATTTGAAATCGGACACTTTGGTGGGATTAACAACAAGATTACCTTTAAAATGATATAAGACACATGTATGTTTGAGGAATTTTAACTATGAGATTTCTGTTGTTTGAATTTGGCGCCCTGCACTTTGGCACCCCGCCCTCACTGGCTGTTGTCATATCGATCCCGGGAGCGGGATGCAGCCAACAAACTATAGTTTTGGCAAGTCGGTTAGGTACATGAAGGTACCACGTTCATCTGTACAAACAATAGTACGCAAGTATGAATACCATGGGACCACGCAGCCGTCATACCGCTCAGGAACGTGACGCGTTCTGTCTCCTAGAGATGAACGTACTTTGGTGCGAAAAGTTAAAATTCAATCCCAGAACAGCAAAGGACCTTGTGAAGATGCTGGAGGAAACAGGTACAAATATATCTATATCCACAGTAAAACGAGTCCTATATCGACATAACCTGAACAGCCGCTCAGCAAGGAAGAAGCCACTGCTGCAAAACCGCCATAAAAAAGCCAGACTACGGTTTGCAACTGCACATGGGGGAAAAGATCGTAATTTTTGGAGAAATGTACTCTGGTCTGATGAAACAAAAATAGAACTGTTTGGCCGTAAAGACCATCGTTATGTTTGGAGGAATAGGGGGAGGCTTGCAAGCCGAAGAACACCATCCAACCATGAAGCACGGGTGTGGCAGCATCATGTTGTGGGGGTGCTTTGCTGCAGGAGGGACTGGTGCACTTCACAAAATAGATGGCATCATGAGGGAGGAAATGGATGTGGATATATTGAAGCAACATCTCAAGACATCAGTCAGGAAGTTAAAGCTTGGTCGCAAATGGGTCTTCCAAATGGACAATGACCCCAAGCATATTTCCAAAGTTGTGGCAAAATGGCTTAAGGACAACAAAGTCAAGGTGTTGGAGTGGCCATCACAAAGCGCTGACTTCAATCCTATAAAAAATTTGTGGGCAAAACTGAAAAAGTGTGTGCGAGCAAGGAGGCCTACAAACCTGACTCAGTTACACCAGCTCTGTCAGGAGGAATGGGCCAACATTCACCCAACTTATTGTGGGAAGCTTGTGGAAGGCAACCCGAAACATTTGACCCAAGTTAAACAACTGTATACAGTTGAAGTCGGAAGTTTACATACACCTTAGCCAAATACATATAAACTCAGTTTTTCACAATTCCTGACATTTAATCCTAGTAAAAATTCCCTGTCTTAGTACTACCACTTTATTTTAAGAATGTGAAATGTCAGAATAATAGTAGAGAGAATGATTTATTTCAGCTTTAATTTCTTTCATCACATTTCCAGTTGGTCAGAAGTTTACATACCTTTAAATTGTTTAACTTGGGTCAAACTTATCGGGTAGCCTTCCACAAGCTTCCCACAATAAGTTGGGTGAAGTTTGGCCTTCCAGGTGACGCTGGTTGAAAGAATGCCAAGAGTGTGCAAAGGGCCATAAAGGGAGACCACTGTGTGTAACCAACGGTGAGTCAATTTTAAGTTTCTAGAGATGGAATGATATCCTGTCAAAGTGTCAGTGACATAACACTGGTGTTAGTGAGGTTCCCCATTATATGCATGCCTTTGAAAGTTGGCTTGTTGGTTTGCTGAACCACAATGGTCTACTCCTGTATAGTAACTCTTCAGTCATTATCTCCACCCCAGAGACAGAGGTCCACCTCTAATTAAATCCCCTATGGGAACTGTTAGCTAAGTGCTACAATAATGAGAGCTAACCTATCTCCCTGTCTCATATACACCTATCTCGTGAGGAGGGCTACCCAGAAACACTTGGAAGAAAGACGTCCAGGCAGAAATTACTGAGAGAGGCCTCAACTGGTGTGACCTGAAAAAACTTGTCCTAAACCGAGTGAGATGGAGGAGATTTATCAACGGCCTGTGCGCCATAGAAGCCAAGGGCTTAAGTAAAGTAAGTCATGAGGTGGACAGGCATGATTTCCTTTTGCAAGGCCAACATCCATACCTCTGGTTGGGATCATTTGTATGCCATGTACCATACCTTAGAGGAGACCATCGGGCATAGCGGAGGATTTCAGAGTGTTGTCATCTAGTGCCACGTTTTCAGATAAACTGAAGGTTATCCTTGCTGACATTGGACATGCCCCACATCATGACTGATGTCTCACTGATGAAGGGAGAAGTAGAGTGAATGAAAATGTATGCAGGGTATGAACCAGATCTTTTCAGAGAGTGCCACATGGGAGCAGTCAGGCAGGCAGGAGTGCAGTGAGTCGACACAGCGCAGCACGTACACATGCCTACACATATCCTGCCAATCACTCACATCGATTCGTCACATGCTTATTTAAACAGTCATGGCACCATAAAACACAAACACATGGTCAGCAAACACAGAAACACGGTCAGCGGCGATCAGCCTTGGACAGAGGAGAAGAATAAAAAAACATTGGGGAGGATGGGCTCGTGGTAATGGCTGGAGCGGAATAGTGGTTTCCATGTATTTGATGCCATTCCATTCGCTCCGTTCCAGCCATTTTATGAGCCGTCCTCCACTCAGCAAGTAAGAGTTGCTTTACTATAATAGTCACAGCAGTTTCTGTAATATTCATTCCATTCGTGTGTGGTATAGCCTGCAGATCCTCTAATGACTGGTTCAGCAGGCAGTTTAGACCTTAAGGTTCTCTCCCCCATAACCACACCGAGTGCCATAAAGGAGTTTGCATGTGAAACACAGGCTAGTTCTGCCATTACCAGACAGAATGGAGGCTCACAGTAATGCCACTCCTGCTGCGTTAGTGTAAAGCAGCCTAAAAGCAGCATATGTAAGACAGGCTGGCCGACACCAGTGGGGCTAATGGCAGACCTGCAGCTGTGACTACCCAGTACACCCCAGTAGCAAATGGATCAGAGAGAGAAGAGAAAATAGTCCCTGTGGATAATGTGATGACTCCATTTGGCATGATACAACTCAGTATGGGGCTGTTGGATTCATGTAGTAAATAACGCCTTCACAGTTTGATAAACATTTCCTATTAGTGTTGTATTTCTCCTCACTGGTTCTGTTGTTCACTCCATGTGGTGAGGAGGACCGGTCTTCCCCAGTCAAGGGAGTAGGGCCTTCAGTTCCTATACTGTGGTGTTGTATGTCATTTAGCACTCATAACCCTTTGTTGCCCACAAATGAGATCCTGCCCTCGCGGCTGATACAATAAGGACGATTGCAAGAGTAACAAATGGTTTTAATTGATCCCCTAAGTAGATGGAAATCTATTCAAAAGAGAGCGGTTAAGGTGTTTAAACTGCTGAGATGTATCAAATTGCAGAAAGAGTGTTTGTGTACTTGTGTGTTCAGCTGAAATGGGAATCCGATAGGCCGTTTGTCTCCCGGGCGGTGTATCTGTTGTCCTCCACGGACCGTTCCTTGCGGTGGCGGATAAAGAGATTAGCAGAGTGCTGATCGTTGTAGGCACTGCACGCAGGCTCGTAATGGACTCGTAAATTCCGCCGAAGTAAAAGAAAAAAGAAAAAAAGAGATGGAAAGGGTGGCTGAAGGGAGGAAGAAGAGTCACTGGCGGTGCTCTCTCTTTCTCTGCCCATTCGTGTTTCTGGGGGGCAGAGACCTTGGCTGTATCTTATCCTATTAGCTCATGATGTTTCCAAACACAGAGGCCATGACAAGTAGACATGAGCTGTGTTGAGATGACGAGGGATTAGGCCTTGCAGCAACAACTTTAAAGGGTGATAAAAGAAAGTTATAGCTACTTATAAGGTTTTGGGCTCTTTCATGTTATAGAATGTTTATGGCACTCTGAACACACCAGCAACACTGCTAGGCTACTATGGAAGGTCTATTACTCTTTTCACACTATAGGGCCGACCAAAACCAAACTTTGCTGGCTTGGATATTTTCTTCTCACAATTGTCCTTTTCAGCATGGTTTCAGCAAATATGGTAGATGCGTAACCAGGCCAGCTCAGTACAGCTTGGTTTGGCTTGGCTCGGCTCAGTAGTGTGAAGAGCCCTTAGGAGGAATAGTGAAAGATAGATGAAGGTTAATTTGCACCAATGACATGAATCAAATGACTGAGTTTGTGTTTAACGTAGGTTTAGTGCTACTGAAAATAAAAGATGAGTTTAGTCTAATGGAGAAATTGTGATGGTGATATAGATGCCAGACAGTGGCACTCTCTCCTTTTGAGCCCCTCAGGCAGATGGATGGGAGCCCAGGTATCGATCTGCTCTTTATTCCCAGCCTGCATGGCTATATTACGGCATTCCGATACTGGGGGGGGAATTATTTTATATATTTTTTTATCAAGGGAGGCCAAATGCTTCTTGGCATCAATCAATCAAATGCTATGGTGGCAACATGTTATACTCTTTTGGTCCAGACAGCATCCAATACATGGGCTACACATACTCTGTCTCCCTTGCTCGGATGATTTCTCCGGTGAGATTCAGCCAGTTGCGAATTGAAGGAAAATTATGAAAACACAGAGAGATGAAAGAAATTATTGCATAATATATATGTTTTTATTGGTCAAATATTTGGGGATGCCTGGCTTCCTTTGGCGTCCATGAATACACACCACTGCTGCTAGTTGCCATAAATCCATCCAACAGTTAAAAAAAAAAAAACGTTGCAGTTGTAGGCTACTACCCATAGACTACTACCCAGAGACTACTAGCTAGACTACTACTAGCCAGACTACTACGACCCAGACTACTACGACCCAGACTACGACCCAGAGACTACTACCCAGAGGCTACTACCCAGACTACTACGACACAGAGACTACGGCCCAGAGACTACTACCCAGAGACTACAACCCAGAGACTACTAAGAGACTACTACCCAGATACTACAACCCAGAGACTACTACCCAGAAATTACTACTACCCAGAGACTACAACCTAGAGACCTATAGGCAGGGATTAAAGCAAATCATGGTTCAAGCCCAAAAAATATATTTTGAGTGAGGTGACAATGTACAATGTGCTCTTCTACTTTTTTACGATCCAGAATCTTGGCTGTCTAACTGATGACAGAGTTGGAGCAGGTCTCTTTGCTAATGTCGAGTTTGACATTGAATGTGTTTGTGTGACCTCAGCTCAGCCTATAAGAAAACCGGGCCCATTGACCAGCCAAAGGCTCGTTATAGATGAGTATAACAAAGAAATTGCGCTAAAAATAATAATAATCTTAACAGGCCCATGGGCAGCTGGCCATGTCACCGTTTTCATTGTTAACTTTTATATTTAAAAAAAAATGTATTTCGACCAGCCCACCCAACCTAAAAAGTGGTTCAGCCCATCTGGCATTTACTACTTCATGGCAGTAGTGAAATGCTTCCTGCAGGCCCCAATACGGTATTGACTGTGAAGTCCGAGAACAGTTTTACAGCGGCTTGCATCTCAATGTGTCGTTCAGGAGGAGATGAATGTTGTCTCCTAGAAACAAACAACCCAATATAGTATGATAATGAACACTTCAACCAAGATGGACTGGGACTCCCTGCTGCTCTTCTCTCTCCCTTTCATTGCCAATCCAATGTGAATGTCACTGACAGAAGCAACCCAAAACAGATTAGACACACTTACTGGCAGGCAGTTGAAAAGGAAATAGTATTTTCCTTATACGAGGTTAGGTGCCATCCATGGTCAAGTAATGCAGATAATGAATGAGCATAGGGGTCGGAAAACATGTACTGAATTCTCCTTCGCTTGGCACATAGGGCATGTCAGATTCAATTAACCCAGGAAGCACACTAGCTGACCAATAACACAATCATCTCAATTTCTCCAGGCTCACCAACGTAGCACACTGTCCTGGCATTCTACCTCTCTGGCGAGCATGGAATCCTGTGATAAAGCCAGTGATGGAAGACAATGAACATATTTAAAAGTCAGTTTGAATATCTTGGGAAAACAAGTACTGTAGGCGGGGTTAGGTGGTTCTAACCCCATGGTGGACTCTGTTGGACATACAGTAAATAATTTGTATAAGGTACACTGTCAGGAGTGGAGAACTCACTACATGACTATGCCAGGATCAATCCCATCTGTCCACTGCGTTTGGACGCTCTGCTGTACTTAATGGCTGGGCTGTATAGTCCTTATTGGGTTGCTGCGGTTCTGCTTATCGCCTGGATTAGACATCCATCACTTCAGCATGATAACTGTCTACCGCGCTTCTCAGCATCCCACACACACACACAACACAAACACACAGATGTGCGTGCAGGAACGCACGCATGTATACACGCACGTACACACAACAGTTTCATGGAGATAGATGGCCGCTTCTCACAACAACATGGTCTGGTCATTATTGGGTTGATAAATGTACGATAATGGAGAATTTCAATAAGCATTTTTCTACGGCTGGCCATGCTTTCCAACTGGCTACCCCTACCCTCGTCAACAGCTCTGCACCCCCCGCAGTAACTTGCCCAAGCCTCCCCCATTTCTCCTTCACCCAAATCCAGATAGCTAATGTTCTGAAAGAGCTGCAAAATCTGGACCCCAACAAATCAGCTGGCCTAGACAATCTCGACCCTCTCTTTCTAAAATTATTGTTGCAACCCCTATTACTAGCCTGTTCAACCTCTCTTTCATATCGTCTGAGATCCCCAAAGATTGGAAAGCTGCCACGGTCATCCCCCTCTTCAAAGGGGGAGACACTCTTGACCCAAACTGTTACAGACGTATATCTATCCTACCCTGCCTTTCTAAGGTCTTCGAAAGCCAAGTTAACAAACAGATCACCGACCATTTCGAATCCCACTGTACCTTCTCAAATCAAATTGATTGAAAAGCCCTTCTTACATCAGCTGACATCTCAAAGTGCTGTACAGAAACCCAGCCTAAAACCCCAAACAGCAAGCAATGCAGGTGTAGAAGCAAGAAACTCTCCGCTATGCAATCTGGTTTCCGAGCTGGTCAAGGGTGCATCTCAGCCACGCTCAAGGTCCTAAACGATATCATAACCACCATCGACAAAATACAATACTGTGCAGCCGTATTCATCGACCTGACCAAGGCTTTCGACTCTGTCAATCACCGCATTCTTATCATCAGACTCAACAGCCTTGGTTTCTCAAATGACTGCCTCGCCTGTTTCACCAACTACTTCTCAGACAGAGTTCAGTGTGTCAAATCAGAGGGCCTGTTGTCCAGACCTCTGGCTGTCTCTATGGGGGTACCACAGCGTTCAATTCTTGGGCCGACTCTTTTCTCTGTATACATCAATGATGTCACTCTTGCGGCTGGTGATTCTCTGATCTACCAATACGCAGATGACACCGTTCTGTATACTTCTGGCCCTTCTTTGGACACTGTGTTAACTAACCTCCAGGCGAGCTTCAACTCCATACAACTCTCCCTCCGTTTCCTCCAACTGCTCTTAAATGCAAGTAAAATTAAATGCATGCTCTTGAACCGATCACTGCCTGCATCAGCATCACTACTCTGGACGGTTCTGACTGAGAATATGTGGACAACTACAAATACCTAGGTGTCTGGTTAGACTGTAAACTCTCCTTCCAGACTCACATTAAGCATCTCCAATACAAAATTAAATCTAGAATCGGCTTCCTATTTCACAAGAAAGCATCCTTCACTCATGTGCCAAACATACCCTCGTAAAACTGACTATCCTTCCGATCCTTGACTTCGGTGATGTCATTTACAAAATAGCCTCCAACACTCTACTCAGCAAATTGGATGCAGTCCATCTATCATAGCACCATCCATTTTGTCACCAAAGCCCATAAACTACCCAGCACTGCGACCTGTAGGCTCTTGTTGGCTGGCCCTCGCTTCATATTCGTTGCCAAACCCACTGGCTCCAGGTCATCTATAAGTCTTTGGTTGGTAAAGCCCCGCCTTATCTCAGCTCACTGGTCACCATAGCAGCACCCACCCGTAGCACACGCTCCAGCAGGTATATGTCACTGGTCACCCCCAAAGCCAATTCCTCCTTTGGCTGCCTCTCCTTCCAGTTCTCTGCTGCAAATGACTGGAACAAATTACAAAATTGACTGAAGCTGGAGACTCATGTCTGCCTCACTAACTTGAAGCATCAGCTGTCAGAGCAGCTTACAAATCATGGCACCTGTACATAGCCCATCTGTAAATAGCCCATTCAACTTCTTCATCCCCATATTGATATTTATTTATTTATTTTGCTCCTTAGCACCCCAGTATCTCTACTTGCACATTCATCTTGTGCACATCTATCACTCCAGTGTTTATTTGCCAAATTGCAATTATTTCGCCACTACGGCCTATTTATTGCCCTACCTCCCTAATCTTACTTCATTTGCACACTGTATATATATATATTTTCTATTGTGTTATTGACTGTATGTTTGTTTATTCTATGTGTAACTCCGTGTTGTTGCTTGTGTTGCACTGCTTTGCTTTATCTTGGCCAGGTCGCAGTTGTAAATAGCAAAGCAGCAGCTACTCTTCCTAGGGTCCAGCAAAATTAAGGCAGTTTATACAATTTTAAAAACATTACAATACATTCACAACACACTGCGTGCCCTCAGGCCCCTACTCCACCACTACCACATATCTACAGTACTAAATCCATGAGTATGTATAGTGCGTATGTTATCGTGTGTGTGTGTGTATGCATGTGTCTGTGCCAATGTTTTGTTTTTAAATCTAATTTTACTGCTTGCGTCAGTTACTTGATGTGGAATAGAGTTCCATGTAGTCGTGGCTCTATGTAGTACTGTGTGCCTCCCATAGTCTGTTCTGGACTTAGGGACTGTGAAGAGACCTCTTGTGGCATGTCTTGTGGGGTATGCATGGGTGTCCGAGCTGTGTGCCAGTAGTTTAGACAGACAGCTCGTGCATTCAACATGTCAATACCTCTCTTAAATAAAAGTAGTGATGAAGTCAATCTCTCCTCCACTTTCAGTCAGGAGAGATTGACATGCATATTATTAATATTAGCTCTCTGTGTACAACCAAGGGCCAGCCATGCTGCCCTGTTCTGAGTCAATTGCAATTTTCCTAAGTCATTTTTGTGGCACCTGACCACACAACTGAACAGTAGTCAAGGTGCGACAAAACTAGGGCCTGTAGGACCTGCCTTGTTGATAGTGTTGTTAAGAAGGCTAACTTATTCCTTGCCACCCACTCTGAAACTAACTGCAGCTCTTTGGTGAGTGTTGCAGTCATTTCAGTTGTAGTAGCTGACGTGTATAGTGTCGAGTCATCCGCATTCATAGACACTGGCTTTACTCAGTCAGTGGCACGTCGTTAGTAAAAATTTAAAAAAGCAAGGGGCTTAAACAGCTACCCTGGCGAATTCCTGATTATAACTGGATTATATTTGAGAGGTTTCCATTAAAGAACGCCCTTTATCCACATCATAGCAGGGGGTGTAAAGCCATAACACATACGTTTTTTCAGCAGCAGACTATGATCGATAATGTCAAAAGCTGCATTGAAGTCTAACAAGACAGCCCCCACAATCATTTTATCATCAATTTCTCTCAGCCAATCATCAGTCATTTGTGTAAGTGCTGTGCTTGTTGAGTGTCCTTCCCTATAAGCATGTCGAAATTCTGTTGTCAATTTGTTTACTGTGACATAGCATTGTATCTGGTCAGTTTACTAAGGTTTGGTAACAGGCTGATTGGTCAGCTATTTGAGCCAGTAAAGGGGGCTTTGCTATTCTTGGGTAGCGGGATGACTTCAGCTTCCTTCCAGGCCTGAGTGAGGGCACACGCTCTCTATTAGACTTAAATTGAGGATGTGGCAAATAGGAGTGGCAATATCAGGGTTGATAGACACCAACAATTGTTCCACCTTTTCCACACTGACTTAACGGAGTTCAAAAGTACAATTCTTGTCTTTCATAATTTGGTCCAATATACTTGGATGTGTAGTGTCAGCGTTTGTTGCTGGCATATCATCCCTAAGTTTGCTTGTCTTGCCAATGAAAAAGTCATTGAAGTAGTTTGCAATATCAGTGGGCTTTGTGATGAATGAGCCATCTGAATCAATGAGTGGAGCCGATTTGGCCTTTTTCCACCAAAATTTCATTTAAGGTGCCCCAAAGCTTTTTACTATCATTCTTTATATAATTTATTTGTTTCATAGTGTAGTTCACTTTGATTTTTATTTCGTTTAGTCACATGATTTCTTAATTTCCGGTACGTTTGCCAATCAGTTGGGCTGCCAGACCTAATTGCCATACCTTTTGCCTCATCCCTCTCAACCATACAATTTTTCAATTCCTCATCAATCCAAGGGGATCTAACAGTTTTTACAGTCGTTTTCTTAATGGGTGAGTGCTTATTAGTAACTGGAATAAGTAGTTTCAAATGTGTCAATTGCAGTGTCTGGTTGCTCCTCATTACACACCACAGACCAGCAAATATTCTTTACATCAACATATGAATCACTACAAAACTTATTATATGACCTCTTATACACTATATTATGCCCAGCCTTTGGAACTTTAGTTTTCATAGATATGACAATTATATTGTGATTACCACATCCTATGGATTTGGATACTGCTTTAACCTGTTTGGGCTGCAAGCTGAATATTGAAAAAACTGGAAAATATGTGCACATTTTCAAACGGCCTCCTAAGAAACTTTTTATTTTACAATATGCATATATTTACTACTGTTGGATAGATAACAGTCTATAGTTTCTAAAAAGGTTTGAATTGTTTCTCTAAGTCGAACAGAAATATTTTTACAGCCATTTTCCCAGCCGAATTGAGATTTCCAAAATGCGATGTGTCTCTTTAAGACCTTCTCTATAAAAGGCCATTTGACTTAGGACCATAGAAACACGTCACACGCCTTCATCAGGCTGTAATGCGGAAGTGAGAATTGAAAGGAGTCGAATATCTCGTCCATGGACTGAATAACACACCTTCTTGTGAGACCTGCGCAGTTAAAAAAAAATTCCGGGCGCGAAGCAGAATTTGGTCTCGGCTTCTGGAAGAAGGTAGATAACGGTGAATATGATCTCTGACTACGATATTATTTGATACATGTCACAAAATCATCCTAAAGTATGTTTTTTCAATATACTTTAATTATATTATTGCAATTTATTCTGGACTTTAGATGTGATACGACGGAAGAATATTTTGAAGAAAGGCAGAGTAGCGCCGCAATGCTATTGTGCTTGCTAACCAAAGAGGGAAATAATTCGTTCTGGAACCCAACTAAAGACTCTACTGGACATTGGACCCCGTTACAACATTCTGATGGAATATCAACAAAGATAAGACCCAATTTGGGATGCTTTTTCATATATCTGTCGAGCTGTGCTGTGCTAACTGAGCTAACTGTGCTAGGCTAGCGCTTGACCAATGCTAGTGCTGTCTTATGCTAGCTTATGTTGTTAGCTAATATAACGATATATTGTGTTTTCGCTGTAAAACACTTCAAAAATCGGAAATGTTGGCTTTATTCACACGATATCTGTCTTTCATTAGCTATCCACCATATGTTTTTCTGAAATGTTTTATGAGGTGTAATTAGTAGCCGACGTTGGTGTATGTATTTTCTCTGGCTACTCCCGTCTGGATTCAGACTCTAGCTATGTGTTAGCATTTATGGTAGCATCAATGTAAAACTGATTTATAGCTAAAATATGCACTTTTTATGAACAAAATATAGATTTATTGTGTAACATGTTATATGACTGTCATCTGAGGTAGTTTTTTCTGGGCTCTTTAGGTTGGTTTTAGTTTATTTCGGTTGGCTTGTGCATGCTACTTGAATCATAATTCATACATCATAATCATATCCATATGTGTCTGTCCACTTTTGTATTTGGTGGTGAGCTAACATAAATATATGTGGTGTTTTCTCTGTAAAACATTTAAAAAATCGGACATGTTGGCTGGATTGACAAGATGTTTATCTTTCAAATGCTGTATTGGACTTGTTAATGTGTAAAAGTTAAATATTTTTAAAAAATAGATTTTGAATTTCGCGCCCTGCAGCTGTTGTCATTGTCGTTCCGATTTCGGGCTTGCAGGCAAATATCTGCAGCATTAGTAAAGATGAGATCAATACATGTTGATGATTTCATTCCTGTGTTTGTAACTACCCTGGTAGTTTGAATGATAACCTGGACTAGGTTGCAGGCACTGGTTACAGTTTGAAGTTTTTTTCCTGAGTGGGCAGCTTGACGATAGCCAGTCAATATTTAAATCACCCAGAAAATACATTTGAAGTCAGAGGTTTACATACACTTAGGTTGGAGTCATTTAAAACTTGTTTTTCAACCACTCTACAAATTTCTTGTTAACAAACTATAGTTTTGGCAAGTCAGTTAGGACATCTACTTCGTGCATGACACAAGTAATTTTTCCAACAATTGTTTACAGACAGATTATTTCACCTTATCACAATTCCAGTGGGTCAGAAGTTGACTGTGCCTTTAAACAGCTTGGAAATTCCAGAAAATTATGTCATGCATTTAGAAGCTTCTGATAGGCTAATTGACATCATTTGAGTCAATTGGAGGTGTACTTGTGGATGTATTTCAAGGCCTACCTTAAAACTCAGTGCCTCTTTGCTTGACATCTCGGGAAAATCAAAAGAAATCAACCAAGACCTCCACAAGTCTAGTTCATCCTTGAGAGCAATTTCCAAATGCCTGAAGTTACCACGTTCATCTGTACAAACAATAGTACGCAAGTATTAACACCATGAGACTACGCAGCCATCATACCGCTCAGGAAGGAGACACGTTCTGTCTCCTAGAGATGAACCTACTTTGGTGCGAAAAGTGCAAATCAATCTCAGAACAACAGCAAAGGACCCTGTGAAGATGCTGGAGGAAACAGGTACAAAAGTATCTATATCCACATAACCTGAAAGGCCGCTCAAAGGAAGAAGCCACTGCTCCAAAACTGCCATAAAAAGCCAGAGTACGGTGCAACTGCACATGGGGACAAAGATCATACTTTTTGGAGTAATGTACTCTGGTCTGATGAAACAAAAATAGAACTGTTTGGCCATAATGACCATCGTTATGTCGTTAATGACCCAAGCATACTTCCAAAGTTGTTGCAAATTTTTTTATTTCACCTTTATTTAACCAGGTAGGCAAATTGAGAACACGTTCTCATTTACAATTGCGACCTGGCCAAGATAAAGCAAAGCAGTTCGACACATACAACAACACATAGTTACACATGGAGTAAAACAAACATACAGTCAATAATACAGTGAAAATACGTCTATATACAATATGAGCAAGTGAGGTGAGATAAGGGAGGTGAAGGAAAACAAAATATATATATAAATAAATAAATAAATAAATATAAAAAGGCCATGGTGGCGAAGTAAATACAATATAGCAAGTAAAAAAAATAACACTGGAATGGTTGGTTTGCAGTGGAAGAAGGTGCAAAGTAGAGATAGAAATAATGGGGTGCAAAGGAGCAAAATAAATAAATACAGTAGGTAAAGAGGTAGTTATTTGGGCTAAATTATAGATGGGCTATGTACAGGTGCAGTAATCTATGAACTGCTCTGACAGCTGGTGCTTAAAGCTAGTGAGGGAGATAAGTGTTTCCAGTTTCAGAGATTTTTGTAGTTCGTTCCAGTCATTGGCAGCAGAGAACTGGAAGGAGAGGCGGCCAAAGGAAGAATTGGTTTTGGGGGTGACCAGAGAGATATACCTGCTGGAGCGCGTGCTACGGGTGGGCGTTGCTATGGTGACCAGCGAGCTGAGATAAGGGGGGACTTTACCTAGCAGGGTCTTGTAGATGACCTGGAGCCAGTGGGTTTGGCGACGAGTGTGAAGCGAGGGCCAGCCAACGAGAGCGTACAGGTCGCAGTGGTGGGTAGTATATGGGGCTTTGGTGACAAAACGGATGGCACTGTGATAGACTGCATCCAATTTATTGAGTAGGGTTTTGGAGGCTATTTTGTAAATGACATCACCGAAGTCGAGGATTGGTAGGATGGTCAGTTTTACAAGGGTATGTTTGGCAGCATGAGTGAAGGATGCTTTGTTGCGGAATAGGAAGCCGATTCTAGATTTAACTTTGGATTGGAGATGCTTGATGTGAGTCTGGAAGGAGAGTTTACAGTCTAACCAGACACCTAGGTATTTGTAGTTGTCCACATATTCTAAGTCAGAGCCGTCCAGAGTAGTGATGCTGGACAGGCGGGCAGGTGCAGGCAGCGATCGGTTGAAGAGCATGCATTTAGTTTTACTTGTATTTAAGAGCAATTGGAGGCCACGGAAGGAGAGTTGTATGGCATTGAAGCTCGCCTGGAGGGTTGTTAACACAGTGTCAAGAGAAGGGCCAGAAGTATACAGAATAGTGTCGTCTGCGTAGAGGTGGATCAGAGACTCACCAGCAGCAAGAGCGACATCATTGATGTATACAGAGAAGAGAGTCGGTCCAAGAATTGAACCCTGTGGCACCCCCATAGAGACTGCCAGAGGTCCGGACAACAGACCCTCCGATTTGACACACTGAACTCGATCAGAGAAGTAGTTGGTGAACCAGGCGAGGCAATCATTATAGAAACCAAGGCTGTCGAGTCTGCCGATGAGGATGTGGTGATTGACAGAGTCAAAAGCCTTGGCCAGGTCAATGAATATGGCTGCACAGTACTGTTTCCTATCGATAGCAGTTAAGATATCGTTTATGACCTTGAGCGTGGCTGAGGTGCACCCATGACCAGCTCTGAAACCAGATTGCATAGCAGAGAAGGTATGGTGGGATTCGAGATGGTCGGTAATCTGTTTGTTGACTTGGCTTTCGAAGACCTTAGAAAGGCAGGGTAGGATAGATATAGGTCTGTAGCAGTTTGGGTCTAGAGTGTCCCCCCCTTTGAAGAGGGGGATAACCGCAGCTGCTTTCCAATCTTTGGGAATCTCAGACGACACGAAAGAGAGGTTGAAAAGGCTGGTAATAGGGGTTGCAACAATTTCAGCAGATAGTTTTAGAAAGAAAGGGTCCAGATTATCTAGCCCGGCTGATTTGTAAGGGTCCAGATTTTGCAGCTCTTTCAGAACATCAGCTGACTGTATTTGGGAGAAAGAGAAATGGGGAAGGCTTGGGCGAGTAGCAGAGGGGAGGGCAGTGCTGTTGACCGGGGTAGGGGTAGCCAGGTGGAAAGCATGGCCAGCCGTAGAAAAATGCTTATTGAAATTCTCAATTATAATGGATTTGTCGGTGGTGACAGTATTTCCTATCTTCAGTGCAGTTGGAAGCTGGGAGGAGGTGTTCTTATTCTCCATGGACTTTACAGTGTCCCAGAACTTTTTTGAGTTTGTGTTGCAGGAAGCAAATTTCTGCTTGAAAAAGCTAGCCTTGGCTTTTCTAACTGCCTGTGTATACTGGTTTCTAGCTTCCCTGAAAAGTTGCATATCACGGGGGCTGTTCGATGCTAATGCAGAACGCCATAGGATGTTTTTCTGTTGGTTAAGGGCAGTCAGGTCAGGAGAGAACCAAGGGCTATATCTGTTCCTGGTTCTAAATTTCTTGAATGGGGCATGCTTATTCAAGATGGTGAGGAAGGCATTTTTAAAAAATATCCAGGCATCCTCTACTGACGGGATGAGATCAATATCCTTCCAGGATACCTCGGCCAGGTCGATTAGAAAGGCCTGCTCGCTGAAGTGTTTCAGGGAGCGTTTGACAGTGATGAGTGGAGGTCGTTTGATCGCTGACCCATTACGGATACAGGCAATGAGGCAGTGATCGCTGAGATCTTGGTTGAAAACAGCAGAGGTGTATTTGGAGGGCAAGTTGGTTAGGATGATGTCTATGAGGGTACCCGTGTTTACGGAATTGGGGTGATACCTGGTAGGTTCATTGATAATTTGTGTGAGATTGAGGGCATCAAGCTTAGATTGTAGGATGGCTGGGGTGTTAAGCATGTTCCAATTTAGGTCGCCTAGCAGCACAAGCTCTGAAGATAGATGGGGGGCAATCAGTTCACATATGGTGTCCAGAGCACAGCTGGGGGCAGAGGGTGGTCTATAGCAGGCGGCAACAGTGAGAGACTTGTTTTTAGAGAGGTGGATTTTTAAAAGTAGGAGTTCAAATTGTTTCGGAACAGACCTGGATAGTAAAACAGAACTCTGCAGGCAATCCTTGCAGTAGATTGCAACACCGCCCCCTTTGGCCGTTCTATCTTGTCTGAAAATCTTGTAGTTAGAGATGAAAATGTCAGAATTTTTGGTGGTCTTCCTAAGCCAGGATTCAGACACGGCTAAAACATCTGGGTTGGCAGAGTGTGCTAAAGCAGTGAACAAAACAAACTTAGGGAGGAGGCTTCTAATGTTAACATGCATGAAACCAAGGCTATTACGGTTACAGAAGTCATCAAAAGAGAGCGCCTGGGGAATAGGAGTGGAGCTAGGTACTGCAGGGCCTGGATTCACCTCTACATCACCAGAGGAACAGAGGAGGAGTAGGATAAGGGTACGGCTAAAAGCTATGAGAATTGGTCGTTTGGATTGTCTAGAACAGAGAGTAAAAGGAAGTTTCTGGGGGCGATAAAATAGCTTCAAGGAATAATGTACAGACAAACGTATGGTAGGATGTGAATACAGTGGAGGTAAACCTAGGTAATGGGTGATGATGAGAGAGATATAGTCTCTAGAAACATCATTGAAACCAGGTGATGTCATCGCATATGTGGGTGGTGGAACTGAGAGGTTGGATATATAGTGAGCAGGGCTAGAGGCTCTACAGTGAAATAAGCCAATAAACACTAACCAGAACAGCAATGGACAAGGCATATTTACATTAAGGAGAGGCATGCTTAATCGAGTGATCATAAGGGTCCAGTGAGTAGAGGTTGGTTGGGGGCACGGCGATCCAGACAGCTGGCCGGGTAGCTGGCTATCGGTAGCAAGATAACATAGGATGGAGGTCTGTTTTTATTTATTTTTTATTTATTTTTATTTTTTGTCACCTCGTTCGTTTCCGTCGGTAGATTAGTGGGGTTTCGTGTGGTAGAGGGGATCGATCCAATTGGCAAAATAGATATAGTGACCCAGGAAAAAAGAAAAAAAATTGTCCGGTATATTTATTTAGATAGCAGCCGATAAGAAAGCTAATAATTAGCAGATGGGTATTCAGAAACGTCGCAATGGAAAAGCCTGTTGAAACCACCTCGGACAATTACGTCGGCAGACCAGTCGTGATGGATCGGCGGGGCTCCGTGTCGGCAATAAAGGGTCCAGTCCAATTGGCAAAAGAGGTATTGTAGCCCAATAATTCGCTGGTAGGCCTCTTCGGCTAGCCGGCAGATGGGCCTAGCTCGAGGCTAGCTCAAGGCTAACTGGTGCTTGTTTCGGGACAGAGGTATTAGCCAGTAGTAGCCACCTGGTTGCAGCTAGCTAGCGACGATGATCCGGTGTAATTGTCCAGAGCTTGCGTCAGGAATCCGGTGATGTGGTAGAGAAAAAGCAGTCCTATATTCTCTGGGTTGATATCGCGCCTGCAGACTGGCAGGTATTTGCCCGAGCTGAAGCTGGCTGGTGTCCGAGTTTAGGGCGAAGACCGCAGCAGTGGCTAACTGACTACTAGCTAGTAGCTAGTTATCTGGCTAGCTTCTGATTGGGGTTACGGTTCTAAAGTATAAAAAATAGCAGATCCGTACCACATTGGGTGAGGCGGGTTGCGGGAATGTATATTCAGTTCCAAGATGGAAAGTGAAATTAAAATATATACGAAATGTATACAAAAAATACGAGGACTATTTACGCGGGACAAGACAAGACAAACACACGTCCGACTGCTACGCCTTCTTGGAACACTCAAATGCGACAACAAAGTCAAGGTGTTGGAGTGTCCATCATAAAGCCCTGACCTCAATCCTATAGAAAATATGTGGGCAGAACTGAAAGTGTGTGCGAGCAAGGAGGCCTACAAACCTGACTCAGTTACACCAGCTCTGTCAGGAGGAATGGGCCAAAATTCACCCAACTTATTGTGGGAAGCTTGTGGAAGGCTACCCGAAACATTTGACCCAAGTTAGACAATTTAAAGGCAATGCTACCAAATACTAATTGAGTGTATGTAAACTTATGACTGAAAGATCATTCTCTCTACTATTATTCTGACATTTCACATTCTTAAAATAGAGTGGTGATCCTAACTGACCTAAGACAGGGAATTGTTACTAGGATTAAATGTCAGGAATTGTGAAAAACTGAGCTTAAATGTATTTGACTAAGATGTATGTAAACTTCCAACTTCAACTGTATGTACACGAGCCTGCATATTGGGTAGTTACACTGATGTCAAAACAAGAAATGAGAAGAATGTGCATTATTTTGTATTGACAATTTGAACTTTGACACTTTGAAAAGTAATCAATTTTCTATTACAAAAATAAACTTGTCAAATTGTTTCCTAACACTGTCAGAATCAAATTAAACCCCCTTACATTCCCTTGTCATCACAGTTAGTTACTGCAGGAAGAGTGCAGATCAGTCACTGAGACCCCCCCCCCCCCCCCATCCTGATGAAAAAAGTCCTGAGTCAGGAGAAGATGACAGAGGGAGGAGTAACAAGCATCATCCCTCTGGTGTCAGTGGCACTGCATCAGTCTGTGGTGGCAGGTCTGGCTATGCTCAGCCTCTTGCTCTGCATGGCCAGGATGCACACCCTGTCTGACATGCTGGACACCACAAAGTCCAGGGCCGTGCCCCCTAGAGACCTTAGGGGAAAGGAGTGTGTGTGTCTACAATACACTAGCTTCAATTTAAACTTTTACCACAAACATAAAAATACTTTTGAACAGCTGAAACAGGTCTCACAATGTGTGTGTGTGTGCGTGTTTACCTGGATAGAAGCTTATCAAGGAACCGGTTCTCCTTGTAGTGGGAGCAGGAGGATCGGGATCTGAGGGGTCTGTCTTCCATTTGCCCGTCCCCTTTACTGCGTCCTGCTGGCTCAGTTTGAGGGGGACACTTGGCCTCCCAGCCTTGGGATCTATCAAGGAGAGCTAAGTGACAAACTAACACTACAGTCCACTTGAAGTGATTGGCCACAGGCCTGCTGGCTCTCCAGGCCAAGCGGAGGCTCTCACTTTTCATTTCATCCATCACAGCATTGATCTGACACTGCACAATCCATATAAACACTCATACATCTACACAGACACTCTCTTTCTCTCTCTGATGCCAATACATACAATATTTTACACCCCTGTCAATGCCTTTACTTTAAGAGCTGGAACGAGTTAACACATGTTCATTGGCCTGTTTGAATGTAATGATTTGATTTGATCGCAAAACATGATAATTCTCCCACTGACTGAGCAAAAACATAATTCTCACACTCACATCTGTAGCCATGAAATACTTTGAAAGGCTGGTCATGGCTCACATCAACACCATCATCCCAGAAACCCTGGACCCACTCCCAATTCGCATACTGCCCCAACAGATCCACAGATGACGCAATCTCTATTGCATTCCACACTGCCCTTTCCCACCTGGACAAAAGGAACACCTATGTAAGAATGCTGTTCATTGACTATAGGTCAGTGTTCAACACTATAATGCCCTCCAAGTTCATCACAAAGCTAAAGACCCTGGGACTGAACATCTCCCTCTGCAACTGGATTCTTGACTTCCTGATGGGCTACCCCCAGATGGTGAGGGTAGGCAACACCACATCTGCCACACTGACCCTCAACACGGGGACCCCCTTCTGTACTCCCTGTTCACCCACGACTACGTGGCCACGCACGACTCCAACACCATCATTAAGTTTGGCGACGACACGAAAGTGGTAGACCTGATCACCGACAACAATGATCATAGTGGTCTGATGGTCCAAGTTGTCTGATGGTCCAAGTTCCACAAATTAACAATTTTTTGTTTTTTACATGATTCCATATGTGTTATTTCATAGTTTTGATGTCTTCACTATTATTCTACAATGTAGAAAATAGTAAAAAATAAAGAAAAACCCTGTGATGAATAGGTGTGTCCAAACTTTTGACTGGTACTGTATGTAAATGTGATATTTCATGATATATTTATTTTTACATTGGAAAAGATGTCTTACAACCTGTTTTTGCTTTGTGGTTATGGGGTTTGTGTGTAGATTGATGAGGGAAAAAGGCTGTAACATAATAAAATGTGGAAAAAGTCAAGAGGTCTGAATACTTTCCGAATGCACTGTAGATTAAAGGCTTCAATGCCAAAATCTTGAACTATCCCTTTAATATGGAGGAACTTAGTCATTGGAGACAATTACAGGTTTTGTCTGTAATAGAAAATGATACGCTGGCCGGTACTTTGTTGACTAGTAAATATTGTTTAAACCTCCCGCTTTGGGCTGGATGTGCGTAGTTCATACATGTTTAATCTATGAGTAGAATTACTGTTTCACTTCAATTAGCCACGAAATCCCTAGTTTGAATGCGACTTTTCTGGAAGCTGTGCGGCGGCATTTTCCCTACATTTACCCCCACGTGGGCCTGGCCCCCTAGCAATTCGAATTCTAGTCAATGAGCTTCAGCTAGCAAGACGCACACAAGGTAGATCGAGAGAGAGCAATGACGTGGTGCACATATCTGCACATTTGTGACGTAACACACATTTTTCGGGACCGCTTTTGACTCGTGAGCGCTACTCTCAGAACTATTGTCCAAAAAATATACAAAAGTAACAGAGAATATCTTTAAAACCAGAAAGCATGCTGAAAAGATATTGAACTATATACACTACTGTTCAAAAGTTTGGGGTCACTTAGAAATGTCCTTGTTTTTGAAAGAAAATCCATTTTTTTGTCCATTAAAATAACATCAAATTGATCAGAAATACAGTGTAGTCATTTTTAATGTTGTAAGTGATTATTGTAGCTGGAAATGGCTGATTTTTGAAAAATTGAATATCTACATACAGTAGGCTTACAGAGGCCCATTATCAGCAACCATAACATGTTGTGTTAGCTAATCCAAGTCTATCATTTTAAAAGGCTAATTGATCATTAGAAAACCCTTTTGCAATTGTGTTAGCACAGCTGAAAACTTTTGTACTGATTAAAGCAGCAATAAAACTGTCCTTCTTTAGACTAGTTGAGTATCTGGAGCATCAGCATTTGTGGGTTCGATTACAGGCTCAAAATGGCCAGAAGCAAAGATCTTTCTTCTGAAACTAGTCAGTCTATTATTTTTCTGAGAACTGAAGGCTATTCCATGCGAGAAATTGCCAAGAAACTGAAGATCTCGTACAACGCTGTGTACTACTTCCTTCACAGAACAGCACAAACTGTGATTTTCTTTAAAAAATAAGGAAATTTCTAAGTGACCCCAAACTTTTGAACGGTAGTGTATATATTTTTAAATAATACCATCCTTGAGAACTATAACAATCAAATAAAACCTAGACAGTCAGGGAGAATCGAAAATTGGAAAAACAGTGTATTCAGGGCACTTGCCCAATGATTGTGTTATGTTTGAGCAGAGGAACACAGCATTAGCCATGGCAAAATGCATTGAATTGCAGGAAATGTGCTTTAAAACTGTAAAATTCTCTCTCAGCTCAATACCAAACTTTGTAGAATTGCTGGAAATGTGCTTCCAAAATGAAAATGTTATCTCAGTTCAATGTAAAAATGTGTAGAATTGCAGAGAAATAGCTTTACAACAGCAAAATGTTCTCTTCGGCGCCATGTTCCCTTTCTAGTTAATAGGCTATGTTAGAGTTTACACTTCCTGTTCCAATGAACTGTGAGGTCAAAATAATGAAACTGTCTATCAAATATATTAATTTTAAAATGTTGATTAATTCTACTTGCCATCATCATTCACCTGATGATAAGACAAGACATGATTCATTTTCTTTGCTCACATACTATGGAGTCCCTGGGTAGCCGGTTTGCCTGGGCGGGGGTCCCTGGGAATGAAACGTTTACAAAACCTCTGGTCTAAGATAAACCCACTGATCATGTTAACCCACAGGCAGATTTTGGGTCGACCCTTGGCTGTTTGAATAGTCAGTAAACGAGGTGATGGTCCTATGTGGTTCTGTGCCAGACTCACCCCAGTTTGTAATCATGAGGTAGGAAGTTGCCCTTGGCATAGTCACTCTGGGTTTTGGCAATCTGCTTCAGGAGGTTGGTCTTGCTGAAGCCATAGCCATTCAGAGCACTGCCTCCGAAAATCAACTTTCCCCCAGCATACATCTGTGGACACACATGACCAGTTGCACACACAAGGAGAGAAAACAGTAAAGGGTGTCAGGTTGGTATAAATAAATAGAAGAAAATTGCACATTTGGATTTGGTTTTGGTTAGAAACCTCAACTTTAAGGCAAAATACAAAACATCTAATTTCATGGCCATCTAGCACAGAGAAGGTAATTTTACAGTGTCTCTATCTAGCTGCACAATAACATATAAATAACTTATAAAATAAAGCAATGACAACAGGGGAAAAAATATGGCTTATCGTTTTTCATCTGAGGCAAGCAAAATCTTTGTGTGTATCACTCTGCTGTTATTAGGTTGAATTATTTGGTCATAACCTTCAATAAGTGGCTTTTTCTTTATTGTTTTGTGCATTCTGCCCTGCACTGCATTATACACTGAGTGTACAAAACACCTTCCTAATATTGAGTTACATCCCCTTTTGCCCTCAGAACAGCGTCAATTTGTCAGTGCACTGACTCTACAAGGTGTCGAAAGCGTTCTACAGGGATGCTGGCCCATGTTGACTCCAATGCTTCCCACAGTTGTCAAGTTTGCTGGATGTCCTTTGGGTGGTGGGCCATTCTTCATACACACGGGAAACTGTGGAGTGTGAAAACCTCAGCAGCGTTGCAGTTTTTGATGCACTAAAACCTGTGCGCCTGGAACCTACTACCATGCCCCGTTCAAAGGCACTTAAACATTTTGTCTTGCCCATTCACCCCCTGAATAGCACATATACACAATCCATGTCTCAAGGCTTATTAAAAATCCTTCTTTAACAGACTCCTGCCCTTCATTGTACTGATTGAAGTGGATTTAACAAGCAACATCAACAAGGGATCATAGATTTAACCTGGATTCACCTGGTCAGCCTATGACACGGAAAGAGTAGGTGTTCTCAATGTTTTATACACTCAGTGTATATGCATGTATAGTGGGGTCTGAAATTATTGACACTGTTGATAAAGATATGAGCACTGTGTTCAACCGTGTTCGATCTTGCCTAGCCATCTTGTTTCAAGAGGACCACAATTGAAATAAGTCCCAGACTTTATTGTGTGTTATCCTCAATGATTTTTCTCATGTGCATGTATACCGTTTTCAAGTTTTATGTGTGCTTGATTTTTTTAAATGGTCGAATTCATAAACTAAACTAAAACTAGCAACAACGACTGTATAAAATAATTCATATGCTGAGCTGTTGTTTGCTCAAAAAAATGTAAGGAATCCAGGAGGAGTTGCGAATAATGATGAGTGAGAAATGTACAGAGGGTCAAAGATCATACAACCAAGACATGCTAATCCAGCATTTCCCAAACTTAGTCCTCAGGACCCCAAGAGTTGCACGTCTTATTTATTGCTGTAGCACTACATAGCTTATTCAAATAATCAACTAATTCTCAAGCTTTGATCATTGGAATCAGCGTAGTGTTAAGGCATCCCTTGGGGTCCCGAGGACCGGGTTTGGGAAACGCTGTGCTAACCTCTCACCATTACCAATAAAAGGGGAGGTTAGGATGTCTCGGGGGTATGATATTTGACCCTTTGTAACTTTCTCACTCATCATTATTCACAATTCATTCAAGATTATCCATAATCACGGTAGCATCCGCATTAATGTTTAGAAACATATTAGATTCTTCTTCTCTCCCTCTCTCCAAAATGTGCCCTGGTAGCAACACATAAATGCATCTTCATAAATGGGAGTGCAGACAAACAGTCACATACACACACGCTCGTACGCACACACACAAACAGTAACACACATAACAAACACACAGATGGTGACAGAAGAGCTGTGACTGTCTGAGTGATTGTTTCCCAGTCTGTTGGGCCGGTCTCACTAGAGGCAAATGGAAACAAAGAGGGGGGGTTCAAGGTCACATGGGGGTCTTCCCTCCACCAAACCAGGAAGCGCCTCGCCCCCCCATACAGGAAGTCTCTCAATACTATAACATGGGCTCCGTTTCCTTGTCTCCTTTCCTTCATTCTATCTTCAGAGCTCGTGCTGCTAGGCGACCTAAATTTGAACATGCTCAACACCCCAGCCACCCTACAATCTAAGCTTGATGCCCTCAATCTCACACAAATTATCAATGAACCTACCAGGTACCACCCCAATTCCGTAAACACGGGTACCCTCATAGATATCATCCTAACAAACTTGCCCTCCAAATACACCTCTGCTGTTTTCAACCAAGATCTCAGCGATCACTGCCTCATTGCCTGCATCCGTAATGGGTCAGCGGTCAAACGACCTCCACTCATCACTGTCAAACGCTCCCTGAAACACTTCAGCGAGCAGGCCTTCCTAATCGACCTGGCCGGGGTATCCTGGAAGGATATTGATCTCATCCCGTCAGTAGAGGATGCCTGGTCATTTTTTTAAAATGCCTTCCTCACCATCTTGAATAAGCATGCCCCATTCAAGAAATTTAGAACCAGGAACAGATATAGCCCTTGGTTCTCTCCTGACCTGACTGCCCTTAAACAACAGAAAAACATCCTATGGCGTTCTGCATTAGCATCGAACAGCCCCCGTGATATGCAACTTTTCAGGGAAGCCAGAAACCAATATACACAGGCAGTTAGAACAGCCAAGGCTAGCTTTTTCAAGCAGAAATTTGCTTCCTGCAACACAAATTCAAAAAAGTTCTGGGACACCGTAAAGTCCATGGAGAATAAGAACACCTCCTCCCAGCTTCCAACCGCTCTGAAGATAGGAAACACTGTCACCACCGACAAATCCACTATAATTGAGAATTTCAATAAGCATTTTTCTACGGCTGGCCATGCTTTCCACCTGGCTACCCCTACCCCGGACAACAGCACTGCCCTCCCCTCTGCTACTCGCCCAAGCCTTCCCCATTTCTCTTTCTCCCAAATACAGTCAGCTGATGTTCTTAATGAGCTGCAAAATCTGGACCCTTACAAATCAGCCGGGCTAGATAATCTGGACCCTTTCTTTCTAAAACTATCTGCTGAAATTGTTGCCACCCCTATTACTAGCCTCTTCAACCTCTCTTTCGTGTCGTCTGAGATCCCCAAAGATTGGAAAGCAGCTGCGGTTATCCCCCTCTTCAAAGGGGGGGACACCCTTGACCCTAACTGCTACAGACCTATATCTATCCTACCCTGCCTTTCTAAGGTCTTCGAAAGCCAAGTCAACAAACAGATTACCGACCATTTCGAATCACACCACACCTTCTCCGTTATGCAATCTGGTTTCAGAGCTGGTCATGGGTGCACCTCAGCCACGCTCAAGGTCATAAACGATATCGTAACCGCCATCGATAGGAAACAATACTGTGCAGCCGTATTCATTGACCTGGCCAAGGCTTTTGACTCTGTCAATCACCACATCCTCATTGGCAGACTCGACAGCCTTGGTTTCTCTAATGATTGCCTCGCCTGGTTCACCAACTACTTCTCTGATAGAGTTCAGTGTGTCAAATCGGAGGGTCTGTTGTCCGGGCCTCTGGCAGTCTCTATGGGGGTGCCACAGGGTTCAATTCTTGGACCGACTCTCTTCTCTGTTTACATCAATGATGTCGCTCTTGCTGCTGGTGATTCTCTGATCCACCTCTACGCAGACGACACTATTCTGTATACTTCTGGCCCTTCTTTTGACACTGTGTTAACAACCCTCCAGGCGAGCTTCAATGCCATACAACTCTCCTTCCGTGGCCTCCAACTGCTCTTAAATACAAGTAAAACCAAATGCATGCTCTTCAACCGATCGCTGCCTGCTCCTGCCCGCCTGTCCAACATCACTACTTTGGACGGCTCTGACTTAGAATATGTGGACAACTACAAATACCTAGGTGTCTGGTTAGACTGTAAACTCTCCTTCCAGACCCACATCAAACATCTCCAATCCAAAGTCAAATCTAGAATTGGCTTCCTATTCCGCAACAAAGCATCCTTTACTCATGCTGCCAAACATACCCTTGTAAAACTGACCATCCTACCAATCCTCGACTTCGGTGATGTCATTTACAAAATAGCCTCCAAAACCCTACTCAATAAATTGGATGCAGTCTATCACAGTGCCATCCGTTTTGTCACCAAAGCCCCATATACTACCCACCACTGCGACCTGTACACTCTCGTTGGCTGGCCCTCGCTTCATACTCGTCGCCAAACCCACTGGTTCCAGGTCATCTACAAGACCCTGCTAGGTAAAGTCCCCCCTTATCTCAGCTCGCTGGTCACCATAGCAGCACCTACCTGTAGCACGCGCTCCAGCAGGTATATCTCTCTAGTCACCCCCAAAACCAATTCTTCCTTTGGACGCCTCTCCTTCCAGTTCTCTGCTGCCAATGACTGGAACGAACTACAAAAATCTCTGAAACTGGAAACACCTATCTCCCTCACTAGCTTTAAGCACCAGCTGTCAGAGTAGCTCATAGATTACTGCACCTGTACATAACCCATCTACAATTTAGCCCAAACAACTACCTCTTTACCTACTGTATTTATTTATTTATTTATTTATTTTGCTCCTTTGCACCCCATTATTTCTGTCTCTACTTTGCACTTTCTTCCAATGCAAACCAACCATTTCAGTGTTTTTTTAGTTTTTATTTTACTTGCTGTGTTGTACTCACTTCGCCTCCATGGCCTTTTTATATTTTTATTTATTTATACATATATCTGTTTGCCTTCACCTCCCTTATCTCACCTCACTTGCTCACATTGTATATAGACTTATTTTTTTCACTGTATTATTGACTATATGTTTGTTTTTCCTACATGTGTAACTATGTGTTGTTGTATGTGTCGAACTGCTTTGCTTTATCTTGGCCAGGTCGCAATTGTAAATGAGAACGTGTTCTCAATTTGCCTACCTGGTTAAATAAAGGTTAAATAAAATAAATAAATAAATAAATGAGAGAACTGGGTAAGTTTCCACCATATTGCTTCAACCTTTCAAATGATGCCAGATCAGTGATAAATGGAGGAAAGGAGACGAGAGGAAGTTAAAACTATTAACAGACAACTATACAGTAGCACCCCCACATTCTGTAGGACAGAGATCTCCTACACTCCCAGCTAGCACATGTGGTTCCTTGGAAGTTGTGGGAACGTACATTTTTGTTTTCCCATTGGTTCTGTGAACAAAGCCATCATTTTCCTGACATGTAAAACAGAACGTTTTTTAACATTCTGAGAATGGAAGTAGAAATTTCACCTTTTCTGGGAACGTTACTTTTTAGGTTGCAGGGATGTTGTTAGAATGTTTCACTATGGTTTCTTGAAAGTTTTCCTGGGATGTTTAACAAATGAATGTTCTGAGAACAGAAATCATAGGTTATTTGAAGGTTATTAAATAACGTTCTGAGAACATTGTAGTGAATGTTTTGAACAAAATGTAAAGGGTATTTGGAGGTTTATGAATAACTTCCTTAAAATGTTCACTGAATGTTTCAATAAGACTTTTAATAACACTGCTAGCTTGGGTTAATGGGTTTGAACTCCAAGCACAGATAAAACACATGGAAATGCATTTGCTTAGGCATTTATTTTTTATTGTGTCACAGTGTCAGTGAGATTCAAGCCGAAGATCTCCTGTTCTCTATCCCATGGAATTAGTCCACTGCGCCAACAGAATGGAGCTAGCATGCCATGTTTTATTTACTCATTACAAAGCTGTTCATTTTAGTCTATTCAAACAAATCCCATTTGAAAGGAAACCCTCATTAAGATCAGGTGTGGCTAATTAGTGGGGGCGGCCAACACCTGCACACAAATTAAATCAAATCAAATTTGATTGGTCACATACATACAGTATTTAGCAGATGTTATTGCTGGTGTAGTGAAATGCTTGTGTTCCTAGCTCCAACAGTGCAGTAGTATCTAACAATACACAAATATACACAAATATAAAAGTAAAAGAATGGAATTAAGAAATATTAGGACAAGCAATGTTGGAGTGGCATTGACTAAAATAGAGTAGAATAGAATGCAGTATATACATATGAGATGAGTGAAGCAGTCAGTAAACATTATTAAAGTGACTTGTGTTCCAATATTAAAGTGGCCAGTGATTCCATGTCTATGTACAGAAAAAAGTTGACACAGCTACTCATTTATTTTAATGTAACTAGGCAAGTCAGTTAAGAACAAATTCTTATTTACAATGACTGTCTACCCCGGCCAAACCCTAACCCGGACACCGCTGGGACAATTGTGCGCCGCACTACGGGACAACCAATAACGTCCGGTTGTGATACAACCTGGAATCGAACCAGGATCTGTAGTGACGCCTCTAGCACTGAGATGCAGTGCCTTAGACCGCTGCGCCACTCGGGAGTCCATTCAAGGGTCTTTATTTTGACTATTTTCTACATTGTAGAATAATAGTGAAGACATCGCAACTATGAACACTCTTTGCCTTGATGACAGCCGAGCACACTTGGTATTCTCTCAACCAATTTCACCTGGAATGCTTTTCCAACAGTCTTGAAGGAGTTCCCTTCAAGACTGTGCACCCGGTGATGCATAGGACAGACCGCACCACCCTCTGGAGAGCCCTGCTGCCCGACAGGATGCTTTCAATTGTGCATCTGTAAAAGTTTCTGACGGTCTTATGGGCCAAGCCAAATTTCTTCAGCCTCCTGAGGTTGAAGAGGCGCTGTTGCACCTTCTTCACCACACTGTCTGTGTGGGAGGACCATTTCAGATTGTCAGTGATGTGTATGATGAGGAACTTGAAGCTTTCCACCTTCTCCACTGCGGTCCTGTCAATGGGGATAGGGGCATGCTCCCTCTGCTGTTTCCTGAAGTCAACGATCAGCTCCTTCGTTTTGTTGACTTTGAGGGAGAGGTTATTTTCCTGGCACCAGTCCATGAGGGCCCTCACCTCCTCCCTATAGGCTGTCTTGTCATTGCTGGCAATCAGGCCTACTGTTGTGTTGTCTGCAAACTTGATGATTGAGTTGGAGGCGTGTGTGGCCACGCAGTCATGGGTGAACAGGGAGTACAGCAGGCGGCTGTACAACCCTGTGTTGAGGATAAGCGAAGTGGAGGTGTTGTTTCCTACCACCTTTTGGCGGCCCGTCAGGAAGTCCAGGACCCAGTTGCACAGGGTGGGGTTCAGACCCAGGACCCCGAGCTTAATGATGAGCTTGGATTGTACTATGGTGTTGAAGGTTGAGCTACAGTCAATGAACAGCATTCTGACATAGGTATTCCTCTAGTCCAGATGGATAGGGCAGTGTGCAGTGCGATGGCGATTGCATCGTCTGTGGATCTATTGGGCGGTAAGAGAATTAAAGTGGGTCTAGGAAGTCAGGTAAGGTAGAGGTGATATGATCCTTAACTAGCCTCTTAAAGGACTTCATGATGACAGAAATGAGTGCTATGGGGCAATAGTCATTCAGTTCAGTTACCTTTGCTTTCTTGGGTACAGGAACAATGGTGGACATCTTGAAGCAAGTGGGAACAGCAGACTGGGATAGGGAGAGATTGAATATGTCCGTAAACACTCCAGCCAGCTGGTCTCCGCATGCTCTGAGGACATGGCTAAGGATGCCGTCTGGGACAGCAGTCTTGCAAGGATTAACACGCTTAAATGTCTTGCTCACGTCGGCCATTTAGAACGAGAGCCCACAGTTCTTGGGAGTGGGCCGCGTCAGTGGCACTGTGTTATCCTCAAAGCGGGCGAAGAAGGGGTTATGCTTGTCTGGGAGCAAGACGTGGTTGTCAAGACGTGGGTGTCCTTGGCTAGTTTTCCGTTTGTAATCCGTGATTGTCTGTAGACCCTGCAACATAAGTCTTGTGTCTGAGCCATTGAATTGCGACTCCACTTTGTCTCGATTCTGACGTTTTGCCTGTTTGATTGCCTTACGGAGGGAATGACTACACTGTTTGTATTCGACCATATTCCCAGTCACCTTGCGGTCGTTGGCACTTTCAGATTTTTTTAACAAGATAGAGGATAGAGAGTTTTGTTGACACTGAGAGCAGAATGAATATGTTTTGTAATAACATTCTTAGAACGTTCTTTGAATGAAAAGCTCTTACTGTTCTGAGAACATGACTTTAAAAAGAACCATAAGGAAACCTGCAGAAAACGTTATGCTGAAGTACTGAAATTCCCACAGAAGAATGTTGTTTCTTAACGTTCTCTGAACATTCTGAGAAAATTCGCAATATCAAACCAGTTGGAGTACCTATCTAGGGCGGCAGGTAGCCTTGCGGTTAAGAGAGTTGGGCCAGTAACTGAAAGGTCACTGGTTCAAATCCCAGAGCTGACTAGGTGAAAAATCCTTGAGCAATGCACTTAACCCTAATTGCGCCTTTAAGTCACTCTGAATAAGAGCGTCTGCTAAATGACAAATGTAGAACATTACCAAAAATGTTATGAAATGTAACCATGTTTGAATTTTTAGGAAACATTCTGTTAAAGTAATGTTATCAAGAAAATAACATTACTTAGTCAAGTTCCTTAAACGTGCTGAGAATGTTCCAAAGCCAAGCAACTTTCCTGCACCATTCCCAGAAAGTTGTGAAAATGCAAAATAACCATAGGACATCCATGCTCTCGTCAATCTATAAGAAACATATGGTTCTCAGAACATTCTGTGCTAGCTGGGCTGTCCCAACCATAATCAACTACTTCCAAACCCCCCGTTCCTCCCTGTGCCCCCATGTTGTGTACCAGAAGTGTTCCAGGTCCAATGCCGTGCCTCTGGACCAGGACAGGAAGTGATGACTGGGTCAGACGAGTGGCCGTGTCTGTGTCGTATTTGACCAACCTGAACGGGTCCTGAGAACTCTATCACAGACATAAACATCATAATTATTAACACTCAACAAATAGCAAAATCATCTAGCACATTCCCACTGTATGTCTGAGCCAGGGTTGCCATGTCTGCAGTTTTGCTGCAAATTGGGCTACTTTGAAAACAATGTTGCGCGTGAAAATGTAATGGTCGCGGGTTTCAGGTTTTTGGGCTACTTCTAAACTTCACCACAGACGCCATGGCATTTCTCTCTGTTGAGTGAGTGATGAGGAGGAGGGCAGGAGCGGTGTATGTGTGTTTCCGAGTGGGTGGGGGGGCGGAAGGGTGTGTGTGTTGAGAGAGCACTGCAGCAGGCAGTTGAGTCACGTGAGTGAGAGGAGAGCAGCATGTGCGCACGTCATGAATGGAAACACCTATTGGATAAATGTGGCAACTCCTCTCTTGCTGCCCGCCAATAAATGTGGGTCGTTTTCAGGCCTTGTTTGATCAAGTCATTTTATCTACACCTGGCAACTCTGGTCTGAGCCATGATCAGACATAGTCTATATACAGTATGTCCCTAAAGACACCCTATTCCCCATATTGTGCACTACTTTCTAAAATACTGAGTACATTTGGGATCAGAGACCAAAAGCAGTGCACCATATATGGGTAGTAAGAGTATCATTTGGACAGAAGTAACACCTCCACACCCCTAGCTCCTCACCTTGGCACAGGGATTGGCGGAGGCATGGACCTGCCTGTGATGGACCCTCCGCAGTATGACCTCCACATTGCGGGCCCTGGGTGGGGGACAGAGGGAGGAAGTGACGTAGATCACCAGGATGTGGCCACGGGGGGCCCAGGGGGCCCGGAGGAACAGCTCCAGCTCCAGGTCAGACAGGAGGGGAAGGCGGGTTGAGCAGTGGCAGCCCTGTGGAGTAGGAGGAGTCTGAGAGCTGTGGAGGAGGAGTCTGAGAACCGCAGGGCATGGAGGAGTTTCACTGGGGGAGAGGGCTGAGACGCATGGCAGGCCTGCTGACTTTGCCCTGTGGGAGAGAGAGACTGTAAGATTAGTGTGTGTGTGTGTGTGTGTGTGTGTGTGTGTGTGTGTGTGTGTGTGTGTGTGTGTGTGTGTGTGTGTGTGTGTGTGTGTGTGTGTGTGTGTGTGCGTGTGCGTGTGCGTGTGCGTGTGCGCGTGCGTTACCTGTGTAAGGTAGGTCTGTACAGGTTGGCTGGTGTGGACATGGGCAGGCTGCAGGTGGCTGGCCTCGGGACCTTCCTCCTCAGACGGGCTGGACGCACAAAGGTAGGTGGTATCTCCTCAATGGTGAGAGGTACTCTGGGAGTTGCAGTCCAAGCCTCTTTGCGTTTAGGTGGTCTGGATTTGTAGTCTGGGAGCAGTGGTTTATCACTGAGGCCTGGGGGATGAAGAACAGAGGGAGTTTAGGTAGAAGACTAGTAGTTTAGTTTACAAGAAATAAACATCACACAACAAACAGGGTTGTTCTAGGGCCATCAATCATGGAGAATAGCCCATGGGGTGATGGGATACCTGTGGCCATCAGGTAGAGTTGAAGCCAGCGCAGCGCTGTCTCTCTCACTCTCTTCCTGATCCCCTGTAACTTCGCCCTGTAGGCCTCGACCTCCACTGACTCCACCACTGCTGCCCCTGGCCCCTCCCTTCCACTACTCACAGGCTATACATGGGGAGGAGTGTGAGGAAAGGAGAAGAGGGAGGGAAGGAGGGATAAGAGGGGAAGTAAGAAGGATGAAAGAGGAGGGGATTGAGGGAAGGAAAGGAGGAGAGGGAGAGAAGGGGGGATAAGAGGGGAAGTGAGAGGGATGTGAGAGGAGGGGATAGAGGGAAGAAGATAAGTAAAATAGATGCATTAGACAACAGCAGAGACAGAAAAAAGTGCTGTTTCCATAGTGATCATAAACCGCTTACAGTGAAGGCTGTCTAGTCTTCCATACTGACACTAAGTAAACCACATCAAACAAATACCAAATAGATATCTCTTAAACATTAAACTTTTTATAGGAATGAGAGGATACCAAGAGTGTGCAAAGCTGTCATCAAGGCAAATGGTGGCTACTTTGAAGAATCTAAAATCCCCCAAAATATTTTGATTTGTTTAACCCTTTCTTGGTTACTACATAGTTTTAATAGCGAAGACTTAGTTTTGATGTCTTCACTATTATTCTACAATGTAGAAAATAGTAAAAATTAAGAAAAACCCTTGAATGAGTAGGTGTGTCCAAACTTTTGACTGGTACTGTGTGTATACGTTTTTTCCAGAAAGTTATGAGGTCCAAAAGTCACCCCATAATAGGAATGACGCGGATGCTAATTTTAGGTACTGTCTACACCCCATGACAAAATGTGTAGAATTGCAGGACACTAACTTTAAAATCAACATTGCTCTGTCATCAAGAGAGGGTCCACTAAAATGCTTTGCCCACGAGGTGAAGGCGGGGGGGGGGGGGGGGGGCACAACCAAATCTCGCTTAGGGCCCCCCAAAAGACTAGAGACGGCTCTACTGAATTTAATCAGTCAATCACATTGTTTTGCTCAGTAGTATATCATAGCAGGCCCAATGCAGTCATGCTGTCTCCTGATATCCCTCCCTTCCTTGCTCTCACTCTCTCTGTGCTTAGAGTTGGTAGAGGCAATATTCAGTATGTAGGACTGTTTAGGGGCTCTACCCTAGATTCTGGGTTCTTACCAGCTCCTCCCCCCTCAGACTCAAGGTGATGTCATTCTCCACCAGGACGCTGAATATCAGGGTCATGTTCAAGTGGTTACTGAAGGTCAGTGTTATGTTCTCGTTCACCTGATGAATACACACAAAATCTATAGTAGATGTGTTTGGGCTGCACACACGCACACATACGTACACACACACCTTGTATTTGTGCAGAACTTCATTCTGAGACCTGGGGTTGAAGGTCCACTCCTTGGTGAGACAGCCCTCTCTTGTGTACTGCTGACCTCCCAAGGATCCCACCAACAAGGCAACCCAGCTGGACCTGATCACACAACCTTAGTTTACAGACTCTTTTACAGACTCTCATAGGTTTACTCTTGAAATTACTGCTAAAGTTTGTGATTGCATGGCTACCATTACTGCACATCTGTAGTGCAGAGGATCTCAACCTTTTTGATGCCTGGGACCTCTTTTGTGGTAGCAAATGTGGTAGCATAATCAGAACATAACTTGAGTGAGATAAAAAAAAATAACATACAATGAGTTGTACTATGACTTCAGCAGTGCCGTACAAACCAAGTCTCTGATCCTGGGAAGAAACTTTTTAAAGGCCTGTCGCTTGGCATCGGAGAGAAAATTTTGCAGTTTTCAAGCTAATTTCCTGCAATTCTACATATTTTGTCATGTGGCAGAGAGATTTTTTGGTGTTGCAAATTTAAAGATAATACAGTGCATTTACTTTTTTTTTTAAATACAAGAAGTATTAAGTTGAAAAATTGTAGAATTGGTGGCGTACTGTGGATACCAATATCCCTGTGAGCCTCCCAGGCCCATGTTGCCCAGGGTTAAGAACATCCATTCTAGATGAATAATATTAAATTGTATTGCATTCGACCATCTTAACTTATTCCACGGATCCCTTGGCCAAAATGTGTTGAATCTGTTGTCGTTAGTAATATCATTTTTTACATTTTTTATTATGCAGCACCATCGCGAACCCCCAGGGGTGCGCCGACCACACTTTGAGAACAACTGTGTTAGTGTATTCTGGTTTCAAACCGCTGGTGATCTGACCATACCTGTGCTTGCCTGTGTGGTACACAACACCATGGCCACTGGGCTTGAAGGAGGCCACCAGGATGTCATAGGGACTGTCAGAGAAGATGTTTGTGTAAACGCCCCCTCCGGGCATGGCACTGGGCAGCTGGCACACTGCTACTGAACCAGATGGGTAGCTGAGACACAGTCAGGGACAACACTGAGAGGAGAGCTCCATGCTAAAATAGATTAAGGATGTGAAAGGAGCAGAGAGCATTGGGAAAGGTTAGAGGGAGGGAGAGAGAGATAGAGAGGGTGGAAAAACATGGAAGTCAGCAGTGGTAGAAAGCAGAAGTGGCGAGGCAAGGATACTAGAGATAGCTGGTTCCATCAGGCAGGCCGTAGTGCAGTTTTGGGGAGATGCTGTAGCTCAAGTACTTGGTGTTGGGGATTAAGGGGAAGAGGCAGTCCTCTGCATGGGCTAGGACTGGCTGTGGCAGCTGGAGGACCTTATAGTCCTGGTAGTGTTGAGCCACCATGGGGCGTGTGTGGCCTCTCGGATCCAGCCGGACATTCTCCTCTTTTCTATAGGAGCATAATCAAATCAACACAACGGCTACACAAGTGTCTATGTAAGTCATATATGTGAAGACGTAGAAGGGTAGACGGGGGAATGAGAATCTGGTTTTACAGGTTGATCTGTAGTGCTGAGAGAGGAGTTCTGCTCCATAGGTTTATACCACTCACATCTGATCCAGGATGGGTCTGAGCTTGTTGACAGCCCAGTAACACACCTCCAGAGTCTTGCTGTGAAGACGTGGAGTACAGGGGACATTGTTTACCTCTATAGGGAGATGGAGAGACAGATATAGAGAGAGAGACAGATATAGAGAGAGAGACAGATATAGAGAGAGAGACAGATATAGAGAGAGAGACAGATTTAGAGAGAGAGAGAGAGAGAGAGAGAGAGAGAGAGAGAGAGAGAGAGAGAGATAGCGAGAGAGAGAGAGACAGATATAGAGAGACAGAGAGAGAGAGAGAGAGAGAGAGAGAGAGAGAGAGAGAGAGAGAGAGAGAGAGAGAGAGAGAGAGAGAGAGAGAGGTCATGATCAGATGAGCTCCTGCATTTTTCAGCATTTTCTTTAAAAAATATAGATTTAGAGTTAGTTAAACTTGGATTTTTTGTCAGGAACACATACAGGATGCTACCCTCTACAACATAACCCTAAATTCAAATCAAAACTCAAAACCTACATCCTGATTTTGGACGGAATTACGGAATCACCTGAAAGATTCACAAATACCAAGGATTATTACACAGCAAATTCTCTGGAAAACAACAGAAACCTGAAAACACCACCCAACCTGGAACTGAGTGAGTAATGTTTAGTCTGAAACTATATTCTATTGCCAAAAGCCAAGAAGAAAAATACATGACATTACTTTATAAGCATTGAATGAAACATAATTGCCAAGCTTGATACAGCTTCAACTAGCACTGACGTGTCAAGTGAGAGGTGTCAAAGACCATTAGCCCAACAATGGCAGGAGAGTCGAATAGTCTACCCCAACCAAATGGAGAGGCCTTAGAAGCTCCCTCCCGCTGTTCAGAGGTAATTAAAATACTGTACCCTGTGAGTGTGAAGAATGACAAGGCAAGAAAAGAGCACAAAATGAAGCTCCTTATGGAAAATCAAGAGACACTTTTTGCTGACTATTACAAAAATGGGAACATCAGCAACCTTATCTTCCACACAAACCATCCCCTGGCATGGCACAGTGCTATATTAGCACACTACCCCTCTGTTAAGAGAGGGGGGGTTAACGAGGGGTGGAAACTCAGGATTCTTGACAACGAGGACGAGGAGTCAGCTAATATAAATCTTTATAAGTCTGGAACAGTATTGGTACAGGGCAACCCCAAACAGTTTCAGCTGGACTTTCACCTAATCAAAGAATTAGCCCAGCAGGAGAAGCTCTCCCTTGATAAAGATACCCCCACCCCAAGCGGGTCAGACCAGACCTCTTCATCAGGACCCACAGACGAGCAACCCTCAGCAGACAGTCAACCTCCCAGCACAGAGTACTTCCCCCTCATTGAAATGAAGGATAAATTCACCCAGCTGGAGGTAAGGCAGGTGGAGCTGGAACAGCAGGTGATTACACTCCAGTCAGCACAGACCCAGACAACAGTCCAGCACAACAACACCCCCTTAACCATACCAGGAGAGCTGGAGGTGGAGAGAGACATATCTGCACTCTGGACAATTTCAACAGGAGAAAGAGCAGAAGCAGGAGCAGAACAAAGCACTAGAGGAGAGGATCAGACTGCTGGAGGAGAGGGAGAGGGGGATGGAGGAGAGGATCAGACTGCTGGAGGAGAGGTGGAGGGGGATGGCATGTGACAGAGAACAACCCACTAGGGAGGTGGCCATCCCCACAGAGACGCCAGCAGAACAGCCCACCTCAGCACCCGACAAAAGTCTCGACACCACAGCAGAACAGTCCACACCAGACCCTGACCATAGAGTCAACATCACAGCAGAACAGACAAAAGAAAAACCCCAAGCCCAGCAGCTCTCACCCCCTCTGAGCACCCCCCCTGTCAGCCACCCTGATAGCCCTCCTGATAACCCCCCCACACCCACTGAGGACAAACACAAGACACAGATTGTTCTCCTTATGGACTCAAATGGGAAATATATAGAAGAAAAAAAACTTTTTCCCAAACACAGTGTGTCTAAACTCTGGTGTCCAAACACCCAGCGCGCCCTAGACCTTCTGTCTGAGGACAAACTAGGCTCACCTAGCCACATAATAATACACACAGGCACAAACGACCTGAGAGCACAGCAGGAAAGGGTGGCCACAGCACTGAAGGGAGTGATTGAAAAAGCTTCTTCTACTTTCCCCAACGCACAAGTGGTTATCTCCACCCTGCTACCACGAAAAGACTTCCACCCTGCTACAATACAGCGGGTAAACGCAAGCATTTCCCGTGACTGTGCCTCAAAACCAAATGTCTTTCTGGCCCACCACTCCACCCTGGACTTGAACAGCCTCTATGACCAGGTCCACCTCTACAAGGCAGCAGTGCCCACCTTTGCCCGGACTCTAAAGGACATCGCTCTCAAACGCAGCCCCAACACTTCACACAGGAGCAACAGATCAATAGACACCCCACCCAGACCAGCGAGACACCCTCCAAGACCTTCAGGACCCCCCCCTGGACCTACACATAGAGGACCCACGCCAAGAGGACTTACATCCAGACCACAGCACCCCCAGACACATCCACACCCCCACCCCAACCAATCAACACCCCCCCACATCAACCATGCCCACACCCCATTTAGGCCCCCTCAGATCAGACCTATGCCACTCCTGCCCACCCCATGCACCCCACCCCCGCAAAGAGGGCATCAACATGGAAGTCACACATACGCCCAGGTAGTGAGCGGGCAAACAGGCCCAACCCCCACTCTTACACTCGCCCAAGCCAACGGCATGTACCAGATGCTCAGCAGGCTCTGCTCACACTTACTGGCCTGAGGCCAAACCACGACCAACAACATTGGACACTTTATGGAACAAAAAGCCTTCACTATATCATCCTGGAATATCCAAGGCCTGAGGTCATCTGCCTTTGGCCTAAAGAGCAGGAACCCGGACTTCACCAAAGAAATCGGTAATGCAGACATTGTCATCCTGCAAGAAACCTGGTATAGAGGAGACGGACCCACTGGTTGCCCTCTAGGTTACAGAGAGCTGGTAGTCCCATCCACCAAACTACCAGGTGTGAAACAGGGAAGGGACTCAGGGGGAATGCTAATTTGGTATAGAGCAGACCTAACTCACTCCATTAAATTAATCAAAACAGGAACATTTTACATTTGGCTAGAAATTCAAAAGGAAATTATCTTAACAGAGAAAAATGTCCTCCTGTGTGCTACCTATATCCCCCCACTAGAATCCCCATACTTTAATGAAGACAGCTTCTCCATCCTGGAGGGGGAAATCAATCATTTCCAGGCCCAGGGACATGTATTAGTCTGTGGCGACCTAAATGCCAGAACTGGACACGAACCTGACACCCTCAGCACACAGGGGGACAAACACCTGCCTGCAGGTGACAGCATTCCCTCCCCCATATGCCCCCCTAGGCACAACTATGACAACATAACCAACAAAAACGGGTCACAACTCCTGCAGCTCTGTCGCACGCTGGGTATGTACATAGTCAATGGTAGGCTTCGAGGGGACTCCTATGGTAGGTACACCTATAGCTCATCTCTTGGCAGTAGCACTGTAGACTACTTTATCACTGACCTCAACCCAGAGTCTCTCAGAGCGTTCACAGTCAGCCCACTGACACCCCTATCAGATCACAGCAAAATCACAGTCTACTTGAACAGAGCAATACTCAATCATGAGGCATCAAAGCCAAAGGAACTGAGTAACATTAAGAAATGCTATAGATGGAAGGAATGCAGTTTGGAAACCTACCAAAAAACAATTAGGCAACAGCAAATCCAATCCCTTTTAGACAACTTCCTGGGTAAAACGTTCCACTGCAATAGTGAAGGTGTAAACTTGGCAGTAGAAAATCTTAACAGTATATTTGACCTCTCAGCTTCCCTATCAAATCTAAAAATCTCAAATAGAAAACCGAAGAAAATGAACAACAATGACAAATGGTTTGATGAAGAATGCAAAAATCTAAGAAATAAATTGAGAAACCTGTCCAACCAAAAACATAGAGACCCGGAAAACCTGAGTCTACGCCTTCACTATGGTGAATCACTAAAACAATACAGAAATACACTACGGAAAAAGAAGGAACAGCATGTCAGAAATCAGCTCAATGTAATTGAAGAATCCATAGACTCTAACCAATTCTGGGAAAATTGGAAAACACTAAACAAACAACAACACGAAGAATTATCTATCCAAAATGGAGATGTATGGGTAAACCACTTCTCCAATCTTTTTGGCTCTATAACAAAGAATAAAGAGCAAAAACATATACATGATCAAATACAAATACTAGAATCAACTATTAAAGACTACCAGAACCCACTGGATTCTCCAATTACCTTGAATGAGTTACAGGACAAAATAAAAACCCTCCAACCCAAAAAGGCCTGTGGTGTTGATGGTATCCTTAATGAAATGATCAAATATACAGACAACAAATTCCAATTGGCTATACTAAAACTCTTTAACATCGTCCTTAGCTCTGGCATCTTCCCCAATATTTGGAACCAAGGACTGATCACCCCAATCCACAAAAGTGGAGACAAATTTGACCCCAATAACTACCGTGGAATATGCGTCAACAGTAACCTTGGTAAAATACTCTGCATTATCATTAACAGCAGACTCGTACATTTCCTCAATGAACACAATGTACTGAGCAAATGTCAAATTGGCTTTTTACCAAATTACCGTACAACAGACCATGTATTCACCCTACACACCCTAATTGACAACCAAACAAACCAAAACAAAGGCAAAGTCTTCTCATGCTTTGTTGATTTCAAAAAAGCCTTCGACTCAATTTGGCATGAGGGTCTGCTATACAAATTGATGGAAAGTGGTGTTGGGGGTAAAACATACGACATTATAAAATCCATGTACACAAACAACAAGTGTGCGGTTAAAATTGGCAAAAAACACACACATTTCTTCACACAGGGTCGTGGGGTGAGACAGGGATGCAGCTTAAGCCCCACCCTCTTCAACATATATATCAACGAATTGGCGCGGGCACTAGAACAGTCTGCAGCACCCGGTCTCACCCTACTAGAATCCGAAGTCAAATGTCTACTGTTTGCTGATGATCTGGTGCTTCTGTCACCAACCAAGGAGGGCCTACAGCAGCACCTAGATCTTCTGCACAGATTCTGTCAGACCTGGGCCCTGACAGTAAATCTCAGTAAGACCAAAATAATGGTGTTCCAAAAAAGGTCCAGTCGCCAGGACCACAAATTCCATCTAGACACCGTTGCCCTAGAGCACACAAAAAACTATACATACCTCGGCCTAAACATCAGCACCACAGGTAACTTCCACAAAGCTGTGAACGATCTGAGAGACAAGGCAAGAAGGGCATTCTATGCCATCAAAAGGAACATAAATTTCAACATACCAATTAGGATCTGGCTAAAAATACTTGAATCAGTCATAGAGCCCATTGCCCTTTATGGTTGTGAGGTCTGGGGTCCGCTCACCAACCAAGATTTCACAAAATGGGACAAACACCAAATTGAGACTCTGCATGCAGAATTCTGCAAAAATATCCTCCGTGTACAACGTAGAACACCAAATAATGCATGCAGAGCAGAATTAGGCCGATACCCACTAATTATCAAAATCCAGAAAAGAGCCGTTAAATTCTACAACCACCTAAAAGGAAGCGATTCCCAAACCTTCCATAACAAAGCCATCACCTACAGAGAGATGAACCTGGAGAAGAGTCCCCTAAGCAAGCTGGTCCTAGGGCTCTGTTCACAAACACAAACACACCCCACAGAGCCCCAGGACAACAGCACAATTAGACCCAACCAAATCATGAGAAAACAAAAAGATAATTACTTGACACATTGGAAAGAATTAACAAAAAAACAGAGCAAACTAGAATGCTATTTGGCCCTAAACAGAGAGTACACAGTGGCAGAATACCTGACCACTGTGACTGACCCAAACTTAAGGAAAGCTTTGACTATGTACAGACTCAGTGAGCATAGCCTTGCTATTGAGAAAGGCCGCCGTAGGCAGACATGGCTCTCAAGAGAAGACAGGCTATGTGCACACTGCCCACAAAATGAGGTGGAAACTGAGCTGCACTTCCTAACCTCCTGCCCAATGTATGACCATATTAGAGAGACATATTTCCCTCAGATTACACAGATCCACAAAGAATTCGAAAACAAATCCAATTTTGATAAACTCCCATATCTACTGGGTGAAATTCCACAGTGTGCCATCACAGCAGCAAGATTTGTGACCTGTTGCCACAAGAAAAGGGCAACCAGTGAAGAACAAACACCATTGTAAATACAACCCATATTTATGCTTATTTATTTTAACTTGTGTGCTTTAACCATTTGTACATTGTTACAACACTGTATATATATAATATGACATTTGTAATGTCTTT